>NW_015645558.1:712099-731231 GCF_001515625.1 Sinocyclocheilus rhinocerous
TGGCACCCTCAGAATCCATATTTTCTGGAATTTCCAAAAATTGACCCTTATGACTGGTTTTGTGGTCCAAGGTCTCATATATATTTTTCTTATTGAATTGCCATCAAAAATGACTATATCCTGATGTAGAATCACTCATAAGACTTGCATAAATGTCTCCAATACACACATATACATACAAACATTCACTTTCACATACAAGCAAGCATGCACATTGAAATATGCATGGACTCGTATGCACGCTCATACATAAATTCAAAATAATTTTGTCTTTCTGGAACACAAACACACACATCAAGGCATTTAAAACACACATTTTCTATTTCAGGGCTCTGGAACACGGCTACCGCGCAGTCAGGAGGAGACAATAAAACAACTTCAACCCAAAGCTGAAAGCTCCATGGGTCTTTAAAGTTTCGGAGAAAGTGTCACACCTCTGGTCCAGGGGGACAGCGAGCACGAAACACTGAGAACGCGGCAGATGCAACACCTCCCAAGCTGAAGGGTTTCAACAAAAACAGCAGGTAGAGTGCTGTCGACTGGCAGCAAGTGAAAATTCCCTCCCCGTTTCCTCTGAGAGAGCTACACGCCGCAATTACCCCCTCAGAGAAACAGTAAGAGAGCTAGAAAGCCAGACACGGCAGGGGAGCACCAGAGATATGATATTTCTCTAATCTTTCTTGCACTTGTAATGCTCTTTACAGTAATAGCTTGTTTAGTACATCTATTGATAGATGAAACACTACAAACTCTGCATAGTCATCATAAATAACAACACAGCAGCTTGCAGCGAGAGAGAACGAGAGAATCGGTTCTCCTCCTGGTCTCTGCAGGTCTGGGCTCTGCGTACGAGCACACTGGATGCTCGCGCTTGCCCTCAGGAGCCGGCTGGTTTTTATGTACGATTCATAGAGCATTCGACATGGGAATTTTTGGAGTAAACCTATTTCAGGCCGAGCCAACATTATCAGTTACAGGATTTTTTCCCCCTGATTTTCCACTCAATGGACTGTGCTTTCTACTCAATGAATCAAAACGGAGAAAACAGAAAGAGAGCAAGAGCACAAAAGAGGAAATAGCTGCTCTTTATTAGATACACAGATCAAGATCTTCAGGAAGGACTGTTTAGTTTAAAGCATCCTCTTACATAAACATGTATTTAATAATGTCAATGCATTAGACAAAAAAAAAAAATAGTAATCTTAAATAATTTTTTTATTTGAATAAAATCAATCAATTTAGATATTACCACATGAAGCATGTATACTATATTGAATATTCACAATATATTACTTTAATCAATGTCAATGTATAATAATGCCATTATTTTTAATTAACTTTAAATGTAACCATTACGTTTTTTAAACACTGTGCATCAATACAGAGGTATAAATAACATAAAAGCATAGAAGAAACTGTAGCAATGATGACATTAGAGCAACATTATAATTCAATTCATTTCAGTGAATCAGTTCAAACTGTACAGGTATGTTTCAATAAACCAATTTTAAATGCTTCCAGTGATCGATCCAATGATGATTGGTTGTTGATTTATTGACATTATAACTGTGAAATGGTCACAAAAATTTCCAAATGGCATTTATTTAATATTAATATGCTTCAGTAAAATTATACAATAGGTAATTTGAGGTGAATGTGAGAAATAGTGAAAAAACGAAATAGTGAAAAAATGCCTTTAGTATTTATTTTACTGCTTGCATTAAAACATTTTCTATGTAATTGGTTTGAACAATTCTTTAGTCAAAATGATGGCTTAAAAACATTTAAAACCATGTGCGAGTGAATTTTTATAAAGCTAGTAAGCAGCAGATATAATGATATTTAAAATTAAGACAAAAAAAAAACTGACTTTGGAACTGATGTCATACATTCACTAAAAATCAACAAAAAAGTCACCAATGATGAATAAATGTAAAGTTTGTTTGCAGACACCATTTGCTTTAAAATGCTGGCTTAAGTGACCAAATACTTTTCAGGGCCACTTTACATGCAAACCCAGAAGAAAAGCCCTGCATTACTGACTCTAACTACGTGAGAATTAATACTCTTTAAATAATTTAGCATGTGCTTCTGTTCGTCAGGGCTTTGGGGATATCGAACACGTTTAAATCAGGCCTTTGTTTCTGCTTTTTGTTTTAGTGAGAGGTGACACATTGATACAGTGGGTGACAATCCATCTCTCTCTCCATCTCTCGCTCTCTTTGTGTCCTCCAGCACTGAATTAAAAGCTCTAATTCACAGTGACACCAAAGGTAGATCAGGTCTAATCTGGTGCCTTTAAAACCTAACAACCCTCAAAACTTTATAAATTTTGCATTAGGGGCTGTTCAACCCTGTCCATTTTAATCTCACTCACTCACTCTCTTTCTCTTTCCGAGTCGGATGGCATTGTTGTTGTTAAGTGCTGTTTCGGTGACAGCCGGCACACATCAGTCAGAAATGACTAGCGAGCTGGATCCAAGGGCCTGGATGGTGATCAGGTCACAGCAGTGGGACCTGTTCTCCCGTCCCCTGAGATGACCTGGCCGCTGACTCCAACAGATAACAGCCAAGTTCAGTCTCTTGAAGTAATCCTTTAGTGACTAAAATGACTGGAATGACAAAATAGGAGAACGTGATTTACACTTTCCAACATCAATAAAAGCGGATATCGAAGGTGTTCTACTGAAGGGACAGAAGTGGAAAATGGCTTGGAAAGTGCCGCGCTGTTAAAGGAGAGACAGAAGAACACCGGATGGAAAGGCAGAGAGCGGGAAAACGGCACTTTTCATTGTGTGGGGAAGAACGGAATTTCTATTAGCTTCTCTAACAGGATTTGGTCACCTGATCTGTTAATTAATTTAACATTTCCTGAAGCAACCTGGGACCCAATATGGAGCTACTGTTTAAACTTTAGTCTATACTACTGTACATGCAATATCAATGTCAAATTTTGACATGCAATGGGATATTCTATACTCAAAGTAAAATAACATTTTGCTAATTCTTTGTAATTATAATTAATGTGTTTTTTTTATTTTTTTTTGCTTTGTTAATAATTGAAAGAATAGATAAAAAATATTCAACAGGACCATTTAAAATTAACTAGTGAACAAAAAATTCACAGCACCAAAATATGCATGTTTACATAAATATTTTTCATTTAAGATGAAATATAATCTAATATAATACATTGAATTCAGAAATATCAGTAAGTCTCTAAAATGCAAAACCGGTTTATGTCACAAGCTGCTGATACATTAATATTGAACATATTAGATGATTTATCATTTAATATTAATTGAAAAAATAGACGTAAACAATTATGTTACACCACACGAGCATTTCAACCAGTGAACAAAAAAGTTGTTAAAAATGGTGACTAGTCAGCAAAAAAAAAAAAAACATTTTCACATATATATTTAAGACATAAACTCTTAATGTTCATTAAAAACAAACTCAAATTCAGAAGTATTTGTAAGTCTCTAAATTTCCATTACACAAACATTTTTTTTTTCAGAAGCTGTTAACATGTTAATATTGCAGATATCAGTGTCTAACCAAATGTAAATAAATGTATGTGTGCTAAAACTACACAATTATTTTGAAACCATGGTAGCACTTTATTTTACTGTCCTGTTCCTCATGTACATACCATGTATTTGTTATAGTAATTACAATAACTGGCTAATAACTAGGTACTAACCTAAACCTAACCCATGTAGTTACCTAATACTATCTAGTACTTTCTTAGTTAAGTACATTGTAAGTGCAGGTAAGTGCACAAACTGTAAACTAAAGTGCATTCATATACATTTTCAAAGTCATGCTGAAGTAAATTTGAGTTTCAGAGAGGAAAGCTCTTCTAATTTTTTGTTTCGCTTGCCAGATCTTAGTGTAACTCTATTAGTGATGTGTGGGTGTATTTATGCATCTTGGCAAATGAGCACCATATGATGACCGTGCACACTACGCAGTGACAAACAGTATGTGTCTGCCAATGTCATGAAACACATCACTTGCATTCCCATGCATTCAGAATAATTATGAAATGGTGAGTGATTCTGAGACAATGACACTATGTGCATGAAACATCTGCTCCAGGCGTGACACAATCGAATCACAACAAACAGGAAACAGACGGCTGCAGTCATCTATATAGTGGAGGTTGGGGTTAGTTGTCACACATTTCACTCGAGTGAATATTTCTCAGGGTGGGTTTAATTTTGAAGGTCACTATTTCTATATTCTTCATTACGACACAGAAAAAGGGAAACAGTTCATTAAATGCAATTTCGAATGAGATATTACATTGTGTAGGCTTGCTTTTCTGTGTGACAACTAGCTCTCTTAACCTTATGAAAGAGAACTTATTTTATTTCTCTCTTCGTTTTATTTACTTATTAATCATTGCCTGAAGAATCACGTTAAACACGCGCACTGGAAATAAAACCTCATACGGCGGTAGAAGAAAATGTTGTTTATCCCGGGAAAGAATTAATTTTTATAATGTTTCGAATGATACTTTTCACTTGCGTTGCGAGAGTCTGATACAACAATTTAACTGAAAGCCTGAAATTACTTTCACCATAAAAGACTGAAACACAGTCCTTAAATTGAATTATAGGTTCATTTCGAAAGGCCTCCCTGGAGTATCAGACAGTGGCGAAAATTACTAGCCATAATTTGAAAATATTTAGACGCTTTAAATAAATTGTTTTTTATGCATGACTTTACCGGCAGCGAAATAAAAACATTGTACTTCCTTACACAGTATGTTAATTTAAGGGAAAATATTGAGGTCAAAATCTCTGCAGACTGCAGTTTGCAGAGCAAGATGAAACAGCGGTCCCCTGACGATAAAAGGTGGGAACTATGATAAATAAAATATTATGGAGATGGCTCTCTAATATTGCATTGTCACAATCAATTTCCTATTACCCTTCTCAATTTTGATATGGAGTGTATTATTTGCTCCTGAAATTCACTTTATAAAGCCAGAGACTCCAGTTTACATATAAACTGCTCCTGTTTCTTCTCGGGGCCCCGAGAATGAAAAGCCCATGGCTATGAGGAATGAATTGCGCATTTGAGATGCAATTAGGTTAGCATGTATACGGCAAAGCACAATCCTTCTCACTGCCGCTCTTTCTGCCGTCGCAGCGCTTGTCACAGGAAGTGAACTACAGCCGGAACCAAATTGAATCAAATCAGCTAGCACCCCCCCGATTAAACGAGCGAAAGCCAACAGTTTTATTTACTTATTAATCATTGCCTGAAGAATCACGTTAAACACGCGCACTGGAAATAATACCTCATACGGCGGTAGAAGAAAATGTTGTTTATCCCGGGAAAGAATGAATTTTTATAATGTTTCGAATGATACTTTTCACCTGCGTTGCGAGAGTCTGATGCAACAATTTAACTGAAAGCCTGAAATTACTTTCACCATAAAAGACTGAAACACAGTCCTTAAACTGAATTATAGGTTCATTTCGAAAGGCCTCCCTGGAGGGCCCCCCGATTAAACGAGCAAAAGCCAACAAAATGATTGTCATATTTTTCCAGAGTGGCGCGCAGATCTAAAAAGAGATCATTTTTAATAACGGCAAATCGTGGGGTGCGTATTAGTATGTTAAACAGCGAAACGTGTTGGCATTGAGATGAACTGTTTCCACTTACAAGACGTGACACGCTGTAAACTCTTAGCGGGTTTCTCTCACACTCTTCCCTTCCTGAATGACATCATTAGCGTGAGGAGAGAGACCCTGTTAGGACGGAACGCTGACAGGAAGTGTGCGCACACCGATGTGACGGCAGTTAATTACTCTGTTGGCACCTCTTTCTCGGAGCGAAAAATGAGGGAAATGGGGGTCACGTTTTTCACAAACGGAGAAGAGCGGTGTTTAATGACGTGACACCTGGTTTAATGTAGTATGCAAGAAGGTGACAGAGAGAAAGACAGAGAGTGAGTCAGAGGTAAAGAGAGGCTGCCGATGGATTCGGAAATGTACAGCACGTGCAAATGAAGTCGCGGGAAAAGGCTGGAAAAGAGGGAGAAACTGGGAAGCGAAAAAGAAAGAGATATGAGGATACACACACACACACACACACACACACACAAGTTCACTCGGTCCTTGGTTTGGTAAAGTACAAATTAAGTGACAAAGACGGGTCAGATCCACGGTGTGAAAATGATAAATCTACATCTGATGATCGTAAGGTGACAATAAAGAATTGAACAGTGACTTGACTGTAACTTGAATTATATAAATTCACAATATATGTAGTTACAATATGAAAAAGTATGAATAGATTAGTAGTTGGAAACATAACTTGCCCATAAACTTTTTTTTAAGGGATTATCAAATTTTAACTTTCACTACTAGTCCTTAAAGTGCATTTTTAAACAAATATTAGATATAGGATCACAAGCATTATGAGGACACAAAATCTGCATGCATCATAAATATAAAAGAATAATCAAAATGCATTTGAGATAAAGTATATCATGTCACATTGCAGGATACAATTAACAAGACTATTAACAAGATAACAAGACAGATACTATTAGGTGCAGATAATTTTTAATTTGGCTATATTTTACTATTTCTTAAATTTGTTGGAATAAAGAATGCCTTTAAGAAAAGAACCGTGATTTAAGATCAGACAGTGTTCAATCGACACTAAATCACTAAAATATATTAAAGTTTTTTATATCACTGTGAAACAACTTGGAACATTTCCTGAAGCATTTTCATTAACTATATATGTTCAGACGAGTATTTTATTTTTTCTCCGTCTGTCAGTACAAGCCGCCTTATCAGTGCCGTAAATCTAACATATATCCTTTACCCACAATTCCCCCTCGCCGTGGGTCATTTGACTTCAGGGCTGGAAAAGAAAACGAAATGTGAGTCATTGCGAAAAAAAGAGCGAAACAAAGAGCAGGGCGGTTCATATTTTGTGACAGGCCCTTTCCACATGAAGTGCTGGGGTTGTGTGGAGGAATTATGACAGACTGGTTTTCACAGCTCCACCGAAGCCCACAGAGTCCTGCAAAGTGCTAAGAGCTGCCAGCAACGGTGACCTTTTAATACGACACAAAGACCATGGCACACAGGGTCAGCTTTCCACGACAAGCCAAGGGGAAGGATAGAGGACGAGAAGAGAGAAAGAAAGAAAGAAAAAGAAAGAAAGAAAGCCCGGCCTTTACTAGGCACTTTTAATGTGCTGTCATCCACAAAATCATATAAAGGCCTTTATTTTATGCTAAAGGAAAAACTAATAGGAAATGAATTTTGAAATGTCATGTTTCACTATGATTTGTGTTTAAAATGGTGGCTGGCCAGTGGCTCGATCAGTTGGTAGCGAATATAGTCAGTTAACTTCCTCTTCAAGAGGAAACTAGATATATCTGAACTCATTCAGGGATTAAGGGAGCTGAAATCTGTGTGTGTGTGTGTGTGTGTGTCTACTGAATGTGTAAGAAACAGCTAGTAGGGGGTTGTCACAATTCTTCTACTTCTGACTGTATGTGTAACCACTCGCTGTGACCAACCTCTTTCTTGCTCTTTCTGTCTGTCTCCCTCTGTATCCAATTAGAATGCTGTCACACACTCAAATTTTACAAAGAATGCCAAAATCCACCATGCGAAAGCCAAGTCACCAGGCCAGTTTTCATATTATAGGCGACTCAATACTGCTAAAACATCAGCCTTAATCAAGTCTCTGACAAACTAAAGGTAGCTCAGACCCAACACATTCACGCATGCTATCCAAATGGGGTCTTCCAATTGAATTGCATTGTCAGTAGAACTTCATATTGCAGATCATCCATTTATAAAATGAACACACACAGAGTAAGACAATCACAAAATAATTAAATGGGGGACTTCAAGGGGTTAAAACACTTAAAATAAAAGCACTTACATGAACTCTACCACTAAGAATGTAAATTAAATGAGTTACAAAGTTACCCAGATCATAATTTGTGCTACTAAAATGACTGAACAAAGTTATTTCTCACCTTCTCGATGTAAAATTCCATTTCTTGTATTCTTGTGAAAGTTTGCATGAAAAGCTCAGAATATTTTATATAACCAATTCAATGTCTTGCAACTATATAGTTTCAAAACACTTTGGTGTTTATTTCTCCAGAGTTAACAATTAACAAATATTAATAAAACTAAATTTTATAATATATATATATATATATATTGATGTTAATATTATTAATGTTTATTAATGTTGCTAATTTATTAGATACTAATATACTATTCCTACCCATAGCTGCCCAAAAATACAGCTTTTGGTCGTTCCACCGAAGCCCACAGAGTCCTGCCAAGTGCTAAGAGCTGCCAGCAACGGTGACCTTTTAATACGACACAAAGACCACGGCACACAGGGTCAGCTTTCCACGACAAGGCAAGGGGAAGGATAGAGGACGAGAAGAGAGAGAAAGAAAGGAAGAGAGCGAGGCCTTTACCAGGCTCTTTTAATGTGCAGTCATCCACAAACTCATAAAAAGGCCTTTATTTTATGCTAAAGGAAAAACTAATAGGAAATGAATTTTGAAATGTTATATTTCACTAGGATTTGTGTTTAAAATGGTGGCTGGCCAGCGGCTCAATCAGTTGGTAGCGAATGTAGTCAGTTAACTTCCTCTTCAAGAGGAAACTAGATATATCTGAACTCATTCAGGGATTTAGGGAGCTGAAACTGTGTGTGTGTGAGTGTGTCTACTGCATGTGTAAGAAACAGCTAGTAGGGGGTTGTCACAATTCTTCTACTTGTGCCTGCTTGTGTAACCACTCGCTGTGACCAACCTTGTTCTTGCTCTTTCTGTCTGTCTCCCCCTGTATCCCATTAGAATGCTGTCATGTACTCATTTTACAAAGGATGCCAAAATCCACCATGCGAAAGCCAAGTCGCCAGGCCAGTTTTCACATTATAGGCGACTCAATACTGCTAAAACATCAGCCTTAATCAAACCGCCGACAAACTAAAGGAAAGAATACAGAACCAACACTTTCACACATATATTAACTATCGAAACGGGGAATTGAATTACATTGTCAGTAGAACTTCACATTCCTTTGCAAATTTGATTTGTCCATTTATAAAACAAACACGCACAGAGTAAAGAAATCGCAATAGAATTAAATGGGGGACTTCAAGGTTAAAACACTTAAAATGAAAGCACTTATATGAACTCTTCCACTAAGAACAAATTATTTGAGAAGCAAAATTACCCAAAATCATCATTTTTGCTTCTAAAATGACTTAACTTGAAGTTGTTTCTCACCTGTCTAGATTCCTCAGTGTAAAATGCCATTTATTGTATTCTTGAGTAGCCTATATGTGAAAGATTATCATGACAAAGGTAAATCAGAATATTTTATATTACCAATGCAATGTCTTGCAACTGTAGTTTAACTGTGTGTGTGTGTGTGTTGATTATTAATATTATTGTTATCAATGTAATTATTATTAATGTTTATTAATGTTGCAAATTTATTAGATACACTAATCATTCCCATGGCTGCCCAAAAATAGAGCTTTTGGCCCTTTAAGAAGTGTATAGATTCATTATTTAGTTGATATTGTTTAGTTTATAAGACACTTTTCTTTGTTAACATATGAACAGACAATTCAGAAAGATCCAAGTATAGCAAATCCTGAATCAAACACACACTGAAAACCTTAATTTATCAACAGACAAAATCTGTTTTTCTGTGGTCTGTGTTTCACTGTCAATTTATTGTATGTTTTCTATGATTTTCCAATTTGTGTCATCTATTGTGAAGGTGTTGAGAATGTAAAATTAATGTGTGATGCTGGACACACAGTTGGACTGTTACGTCAGAGGAGAGCAGGTGGCTTCCTAGCATCTATTTAGCATAAGCACCCGACTAGCATACACACACACACACGTGAATCTCTGTCAGCACGGGCCCCTGAGGCAGGTGTGGCCCCACATGCAAGCGGCTTCAAAAAATGGCCCCAAAATCAAATGCTGCTACTCCACGTCCCCGTTCAACCCGACCAGATCGGCTGTCACTCTTGACATCGCTTGTCAGAAGTTCTCCTTCACTGCTCATGGACAACATGGGGGTCAAAAGAGCAAGTACAACGGGCCAAACCATCCTTCTTTTTTTTTCTTCTCCTCTCAGCAGACACTGAACTCAGAAATGACAGGAGAGGCTGGGTTAAAACTAGCTGCCAGAAAAACAAACGCTGCAGAACGAGTGAAGGGAAGGAGAAAAAGTAACTCACTTCCATTCTATCTCATTTCTTTAGCGGTGGATGTCAGGAACACTGGGATTGTGCTCTGACAGCCAGGGAAGCAAAAGGCCAAAAGTGTCCCTAACATCACACCAGGGTGGGAACGAATGCTTAACTTTGGCTTTGTGAGCAAAAGTCACATGTATCTTGAATATATTAAAACAGTCATTCTTGACTGGCTTTTACATTGGACTTCAAGTCCAAGCGACTCAACACTGCACCGGAATTGAATTTCAGTGGTTTCATGCTCTCAGCAGCCAGTAATTCACTGCACAAAACTCATTGTGATCGGCACAAACCATGTTTATGCTCACTGCAAGTGAACCTATATTTAATGAAGTCTGGTTTCTTTTTATCTTGCATGGTTTTGTTCATGGTTTTTTGAGGATGTGGGCACATCTGTCCATGCTGTCATCTGTCTGATTTGACTAATTTGCTTCTACCAAGTGTCAGATTGAAATACAGTAGAGTTTGATTGGATGCACAACCTTTGACAACAAAATATGTGACAAGCAGATTAATCAGCTGAGAACCACAATATTAAAAAACCTTTCAAATGCATTTAAATGCTCAAATAACTGTGGATTGTACAGCGAAAAGCCACAAATCTAACCATGTTTTCACATTTGTGTACAGTGACTGATTCAATGATTAAAAAAACGTGCCATTGAATGAAAAGAATCACTGGAATGAATCAAAATCCCCAATCTGTGTTCTTCTTCGCTGGTCATGACAGCTCAAGAGCGGCCTCTAGCTACGTGTATGAATGATCATAAGAGAGTTTCAAACAAGGAAGGGCCTCTAAAATATGTCAGACTCTCGAGTCGGCACAATTTTGTGCGAAATGGACAACAATGATAATATAAAAAGTAAACATACAAGCATCCATTAATATTTTACCGACGAAAAGCCGTAAAGGATCAAAAAACTGTGATGGAATGCATTACTGAACAGGTATTTACATCTGTATTTCATTATAAAACCTGTTTTGATTTTGCATGGTTGATTTGTACATCTGCCACAAATTAATATAGGTATGACTGTTTTTTTTTTATCATAGAAGTGATCACATTTTGAAGCTTAAGTCTTATACTCTGTCAATGATGTATAGTTTGTAAGGATTCGTTATTTTTGACAGTGAAATATGCAGTTAATAGAAACAAACAGAACAGCTTTTTTTATTGCAAGTATAAACAATAAACAAACATCTGATGACATTATAAATACAGAAATGATAAGGAAGACAAAGAAAAAATAAGAATGAATAAATAAATAAAACAAGAAGTGCAGAGGTAGTAAATCAAATTACGTAACATTCTGCAGATCATTATACAGTTTCACAACTTTTGTTGGTGTTAATATTTTTTAGTGTTATAATTAAGTAGTTAAAGTCCCAAATGTAATGTTGAAGAAAATTTATATTTATGAATATAATATTTTCCCAATAAAATAAATACATTTCCTATATAGTGTGTGTTATGTTTACCATGAGAAAAATAACAGAATATATCACACATAGTTAAATCAATGTCTAAATTGGATTTTGAAGGAAGGAATTTTGACAAGTCAGACCAAAATTCCTTAACAAGGGGGCATTTGAAAAAGAAGATGATCAATAGACTCGATACTGAAATTGCAGACATTACAATTCAAATGAGGATTACCAAATTTTGATGCCATCTCATTAGTGGGGTATATATTATGCAAACAGAACAGCTACTGAAGCAACGTTCATTATTTGTGACGTCACATAATATGCGGGCTCTTGGTTAATGGTAACTAACAGGAATTGTAAGCAAACACAATCCAATCTATTTCTGGCGGATACGTTTTGACATACATTTTGTTTGCTCATTGGCTAATATCCATCATTTCACTGTAAAATATTACAGCATAAAATGATTTGCAAATGATGTTTGACTTGAACAACAACATGGATTACAAACACATAACTTATTCAACATATGTAAAATGTCTGATAAAAACATATTAGGCATATTGAGGGTTTATTAGTTAAAGGGGTCCTATTATGCTCTTTTACAAAATCTTGATTTTGTTTCGGGGGTGTACTAGAACATGCTCTCATGCTTGGTGGTAAGTGAAAAAGCATAATAGGACCCCTTTAATATTATTTTGCCACTGTGTGTTGCCTTGGGTATTTAAGCAGAAAAAAAGCCATTTCAAATGTGGATAAAGTTATATTTTGTTGAAAGATAAAAAATTTGTATTGATGAATCATGGGCAATATTATGTTGATCATGTCAAGTTGGATTTTATGTTGTCTGTAAAATTCTTTGAGTTATGCTGTCAGTGTGACATTTTCTAAATTTCACTTTTCCCCGAGTTCATATTCTATCTATTTGCTTTGTACAATTATTTTTTTTTTTTTGGCTTTTCTTCTATCTGGTATGTCAAGATTGATTAGCTTGCACTTTTTGCTCTTCTCTCTGCTTATATGGGATAAAGTCACACCCCGAGCAGTTGACCCCAGATCTCGACGTGTTGACACCTCTGTTCTATTCATGAGGTTCAATTAGATTCAAGCGCACCACAGGCCTAGCAAACAAGGGGCCGGTCGGAGGAGACGGGCCCCATATCAAACATGCTCCTCAGGCTGAAGAGTGGGTAAATGTCAGAGGGGAAAGTGTTCCCGGATAACCTGCACGCACATTCGCCAGTCTAATTAACCCAGAGCGGAGAACGGGGGGGAGGGAAGGATATGACAAAAGAGCCGTGATGACTTACATCAGCGGTACATCTGCTACTCTACACATTTGCCTTCTAGGGACGCTGGTAATGTCAAACTCAAATAGCAGAAAAGATAGAGGGGTGTTCAAGAAAGAGACCCAGCAGGATTCAAATATAACCCTGTAATCATACATTTTCATTAAAACTGGTAAAGAAACTGCTGATCAAATTCTTAGAATAATATAACTTTAATTAATTCTGACTTTTGGACAACAAAACCACTTTTTTCTGAATTACATCATTATTGTTAGATTTTATTGCTGATTTGGAATATATTATAGATTTTCTAAAATCACGGCTCAAATTTTAATTATCTAAACTGTATGTGCAGTTTTCCCAACTGGTTTATGGGACATCAACTCTATATTACATGTTTGCAAAATGTAGTAACTCATCCAAAACATTTAAGTCATGCTACAAAACTTGTCAGTTAATTGTCCAGTGCCACCAAAATTAAATGATAATTTTATGATCATGTGAGCCAAACCGGACCTTGTTTTTGATGCTGACTGTTTGTTTTGTCTAGCTAAATGCTGTTTTGTATAGGTAAAAATGTACAGGGAAACATGAATACTGTAGTAAAAAAAGAATATGCACATATACAGTACAATTAATTTTGTACCATGCAAACAGAAAGCATTCAGTGTCATAGATGGAATATACATGCATGTCTGACAGAGTTTGATAATTGGAGAATTTTGCATGTGATGAAGTTGTGAACAGACAAATTCACTAAGAATCAACTCATCATTTTAGATCAGCAAGCCTGCATGTGCATTTAGTTATTGTGCAGATTGTAGACAGTTGCTTACTCTTTTGCAAACATTAAATTAATAACTAATTGTGAACAAGAACGAGATCTCAACTTACTGTTTTGAACTTATTCTCATTCAGGAATTAAGCCAAAGCGATTGGGGGAAGCAACCCTTGAAATGTATCCTGACTAGCAGCTTTGGTCTTTCCCCATTCAGAGTATTTGTATGGCTATTAATAACAGAAAATAGCAATCTGAGGGCGTTTCCATCTTCCCCTAAAATGAATTTTGCTTATTCAAATAGCTTGTTTTGAAAACACGCTATTGTAGAAACGTGTTAGTAGCATCTCTGCTTAGTTTCATCCCTAATTTAAAGTTGTGCATGAAAGTTGATATTTCTTCCACTTTCTAGTCCCTGTTAGAGGCTGAATAAACCGTCCAGAGAAACTGCATCACTCACAGATTGATAAACATCCAGTAGTTTCTTAAACGGCCACTGTATGCATTTCTCCGAGGCGCTGAGGGATTCGACGGGGCAGCACTGACACTATCTTTCATTCTCTCTTTCCATCATAGCTGTGAACTCCACCTCTCGCTCGCCCGTCTAGTTTTTTATGATATTAGATTCATGATAGTTGTCAGGCCTATTCTGAGTGTAGCTTTTTTTCTTTGTAATATATATAAGGTTATGTGACATCACCACTCTTGATATATTCGATTTTCTTTTGATCGTTTCAGGTGGAGGGTGTCAGGTTTTTTTGACACACTTTGTGCAGGGGGCAGAAGGCTCGGCACTCGCTCTGCTTTTGCTCTTGTCCATCGGAAAAAAGAGGAGGGGGTAAATTAAACTGTCAAAAATGGAATTGTTCTGTCATCAGCATACCTTCAGCCTCACTCCTGTTGCAGCATCAAGCATGTTTCTAATTCTGCATCTTCTGCACTTGAAATTTCAGAGGGAGGCGAGCAATGGATGCGTGATGGATTGTACATGATGCCGGAAGAGAATCAGACGTAAAGATCCGTGAATGACAGCCAGGATTAGTTAGAGGAGAAAAGGACTTGTAGCAGGTCATAACCCTTCGCAATGATACTTTTCAAGTTCCTGTGGGAAGAATCAGGTTTGGTTAATCAATTAAAGATTGTTAACACATGAACAAAGGGTTAAAAAGGTTTACCAGGCCTTTGTGCTAAAATATATGAAATATAGATCTGTTAATCAAAGAACAATTGCATTCTCATTCACACTTTTTAGTGGTTCAAATTCTCAGGTCAGGTAAGGTCAGGTAAAAATAAAAATAAAAATCGAATCTAAAAAAAAATCTATCTATCTATCTATCTATCTTTAGAATGTAAGACTTACTAAGAAAAATGTAATTAAAAATTCATAAATTATATCTATCTATATGTATGTGTGCGTGAGTGTGTATATGTATACTAGGAAAATGAAGACTATTTTTTATTAAAATACTAAGAAAAAAAAATCACAATTTTACAAATTATAAGTTTTTAATAAAAAATTATTAAAATGTTTCATAATATTTTAATGTTGGAATATTGGAGCATTAAAACTTGTTTGTTTATTTTTTAATGAATCTAGAAATAAATTGTCATTGTGGTTCAAATTAGTCTTATGCAAATTCTGTTCAAATACATCATTCTGTTTTAAGGATGTTTAGATAGTATTTGAAAAACCCATAAATAAGTAATGAGAATTTGGAGGAAAATGTGCTTAATTAATGTGCGGACAATCTTAATTGTCTTTTTGTGAGCTTCGCGCAATCATTACTCTCATAAGACACATGATCCAACCTCAAACACCACAAACCGCAGTCTAATAAAGACACGTCCATCCATTGTTCCACAGCAGCTGACCTGGACAGGGAACGAGTGCTCTCAGGACCTCCCGTCCCTGCGCTAACATGCAATCATTACTCTCATAAGACACATGATCCAACCTCAAACACCACAAACCGCAGTCTAATAAAGACGTCCATCCATTGTTCCACAGCAGCTGACCTGGACAGGGAACGAGTGCTCTCAGGACCTCCCGTCCCTGCGCTAACAGACAGCGTTAATGACACCAGATTTGTGGGGCACATAAGGAACGTCGTGAACAGGGAGGAAGCCAAGCATGTTGCTTTAAGTCTTGCCCGTGTCAGCAGTACAATTGCTTTACAAATCCCACCGTGAAGACCTCTGTATTACGCTCTCCGTATGGCCCACCCCACCGGCTCACACCTTGATTACTCTTAAGGGAAGGTAATCTTCAACATACACAAATACCAGCAGTCGAACCCAAAGCTAAGACCCACACGCACTTGCACACTAACAGGTGATGGAAAATTACTGTAATTCCCTTCTGAGTTTTGGGTGCAAAGGCAGTTCCCCCTCCTTTCCTAAAGCTGCTCTCCAAATCCATGTTTAGTGGCTGCTGCAGATAAGCGCTAAGCGCAGGCTGCCACTATAATTGACGCGTATCCCTCTTTAGTTAAAGGATATCAGAGAAAGGCATTATCCAGCTCTATTAGTGTTTTGTTTGAGTGGAAACTGTTATCCTGCCTCACCGCAGTAAACACAGCACGCATCACCCTGGGAAAGAAAACTTTTAAATGTGTTTTTGTTGTTTATTTAATGCTTGATTTGTTCGTTTCGTTCAATGATTAGCGTTTTTTTTAAATTATTATTAATATTGCACTAGATTAAGTGTTGTGCGTAAGTGTTGAAATTGTTTTATACATATACACATTGTTCCACATCATTATAAACTGACCGGATGTTACTTACACAAATAGTGGTTAATAGTTAATTATTTAAAAAATAGCTGTGTTGTTGTCATAAACTAAAACTATAAAAAAACAAAACTTATAAAATGATATAAAATGCGCATAAGCTGTAAATTCAAGGAGTATAAGTAAAACAATTTTTAAAAAGTTGTAAATTGAAATAAAGGTGAGGTAAAATAAAATATAAATATTAGATGAAAATCAAACTTAGAACAAAAATTAAACAATGAAATAAAATAGATGAAAAACTTAAACTTATAATGAAAATTTAAAATTAAATTACTAAAACTAAAAATTATTAATTGAAAAAGATAAGATAAAATAAAATATTAATATTAGATGAAAAAATGTACACTTATTTTATTTTATTTCTAATTTTCATTAGGAATAAAATTACTAAAGCATAAATAAATCTGAAAATAAATATAAAAAAAAAACTAATAAAAATGACAAGCACACATAACAAAATTACTAAAACTTTAGAAATGCATTAAGTTAATTACTAAAAACCTTTAATTTATCAAGTTAATGTAATAATTATTATTGGAAATTGTTGGAATTGTTGGAAACAACAATAAAAGTTAATTCAATTTATGTATTGAATGAATACAGTAATAATAGTTTATAGTCCATCTGCAATATCTGCAAAGCAATGCATTTGCAAAGCATTCTGGGATTACCTTACATTAAATGCTGCCTTAGAATTTGTCCAAAATCTTAGTAGACAGCATCATTTCAAACCTGAAAATATCAGGGAATTTTTAAGTAGTGATTTTCAATCATGGAGAAGCTGAAAGACGTGTATATTTGTATTGTAGTGTGACTACAAGTTTTCAAATAATTAAAAATATTCCACTTACAGAAATTTCATTTTTGGGTCAATATCACCATATAGTGCCTTTCAACCCTCACAATACTCAAAAATGTTGGTTTTAATTAATAGTTTGTCTGGTTGTTGAAGAGAATTTGGTATATTTAAACGTACATATTTTGAAAATACTGTATTCTAATCACTTCTAGCATATTTTATGCCGACAGGGTAGACATGTTAAGCAAGTAAGCAAACTCATACGAAGAAAATTTGTCATTTGAAAAGTCACCAACTTATTCACCTCAGCCGTTGAATTTCCCGCCACTGAAGAGACAAAAAATCTGTTGTCCTGATGTCACTAAAGGGGATGGCCTTTGCATTGGACATAGCAAAATAACACATTCTCTTACACACACACACACACAAAAATGCAAACATAGAGAATGTATCTAAAGAGCCAAGTAATGCTTTTGTTATGAATATAAAAACTTAGCCTATAATATAACACACCCTTTCATAGTCATTTTTATGTTAAGTTATCATGGCAAATGAGTTATTTATGTACAGGACACCAAAAGGCACCCTACAGTGATATTGACCCTTTTATGGTTGCTAAAAATAATCTTTTTGACAAAATATGTGGGAACTCTGTGCCTACCTTTTGAAATAGCCTTCAAGTGCCTTAAAAATGCCGTGTAGGTGGGCAGTTTGCTAGGTTTAATATCGAGCTAATCAGTGTGATGACAGTCATGTGAAAAAAAAAGTCAAGCGCAGACTCAGAATTAAAATGCTTCTTGACAGTGAGAAAAATGGTGTTTCTTTAAGGCCTCTGCATTGCATCATGGGTCAGGCCCACACTGCAGGCAATGTCGTCCCTGAGAGTGGCTGCATTTCAGGCTTCCCTCTGGATGATTGTGTAGTCCTGTAAAATCCACACAGGTCTCAAGCGGCAGGGGAAAAGAGAGAGAGAGGGAGAGAGCAGTACGATGGCAAACGGGCAAATGAAATCTCCAGCACGCATAGGTGAGCTCCCGCAAGACTGCGCTTGAGATTCATAGACACTGTGCATATGAGAACTCTGAAACAGAGAGGAGAGCCGGGTCGCCCGAGTCAAGAGTGTTTGGAGCTGCGGAGAGCACTTTATTAAAGATGAATCGAAGACAAATAAAATGAATGTCAGCACACATGTTCAATTACAGGCGTTTGCCATGGTGCATTGGAGTCGAGCGGGTGCTAATCACACTAATCAATATGTAAATTTAAAGTAGACCAAACGGCACGGCCTCCTGTGACCATACACCTATGTTTAAGCTACATTCAAGTCATTAAACGCAGGTTTCTCTCACATGCCGGAATGCAAGTTATGACATTTATTTGAACTTACCCAGAATAGAAAGACATGAGGAGAGGAGAATAAATAAAAGTGACATTTTCACCTGGCTTGCAATATAAGGGAGTTTTAATGAATCAGGGGGGTTTGTAGGTTTTGTAGACAGGCAGAAGGACTTTGGGAGTTTGCATTAATATTATGGGATGTCGTCTCCTGACTGATGCATCCTCAAGAGTGAACAGGGGGAGTTTCTTTTAGAGATCGGCCAATAGGCTGCTATTTATTATTCATTTTATATTCATATAAACATGATACTGATTGATTAACTGCCTAATAACTGATACATGGAATATATCATATAATAATAATAATAATAATAATAATAATATATTAAAAAATAAAAGTGCAAAATAATTGGT
>NW_015645558.1:731419-731758 GCF_001515625.1 Sinocyclocheilus rhinocerous
TAACAACAACTATTATTATTATTATTATTATTATATGCAAATTATTTTGCACTTTTATTTTCAGCTTTTTTTGGAACTATTTCTAACCGTAACATATTTATCAAATTATTGTTTCCTTGTAAACACACTAAATTATGGCATTTATTGGTATGCTTATAACTAGATATTGAAAAATCAATTGTTGATCACTCTAATTTTCTTGCTCATCAAAATCTCACTAAAACATTTTATGTGTCTGTACCGAGCGGCAACCTCCCCCTCTCTCTTGTGAAGCCAACAAGGAAGTGACTTAAACTGTAATTCGTCAACTGGCCGCTAGAGGCTGGCTGCAAAAGGGAG
>NW_015645558.1:731952-732723 GCF_001515625.1 Sinocyclocheilus rhinocerous
TTTAAATTATATTAAGCCTTAAAGTTCTGCATAATTAAGGGCGTGGCCACTTGAGTGACAGGTGGATTGCCGCTGCTGTCACCACCGTCGAGCTAGGTGGGCGTGGTTTCAGCAACCAGCTCCCGCCTCTTTGACCATTTTCGATTATCCGGGAGTGACGCGTGGTGACGCGCTGCCAAGATGGTGACGGCCGGCTCCACCCACTTTTGAGCTTCAAAAACTATCTTCGGAACCCTACGGTTGACGTCACGGACACTACGTCCATGTTTTTATACAGTCTATGGTCTGTACACACACACACACACACCCATATATGTAAAATGATTCTCTCTGGTTGGAAATGAAATTATTGTTCACTCTTGTATTCTTTCTTTCATCTTTTGCATCTCTCCTTCAGAAGGAGGCAATGTATCTTAAGTATGTTGTTCACAGGAGAATTAAGTGCCGTGCTCTGTAGATCTGTGGTGCTCTGGGACATGTAAACCCCATTTTTTAAAACTCTAAATTCACAATCCAGCCTGCTGACCTGCACGTTCCCTCAGCGTCCCCTTAACATGACAAGCGTCCTACTGTGAGCTTTGGTAAATCATGCAAACAAGAGCGGAGAGGGACACGGGCCTCCCCTCTGCCTTCCACTGTGTTCCGAAAATTGATTTACAAACCGCAAAGTTCCCAAAAATGATCCTGCGGTATACGTCAGAGAAAACATGAGGAAGCTGCCTTATGAATGAGGAGTCACATTGAGCGCTTGAGTCTTCCTGACCAAACTAA
>NW_015645558.1:732831-761963 GCF_001515625.1 Sinocyclocheilus rhinocerous
GTCTTAAGTATTCAGACCCTTTGCTGTGACACTCATATATTTAACTCAGGTGCTGTCCATTTCTTCTGATCATCCTTGAGATGGTTCTACACCTTCATTTGAGTCCAGCTGTGTTTGATTATACTGATTGGACTTGATTAGGAAAGCCACACACCTGTCTATATAAGACCTTACAGCTCACAGTGCATGTCAGAGCAAATGAGAATCATGAGGTCAAAGGAATTGCCTGAAGAGCTCAGAGACAGAATTGTGGCAAGGCACAGATCTGGCCAAGGTTACAGAAAAATTTCTGCTGCACTTAAGGTTCCTAAGAGCACGGTGGCCTCCATAATCCTTAAATGGAAGACGTTTGGGATGACCAGAACCCTTCCTAGAGCTGGCCGTCCGGCCAAACTGAGCTATCGGGGGAGAAGAGCCTTGGTGAGAGAGGTAAAGAAGAACCCAAAGATCACTGTGGCTGAGCTCCAGAGATGCAGTCGGGGGATGGGAGAAAGTTGTAGAAAGTCAACCATCACTGCAGCCCTCCACCAGTCGGGGCTTTATGGCAGAGTGGCCCGACGGAAGCCTCTCCTCAGTGCAAGACACATGAAAGCCGGCATGGAGTTTGCTAAAAAAACACCTGAAGGACTCCAAGATGGTGAGAAATAAGATTCTCTGGTCTGATGAGACCAAGATAGAACTTTTTGGCCTTAATTCTAAGCGGTATGTGTGGAGAAAACCAGGCACTGCTCATCACCTGTCCCAACAGTGAAGCATGGTGGTGGCAGCATCATGCTGTGGGGGTGTTTTTCAGCTGCAGGGACAGGACGACTGGTTGCAATCGAGGGAAAGATGAATGCGGCCAAGTACAGGGATATCCTGGACGAAAACCTTCTCCAGAGTGCTCAGGACCTCAGACTGGAACTAAGGTTTACCTTCCAACAAGACAATGACCCTAAGCACACAGCTAAAATAACGAAGGAGTGGCTTCACAACAACTCTGTGACTGTTCTTGAATGGGCCAGCCAGAGCCCTGACTTAAACCCAGTTGAGCATCTCTGGAGAGACCTAAAAATGGCTGTCCACCAACGTTTACCGTCCAACCTGACAGAACTGGAGAGGATTTGCAAGGAGGAATGGCAGAGGATCCCCAAATCCAGGTGTGAAAGACTTGTTGCATCTTTCCCAAAAAGACTCATGGCTGTATTAGATCAAAAGGGTGCTTCTACTAAATACTGAGCATTTTTCAGTTTTTCTTTTTTAATAAATCTGCAAAGATGTCAACAATTCTGTGTTTTTCTGTCAATATGGGGTGCTGTGTGTACATTAATGAGGGAAAAAAAATTAACTTAAATGATTTTAGCAAATGGCTGCAATATAACAAAGAGTGAAAAATTTAAGGGGGTCTGAATACTTTCCGTACCCACTGTATGTAAAATGATTCTCTCTGGTTGGAAATGAAATTATTGTTCACTCTTGTATTCTTTCTTTCATCTTTTGCATCTCTCCTTCAGAAGGAGGCAATGTATCTTAAGTATGTTGTTCACAGGAGAATTAAGTGCCGTGCTCTGTAGATCTGTGGTGCTCTGGGACATGTAAACCCCATTTTTTAAAACTCTAAATTCACAATCCAGCCTGCTGACCTGCACGTTCCCTCAGCGTCCCCTTAACATGACAAGCGTCTTACTGTGAGCTTTGGTAAATCATGCAAACAAGAGCGGAGAGGGACACGGGCCTCCCCTCTGCCTTCCACTGCGTTCCGAAAATTGATTTACAAACCGCAAAGTTCCCAAAAATGATCCTGCGGTATACGTCAGAGAAAACATGAGGAAGCTGCCTTATGAATGAGGAGTCACATTGAGCGCTTGAGTCTTCCTGACCAAACTAACGAGCATTCAACCCACAATAAACCTGTCTAATTCAAAGAAATTATCCGAATTAATCAGAATCTTAACTCTATATACATCATATGTGACATGCTGTTCATTACCACAGAAAATAGATTGTTCATTTGTCAAAATCTATGGGGCAAGCATTGTAACTGGTTGAAAAGTAAGCATTATGCTTGTATTTTTGTTAATGTTCTTATTAATGCTGTGATATTTGAGTAGTTTTTTTGGGTGCAGCTACTTTTTAAGTGGATGAACCAGCTTGTGTTGTTATGTGGTCCTGACGGGAATTGAAAATTCGATATAACTTTACATAGACAATGGCATTAAGTGATTTTATCACACTATATAATGAATAATGTTTAATTCTCGTGGCTATTGCTATGCATTGCTTTGCCTAATAGACTTCCATTGTAAGTAGCGGTGCATCAAAATCAATTTTTTTCCAAAACACCAAAACCACAATAAAGTTTGGGTAACTGAACTCGCTAATTAAACAATTTTTGGTTTTATATATATATATATAACGATTTCGGTCCTCCAAATGTATTTTGGCCTGTTTTGAAATGTTGATTGTAAGTGCATTACTGTATATTGTATATTATTTTACAAGCATGTCCTAGATGCTGTCAGTAGAGCTTTAAACCTGCAAATTTCCATTAAGTAGTCTTTTGAATTCAAGGCCAAATAGCACAAAAAGAGCAGAAAGTTAGAAGGAAAGAAACTCGACATGGCAACAAAACCAATCCCAGCTCTGTGACACTAACAAAGGGCTCGCATCATTGATATGCTTGAACATATTTTACATTGGTAAAACACATTTGATACGCGCCGCTCCTATTTTAGTCACATTTTAAGACGCCTTTTGTACGTTTCTTCCTTACAAGACCGCCAGAGCGCCTCTCTCCACCAACAAAAGCAGTTAAAATCAGTGATTGCTTTCAGAAACATTAATTACGACTGGAAAATGGCATTCTTCCATATAATAGATTCCGATTGTTTCAGCATTATCTACCGTGCAAATAAAATCTACTGTATTCCACAATATTCCCAGGATTAATCACTCTCCAAATTCTAATATGCTCTTGAAATGGCGAATAAAAAGCTGGCGCTGTTGTTGATGTGATGGAAGCTGTGCGTTTTCTCTTTCTTTCGCTCCCGTCTCTCTCTCTCGCGTGCGCACACTTTGAGCTATTATTATGCATATCCAGGTAGAAAGTTAATTAACCCAAAGCTTAAGCTAATTATGATAGCAGAATGCTATCAACCAAACACTTTCAGTCAGACAGCTGTCCAGAATTTCATTTGCTAATCATTTGTCTTTTGGCGGAGCATATGGTAGGTTTTCATGCTATCAGAGGCAGCAGAAAGTTAGAAGGAAAGAAACTCGACATGGCAGCAAAGCCAATCCCAGCTCTGTGACACTAACAAAGGCTCGCATCATTGATATGCTTGAACATATTTTACATTGCTAAAACACATTTGATACGAGCCGCTCCTATTTTAGTCACATTTTAAGACGCCTTTTGTACGTTTCTTCCTTACAAGACCGCCAGAGCGCCTCTCTCCACCAACAAAAGCAGTTAAAATCAGTGATTGCTTTCAGAAACATTAATTACGACTGGAAAATGGCATTCTTCCATATAATAGATTCCGATTGTTTCAGCATTATCTACCGTGCAAATAAAATCTACTGTATTCCACAATATTCCCAGGATTAATCACTCTCCAAATTCTAATATGCTCTTGAAATGGCGAATAAAAAGCTGGCGCTGTTGTTGATGTGATGGAAGCTGTGCGTTTTCTCTTTCTTTCGCTCCCGTCTCTCTCTCTCGCGTGCGCACACTTTGAGCTATTATTATGCATATCCAGGTAGAAAGTTAATTAACCCAAAGCTTAAGCTAATTATGATAGCAGAATGCTATCAACCAAACACTTTCAGTCAGACAGCTGTCCAGAATTTCATTTGCTAATCATTTGTCTTTTGGCGGAGCATATGGTAGGTTTTCATGCTATCAGAGGCACAACAAGCAGCTGAGAATCATTAACTAAAAACAATGTGCATAAAATCAGGGGTAGCTTTAGCCAGACAAAAAGCCAAATCCTTAGCCTATAAAAAAAATAAAAAATAATCATTGTTTGTCAGCCCTTGCCACTTAGAAATTTAAGTTGATAGCACAGTGTATGTGTGACTGGAATCCTGATACGCCAATTAATTGTTTATATTTATATGCAAATGAGGGGGCATGTTTATTGTTTATGCCTGCTATGTTAATAAGACATGGGCCTATGCTGGAATATTTAAGCCTGCTTGTATCAAAACACATTTTTCTATTAATCAATTAAATGCATTTTTTGTTTGTTTTTTTTGTTCACAGAACATTTTCATATTTGATGGTTGTAAGGTCATGTTTGTTTTAAAAGAAACACTTGAAAGTCTAATTAGTTTTTCACATGTGTTACAGGAGATGACACAGATGGACCGAATTAATTTGGTTCCCTCCATTTCCCGGAGACGGGAAAGCACAAACAGGCACACGCGGGGAACAACACGACATCGCGGCTGTCCTCCTGCAACCGCGCGCTTGTGTTTTCTGTCCTGAGGATAAATGATGCAAGGTCATATTTGCCTTTAATCTTGTCAGTTTATGTGTGATGACATCTTAAACATTGCTATTATGGCATATTAACTGATAAAAGAGGAAGATGAGGTCTGAATACAGTTCTCTTAAAGTGTGTATTTCCATAAAGTTATGACAATTAGCAAAACTGTAGATTTTAACCTCTTCGGTTTGTATCAAACTAGCCACATTACCTTAAGATTTAAAGGTATAGTTTACCCAGAAATTAATCTTTTATCATCATTTACTCACCCTCATGTTGTTTCAAACCTGTATTAGTTTCTTTCTTCTGCTGAACACAATCGAAGATATTTTAAAGAATGCTGGTAACTTAGTAGTTGCTGGTACCCATTGACTTCCATTGTTTGTTTTTTCATACTATGGAAGTCAATGGCTACCAGCAACTGTTAGGTTACCAACATTCTTCAAAATATCTTATTTTGTGCTCTATCTTTCTTTTGTGTCTTTTCGTGTTCAACAGAGCAAAAGAAACAAACAAACAAAAAAAAGGTTTTGGAACAACATTTGGGTTAGTAAACGATGACACAATTTTCATTTTTGGAAACTATCACTTTAATTGTCATGTGGTCACAAGGTCACAAGTGCGTGTGTGTATTGGCTATTTGGATTCAAACCTGGCTTGTCCAGATCAGATTTAGGTTACATATTATAAATGCTCTTATCCCTGGACCCACTTTGTATGCTTATGACTACAAGAGCATTTTTTATAACCGCAAATGTGCAAATTTCAATCAAAACTGTAGTTATAATCTCATATGTTAACTGTATGTAAGGGATAGTTCACCCAAAAAATGAAAGTTGTTTTATTGCTTTCTCACATTGTTGCCAACACTTTATTTCTTCTGTGAAGCATAAAAGAAGATATTTAGAAAAATGTCTCAGTGTTTTTTTGGTCCATAATGAAAGGCAATGGGCCCCAGTGTTGTTTGTCCCCCAGTGCTCTCCAAAAGTCTTCTTTTGTGTTGTGAAGAAAGAAAGTCAAAGGTTTGAAATGACATGAGGTTAAGTACCATAAATTATGACAGAATTGTCATTTTTGGGTGGACTGTCCTTTTAAGGTGCATGTCACATAATCTAATGATACCAGGCACTTCTGTCAAAGCTACATAAGAGGGTTTTTTTTTCTGTTTTTGTTTTAAAGTTCCATGTAACCGGCAACTACCTCTCGTTTTAGTGCAGTGCCGTAGGACAGGCGAGTAGGTGGTCGTAGGAAGGTTGCTAGAAAGTAAGTAGTAGGCAAGGTAGGCAGAAGGAAGCCAGAATTACCAGAAGCCCACATAATAAACATGAATACAAGACGTTTATGTGTTCATGCATGTTATAAAATGCATACATACATAATTTAACCCCTGTGTGCTTCACCGTCCCCTCAAAATTCCATCCAAATGAGAAAATATGCTGGAAATAAGAACCATTAGCATTAGATCTCTTCCCAACACTCTAGCATGTGACACGGAGCTCTAAAAACATCTCCGCCTCGGACCTCACCGGTGAAATCGCCTCTGCTGGCGCCTTCACTCGCCAGCATTGGATGACAGATAAATTGATCGAAATATTGGAAAATAATATCCTGCCCAAACTCGTTGAACCTTGATTTCCAGTCTTTTGAATTTTTCATACGGGAACAAAATGAAAAACGGTTTTGATGTGTTTTTCCTTCCTCCCTTTCCTACACAATTATGTAGTGCTCATTTGCAATAAGGTCGGCCCATACATCAAACGCTGTGTGCGCTGTAAACAGAATGTGGCGCTTTTTTTTCTCTTCTCTCTTTTTTTTCAATGGTCTCAAATCATTGTAAGCACAGGAAGTCAAGTAGGGAGTCTATTGGCCTGAAAATAATGTTGCCGAGCTTCAATAAATCTATAAATCTGACACTGCCCTTCAGGGCCTCATTAGATGCAGAAATATTTATTTCGGTATATCAGTTAAAATAAATCATCTTTTGAAGCTTGTCCGGGCAATTGAATAAGAACCACATGTCAGATGAAGAAGGCGAAATAATTGAAGGTCCTCTTTAAGCTGATGAAGAATCGGACACTTGCAAGTTTTCAGGCTGATTATGAAATTTGGTCCTGATTTAAATAGATACATTTAATTAGATGATGCTATTACTTTTTTTCTCAATATTTGAAGTGAATCTGATGGTAAAGTAGCAAGAAATTGTCTGACTTCCTGTTATGTGCTCTTTAATTTGAGCTTGACTAATTAAATCTGAAATTGCATACCACTCGCATGCTTTTCCTGATGAAACTGAACATTGTATTGGTTGAGCTAGTTATAAGCCAGCATATAAAACACAACAGCTCTGTTCTAAAGTGCAAACTTGTTGTCTAGAACCTACATAGGCAGCATCTTAACTTAAATGGAACCTCATAAGTGACCAATTAGAAGTGACTAGGGAAACTCAAATCAAATTACAATTGATTTCAGTAGTGTTTGACTTATATATACTACAGAGCTGGATGGATTACTTACACTCTCAGAAAAAAAGGTACAACAACTGTCACTGGGGTGGTACCTTTTCAAAAGGTACACTTTTGTACCTTTTAGGTACTAATCTGTACACTTTAGGTACTAATATGCACCTTTAAGGTACCATTATGGACTATTTTGATACAAAGGTGTGCCTTTTGAAAAGGTACCGCCCCAGTGACAACTTTTGTACCTTCTTTTTTTTTTCTGAGAGTGTACAAATTGTAGTCAATTACAGATTACATGTAGTTAGTAACGTAATCTAGGTTGCTCTTTTTAGGTAATGTATTCTGATTGCTTTCTAGATTACTTTTTTATCTAACTGGTTTTAAACTTACAATTAAACGTACCATATTGATATAAAAAAAGAGAAAGAAAGAAAAAAGAAAGAGAGAGAGAAAAAATATATAATCCATTTTATGATAGCAACAATGCATAAAATGCATTAAAATTACATTAAACTAAGGGTTGCTCAAACTGGGCTACAGTGAGATGAGTTCATTTAAAAACTTAAACACTAAAAATAGAAACAATTTGTGTAAATTACTCTGAACTGTAATCATGTGAATGCGTTGTTAAGTTACTGAAATATTAACTTCCTCAAGATATTTCAAGTAAATATCTCATGTTAAAGGAGTTTGGCTGACAAAAACATTTGGGAATCCCTGCCTTAATGAACAAACATTAATAAACATGAACATATCAGTGGTATCACTTGCTCAAAGTCTTTCAGTTTTGAATATTGTTTGTTCAGACTTCCAGAATCAACAGTAAATGATGGTCGCTCTTGAAATGATGAAGACAAAGAAGAATTAGGGAGAATTAATAAATTATGATTTAATATGTTATCATGTAATCCATAAAAAAATAAATGTAATCTGATTATATTATTATGAAAATAATTTTTTGTGTTTGAATTTATATTCACTACTTTATCAACATTTTCTCACTTGTTATTCACTGAGCTTGTTGCAGTGCATTCTGGGATTCCTTCTGCATGAAGGATACACATAATGCTTCCTTCAAATCTGGGGGGGGATTAAAAATACTTTTAAATAGATTTAAGTAAGCCCGTAACCCCTTTAAAATGCTGCCCATGTAGTCAGCTCACTAGGTTTTGTAACGGAGCCTATGCGCGTCTCTCCATCTGCGAAGTGAAGTTTCAGTGACGGATGTTTGTGGCAGGAAAGACCTCTGTCACAGGAAAATGAGGTGATCTATCATTTTAAGATATGGTCTTCATATACTGTTTACTCGGAGATATCACTTGCCTCCAGCCAATTTTGACCGGGGACATTTTGTGATATAGCGGTGATTTGTATGGTATCACAGCAACAATAAAAGCAACCCCTGAACTGAAAACAACAACATACAGACGAATACACCCTTTAGTTTCTGCTCTCCCGCCGTGTTCGTACAATTTCGAGAAGTCCTGCTTATATGCCGAAACAAATCGCATCCTGGCTGCATTTTTTCTCTTGCTTCTAGGTGAATTTCCAACACATCCAAACTGATTTCCCTTATAAGGATCCTTCCTATTCAGTGGGCAATATAAGTGGTCTGTGCTAGAAGCCACCCAGCAGTCTTGTTAAAAGCAGAGATGCTAGTAACAATGTAAAGTGCAGGGTTTCTCTTTTTGCTTTTCTGCTACACCGGCCAGATATGTGTAATGACTGTGATAGTGTTGAACCATGCACATTTCCCCCCATCTATCACACACACACAAACACACACACACGCACTCGTGGGCCTGTATATCCTCAGCCCCAACATCATCTTCTCTCAGCAGTTTTATTTGTCCCTGGACGCTGGGAATAGCGAGAGGGCTCTAATATAGGTGTGCTGGTGATACTACAAACTTACTGTAGTCGCTGTACAGCTTTATGATTGGTGTGGCATCAGACTAGACAGATGCATCTGGTGTAAATCTAATTCAACCTCCTGCTTTGTTCTTTTTGGTGATTAGGAGTTCTTCTGGATGCTCGTTTGACCTGTGATTGGACTTGCACAGGATCTGTGCACGCAGAAAAACCACAGAACACTCAATTCTAAATGTCATTCAAAAGGTTCTTTACGTTAATCTCTCGTTATGTGGATTTTTTATGTATTTTGTCTATGTAATTTGAAAATGTTTTTATCTGAAAAAAAAAAAAACATCTCAAGAACATGGTCAGATCTTAATTTGCACCAAAAATAAATAAATAAATAAAAAATGTATCAAAATAAATCAAGAATCAAAAGTAAACATGCATGCTAAATTATATTTTGTATTAAGTGAACATTTTAAAAGCTTATTTTAGGGCCATGAATTTTATTTTTTATTTTATTTTATTTTATTTTATTTTATTTTTATTTTTATTTATTTATTAAATATTTATTTATGTATGTATGTATGTATGTATGTATGTATTTGTTTGTTTGTTTTCTTTCTTTCATGATATTTTATGGCAGTTAAACATTTACACCTTACATTTCTTTATTTTTAATATAATGGAAATTAATTAATTATGTAATTATGTGTGTGTGTGTGTGTGTGTGTGTGAGCGAGTTTTAATGGTAAGTCTTTACTGCTACATTTTTTTCTACTTATTTTAACTTAATTTTGAGAGATTATAACAGCTTTAAAAAAATCTAAAATAAAACTTATTTGGGGGGGAATGTGTTTAATTAAGATGCACAATTATGCATCTCACAAAAACACTGACAGTGAGATGCATAATTGTGTATATAAACATACAATTTCAAGATTTAATTAGATTCTGATTGATCTAAACAGCAGTTCCACTCCGAGGTGGTATATACTGTGAATTCTCATGTAGTGTCAGACGCGTGTTTGCTTTCATCAGTTACGTACGGCTTACTGGTGCCATGTGGCATTTCATATGTCCCCCAGAACCACGTACCATCTGTGGAAGTGTTTCCAGAATCAACTGTTTCTTCCATATTTCAGCTATAGCGCTTCACGGCTCCGGGGTCGGAGCAGGCCTTTCCATTACCGCCTTCCTGATGTCTGTCAACATAAGCTTTTCCAGAGTTAATGATCCAAACTAATGTAACAAACTCAAGAAGGGTGTTGCATGGCATTTTAATCAGTATTATTTCAGTTTAATTATAAAAGGGTAGTATGATGTTTGTTAAGCAATCCATACCCTAAGTCAATGTAGCAAAAAACAGACATTAAGTATGCATTACGCTGTGGTTAATAAAAATTACATGGCTGATGTATCATGCTTACTTGGCATATTTCCTATCATATTTATTATAGGAAATATGTCCTTAAAATTAAATCTTCATATCTGGATGTTTGCAGATCCTTTGCGATTTTGAGTGTCAAAAAGGTCATTAACAGATTTTGTGCCGTCAGTTTATAGACTTGGTCAAAATGGTTTCTCCAGATTCATTTCAGTAGGGAGCCCCGGGTCGGGCCTCAGTAGCTCGTTAACTCGCTGCACTGTGACAGTTTCACAATGATTAATTAAAACACCTTTAGCCACATAATGTCACATGGAGTCTATTTTAACAACTGACCTTTCTGCATCCAAAACAGAGATTTATCATGTATATATAAATACACATGCATACAGTAAAAATTTTGAAAATGTATTTATATGTATGTGTTTATTTTCTTAAATTTTATATTATATATAAATATATTTAACATATAAACATAACATATTTTTCATAAATATATACATGTGTCAGGATTCTGGACTGTTCTGTGTTGTGTTTTGCGCCTGTTTCTGTTCCTGTTTTTCCTTATTTGGTCATGTTCCTCTCCTCGTTTAGTTTGATTAGTCATCCCATGCACCTGTGTTTCCACAATCATCCCCTGTATTTAAGTCCCAGTCTGTGCAGTCTGTCTCCGTCAGGTCTACTTGTTTCTGCGTGTGTTTGCCCAGCTCCTGTTGTGGATTATCCCGTGTTTTCGTCATTAAAGACTGTGAATGCTACTCCGTGTCTCCTACGTTCTTCCCGCAGCAGCGTATCGTGACAGAAGACCTGACCAAAAACAGTTACCTCCGTGTTTTCCCCTCCGTTTGTTTTCTCAGTTTTTCCCAGTGTCTTTTTTTCCATTGTGTTCCCTGGATGGATGGCCTTCTTCGCCCCGAATACATCCTCCTCCTGCTGGAGCAGGGGAACAAGGCTCTTGATATATATATATATATATATATATATATATATATATTAGAGCTCTCAAATGATTATTCGTGATTATTCTCATAAAAAATAAAAGTTTTTTTTTATATAATATATGTATGTGTACTTTATATATTTATCATGTATATATAAATACACATGCATACAGTAAAAATTTTGAAAATGTATTTATATGTATGTGTTTATTTTCTTAAATTTTATATTATATATAAATATATTTAACATATAAACATAACATACGACCTTTATTTATATATATATATATATATATATAAACCAAGGTCGCTCATACAACTTGTGTGCTATATTCCAAGTCTTCTAGAGTCATATAATAGCTTTTCATGAGGAACAGACTGAAAGGTGTTATTGACTGACTATATCCTTCTTTGCAGGTCTCAAATCTCCTTTGCATTCTCTTATAGATATAAATACAGCGTGGACATGCATTGCTCCAGGTATGATGTCACCGTTAGTCATTGTATATGTATTTGTTCTGTTTGTAGCTTAACAGCTTCTGTTATGTGAAAGAACTGTCTGAATGTTCAGCCGAACTTCTCTTTTTGTGTTCCAAGGAATAGAGTCACACGGATTTGGAATGGCATGAGGGTGAGTAAATGATGACAAAATTATTGGGTGGTATTCCTTTAAGCAAATTGCAATTGTGAGCACACTCCCAGTAACAGTGCCTCATAAAAAGTGCAGTTGGAGTGAATTTTTACAATTTAGCTCTAAGCTGAAGAAAATTGCATTAAACGGTGGTGGTTGCTTTATAAGCTGTGGTAGCATGGAGTAACCTACGTGTGGAATGATTGGATCATTGGGGACCTATTGTGTAATTTCTTCCTCATTTTGGCCCATGCTAATATGGCATATGCGATTAGGTCTGTCTTTGGGAGCTAGCAAAGGCCTCCAAATCAAATTTGGGTTCTTGACCAGAATACCAAAACATATTAAACCCAGAAATGATCTAGTGATGCAAATCATTAAACACATTTGCATTTGCTTACTGAAGCCTATCACAGAAATTAAACTCCTGAACAGAGAGCGAAAGAGTGTGGGGAGAGAGAAACAAGTCAGGTGAGAATAAGGTAGATCAGAAAGATAATGTCTTTGTTTTTCAACATTTCTGTTCATTTTAAGGAAAACGGCAAGCCTATATCATTGCACTCATTCAGTGATGAACAAATTAAGGTAGGAATTTATTTTTATAGGAATTTATAGAACTTGTTGTTCTTTTACTGATCTTGAGTTAATAATTCATGGGAAACAGCTACACTCTGTTTGTCGAGTGATCTTGCAACCGCTTTGACAAACATCATGACTCTGTTCCAAAACCTAGTGAGATGCCTTATGTCTACACCCTACAAAGGCAACTGTCTTCTAAGGCAGCATGTAAACTGGAATGGAACTGCATAATGGTCCGATTTGTATCATTCTATGTAGGCATTAACATGCATGCATACTAATAGACCTTTGCACAGTTGATTTCAATAGAGTTTGGTGTTAACATGCTTTTTTTATATATATATATATATATATACTTTTAGTTTAAAAATAACAACACTGTAAGTCAAAGTATTATCATAATTTTATCAAAAAGTCCCCCAACACCAGTAGGTGTTTGGTGAAATATAAATGATAAAGACACCTCAAAAAACATATCACATAACAGTTGACTAATAATCATCCAGTGTCCTCTTAAAGTTTGATCAATTATGTAGTAATTTAAATTAGCCACAAATTGTAATTCGGCCACAACCGTTATGAGCAGAAAGTTCCATCAGTGCCCCATATTGAGCGAATCTGGCTAATAAACTGTTACGATTCACCGCACTTGAGTATCTGCCCTCCAGCCATTGTCCGCAAGGCTTACGGGAGGCTGACACTGAAGAGAAGGGTGATCTGGAATGATTAGCTTTTCAGCATCTCAACGTGTTGTCAATTACAGCAATAGATTCCCGGCATCACAAAATCTGACAGCGCTGGGCACACTTGTCAGATCTGCGTAATCCAGCTACTAGGTGGCTGCAGGGTGGCTGGGGTATCTGAGAGTTAAGGGTCGTCCCAACTGCTGCCGCTCCCACTTCCAAATCTAAATAAATATACCTGCCTGAGCAATTTGGAATTACAATAAGGATTCTCAAGGTCTTTTATGGAGACTGAGCTCGCATACAAACTAATGATCACTTGGAGATTTGTGTGCAAGTGTGGGCACATTGATTTCTCTGACAGTTTCTCATCTCATGTGTTTTTTCTCCTCTGCACAGGCCTCTTTCTCTGTCTCCCTAGACTAATGTAGTATTCACTGAGTCTATAGGCTATGCCATGTCACGTCTAGACTGCTAGTTTTAGGAGATTAAGCTTTTGATGTTGAATAGTTCAACCACCATGCAACACTTATTCAACAGGTTGTGGATTTGATGCTTTTGAGATGCTTATGTATTTATTAGTCATATCATGAGTTTTTAAAATCATTTCACCTTTATGAAATGTCATAAAAACTGTCATAATTAATTTGTGACTGTTTTGCCCTCTCTGATTTGGGCAAGATGTGTTTTTTTTTTTTTTTGGTGGAATTTAAAAACCAGATTGAATAGATCTGTTTATAGTTGTATTAACTCATGTACAAACTCTTGCTAATGTTTACTACCATTCATTTCTTTTAAGTGCCCTATGCTCACCACGGCTGCATTTATTTCATCAAAAATACAGTAAAAAAGTAATATTGTCAAATAAATTTACAATTTAATAGATCTGTTTTTTCTATTGTTATATATTTTAAAATGTAATTTATTTATGTGACGCAAAGCTGAATTTTCAGCATCATTACTCCAGTCTTAAGTGTCACGTGATCCTTCAGAAAGTATTTTAATATGCTGATCTGCTGCTTATTCTTATTATTATTTTCAAAGTTGAAAACATTTGTGCTGCTTATTTTTAATTTATTTTTAAATGTATTTATTTTTTTAGTTGAAACTGAAACATTTAGTTCACGATTTGTTGCTCGAAAAAACACCATTTATTTGAAATCTTTTGTAACATTATAAATGAAAAAAAAATAAAAAATTCTGAATGTGCCACTGTCTTAAAACTGACATTGATTTGACATTGATTTCACATAAAAAAGCAGTGATTATGGCATGAAATGCTGAAAAAAAGCAGCAACAAAGACCTCAGTTATAAAGATTTTACCAACTGAGTAAGTGGTGTTGCATGAACCAAATACATTGGAGATATATAGACTTAATATAATGCAATTTAAAGTGTTGTCAAAAGTGTACTTATTTTAAAGCATTTTAAAATGCTGAAAATAAAAACTTAAACAAGTAACATATTTACTTACAGAGTGTGTAGTACTTCTGGCACCAAACTGAATTTAAATCTATGTTAGCCTCTTGACCAGGCCGGACAATAGCAACATTGTTTTGGTGGTGTGAGTTGGGAGGTGAATTGCGTCTGCGAGTGGTGCAGAAATTACACACTTAACCTTTACTTGAATATCTTTAACTAACTGTGGTTTCACCCTTTAAAAGATTTTTTTTTTTTAAATGGCTATGAAATGCCAGTATATTTGAAATGATTGGGGGAAAAGAGTGTAAACCCTTTTAGAGTGGTGTGAAAAGGGGTTAATATTGCTGCTGCCTTTAATTGTTTTAGATTCTCCATCAATTTTGAGAGGCTGCACAGGGGAGTTGGTCCTGTGAAAAAAAAAAAAAAATAGTCGGTCTGAAGCGTTTTAAATTATCCAAAAATGAATGGAGGTATTCAATCTACTCTCAGATGTTAAAATTAGGTTTGCGACACTCACCACGCGTGCCATCAAATTTCTCATTTTGAGCTCAAGTCTGTGTTCCTCAGAGCTCATATTTGCGCAGATGGAACTTTGCCGAGCCGCGGTTCTTCTGGGATCTGAGAATTTTCACAGTTTGATGAGAAATGGAATGGAACTGCATAATGGTCCGATTTGTATCATTCTATGTAGGCATTAACATGCATGCATACTAATAGACCTTTGCACAGTTGATTTCAATAGAGTTTGGTGTTAACATGCTCTCTAGTAAACATATAAATACTTGCACAGATGCACATTTTGATATTGAATGAGTAAAATATATTATACATTGTATTCTATCAGTGCATTGTAGGATTGTACTCTTTTTTTTTTTTCTTTAATTTCAATTTTTATTTCAAAGCTGTAGTAATTTTGTTATATGCAAGTTACGATATTGCTTGAATATTGCACTCTATATCAGCCAATCAGAACCTTTAATAGATCTGTTTTTTCTATTGTTATATATTTTAAAATGTAATTTATTCCTGTGACGCAAAGCTGAATTTTCAGCATCATTACTCCAGTCTTAAGTGTCACGTGATCCTTCAGAAAGTATTTTAATATGCTGATCTGCTGCTTATTCTTATTATTATTTTCAAAGTTGAAAACATTTGTGCTGCTTATTTTTAATTTATTTTTAAATGTATTTATTTTTTTAGTTGAAACTGAAACATTTAGTTCACGATTTGTTGCTCGAAAAAACACCATTTATTTGAAATCTTTTGTAACATTATAAATGAAAAAAAAATAAAAAATTCTGAATGTGCCACTGTCTTAAAACTGACATTGATTTGACATTGATTTCACATAAAAAAGCAGTGATTATGGCATGAAATGCTGAAAAAAAGCAGCAACAAAGACCTCAGTTATAAAGATTTTACCAACTGAGTAAGTGGTGTTGCATGAACCAAATACATTGGAGATATATAGACTTAATATAATGCAATTTAAAGTGTTGTCAAAAGTGTACTTATTTTAAAGCATTTTAAAATGCTGAAAATAAAAACTTAAACAAGTAACATATTTACTTACAGAGTGTGTAGTACTTCTGGCACCAAACTGAATTTAAATCTATGTTAGCCTCTTGACCAGGCCGGACAATAGCAACATTGTTTTGGTGGTGTGAGTTGGGAGGTGAATTGCGTCTGCGAGTGGTGCAGAAATTACACACTTAACCTTTACTTGAATATCTTTAACTAACTGTGGTTTCACCCTTTAAAAGATTTTTTTTTTTTTAAATGGCTATGAAATGCCAGTATATTTGAAATGATTGGGGGAAAAGAGTGTAAACCCTTTTAGAGTGGTGTGAAAAGGGGTTAATATTGCTGCTGCCTTTAATTGTTTTAGATTCTCCATCAATTTTGAGAGGCTGCACAGGGGAGTTGGTCCTGTGAAAAAAAAAAAAAAATAGTCGGTCTGAAGCGTTTTAAATTATCCAAAAATGAATGGAGGTATTCAATCTACTCTCAGATGTTAAAATTAGGTTTGCGACACTCACCACGCGTGCCATCAAATTTCTCATTTTGAGCTCAAGTCTGTGTTCCTCAGAGCTCATATTTGCGCAGATGGAACTTTGCCGAGCCGCGGTTCTTCTGGGATCTCAGTGGTGACTGTCAGTTACATTGGAACAATGTAAGAACAGCAATGTTGGAACATCATTGTTGGAACAATGCTGTTCCAACCAAGCAAAATTGATTTGTTTAACCCAAACTAAAGAATAATAATGTGCATTTGATCAGATATAACTGCAGTACAAGATTATGAGATGCATTATTTGAATGCTTGGCCAAAGGGATGTGTCTTTAATCTAGATTTAAACAGAGAGAGTGTGTCTGAACCCCGAACATTATCAGGAAGGCTATTCCAGAGTTAGTGAGCCATATGTGAAAAAGCACTACCTCCTTTAGTGGACTTTGCTAACCTAGGTACTACCGAAAGTCCAGAGTTTTGCGACCTTAGGGAGCGTGATGGAATGTAGCGTGGTAGAAGACTAGTTAGGTACACAGGAGCTAACCCATTAAGGGCCTTATAGGCAAGTAATAATAATTTGTGACTGATACGGAACTTAATAGGTAGCCAGTGCAGAGACTGTAAAATTGGGGTAATATGATCATATTTTCTTGACCTGGTAAGGACTCTAGCCGCTGCATTTTGGACCACCTGTAGCTTGTTTATTGAAGATGCAGGACAACCACCTAGCAGTGCATTACAATAGTCCAGTCTAGAGGTCATGAATGCATGAACTAGCTTTTCTGCATCAGAAACAGGTAACATATTTCGTAACTTGGCAATGTTTCTAAGATGGAAGAATGCTGTTTTTGTAACATGGGAAATATGATTTTCAAAAGACAAGTTGCTATCTAATATAACACCCAGATTTTTGACTGTAGAGGAAGTAACAGTACATCCGTCTAGTTGCAAATTGTAATCCAAGAGATTCTGTGTACTGTCTTTTGGTCCAATAAGTAATATCTCTGTCTTATCCGAATTTAATAGGAGAAAATTATTGGTCATCCAATCTTTTAAATTTTTAACACATTCTGTTAGCTTAGATAATTTAGAAGTTTCATCTGGTCTTGTTGAGATATATAGTTGAGTATCATCAGCATAACAGTGGAAACTAATCCCGTATTTTCTAATAATATTACCAAGGGGCAACATGTATATCGAAAATAGCAGAGGACCTAGGACAGATCCTTGTGGCACTCCATATTTTACTGGTGATAATCGAGATGACTCCCCATTTAAATGAACAAAGTGGTAGCGATCGGACAGGTAGGATCTAAACCATCTTAAAGCCTGCCCTTGAATACCTGTATAGTTTTGTAATCGATCTATGAGTATGTCATGATCTATAGTGTCGAACGCAGCACTAAGATCAAGTAAAACTAGCAATGAGATACAGCCTTGGTCTGACGCAAGAAGCAAGTCATTTGTAATTTTAACAAGTGCAGTTTCTGTGCTATGGTGGGGCCTGAAACCTGACTGAAATTCTTCATAGAGATAATTTTTTTGCAGGAAGGAGCACAATTGAGCAGACACAACTTTTTCTAAAATTTTAGACATAAAAGAGATTACTTTTAATCTAACTTGTTTATCATATTGATAATAAGTATGTAGCACAGGTATATTTGTAGCAGTAGCCAACATTGCATTGTATGGGTCAAAATTATCGATGTTTCTTTTATGCCAAAAATCATTAGTATATTAAGTAAAAGTAATAATATTTTGTAACTGATACGGAACTTAATAGGTAGCCAGTGCAGAGACTGTAAAATTGGGGTAATATGATCATATTTTATTGACCTGGTAAGGACTTATGACTGGTTTTGTGGTCCATGGTAACATATTGATATAAAAACACAAAGAGAAAGAAAACATATTCCTTTCGTTACATTACACCAAGGTTTCCCAAACTGGGGTTTGTGAAGGAAATGTAGGGTAAATAAAAATGAATGTGTTCATCAGTAGTTGATGCAATGTTGAATTTTTTTTGAATGTATATAAGATATAGGCCATTTTAGAAGGGAAATTTTAAAAGATGAAAAATAATAATTTGGGAGAATCAATAAATTATGAATCATTTATTGCTATTCTGTGAATAATATGTAATGAATAGAAAGTAACTGTAGTCTGGTTCAGAGTATTTTAAAATGTAATATAGGCCTAATCTTATTACAAGTAATCCAGATTACATGTAATCAGTTACTATACCCAGCACTACCAACCGCATACAAAGACGATCACTCTGATATCAAAGTACCAGCGCATTTCAATCAGAGGTACAATATGTTTTTAATGCCATGGTTGAAGTAAACACTCAAGAATGAATTTCCACAACCAAAAGATGTTGAAGAATTTCCGACAGTCAAATTGCTGATTTAAGTAGTTATTTCGCTGAATTCGCTCAATCTAGCCAAATCCTTGGTGTACAAAATTGGGAACACATTCTAAACCAACACTGCTTTTAATTCCTTTCTTTGTATGCGGCTCAAGTGCAGGAAAGAGACACAAACACAGAGGGAGGGAGGAGGAAGTGCGTATTGGTCCTGCATATGTGCTAACTGAAGTCCCACTTGGGATGGGATTATTTTCAATACGTCATTCAGAGAGAATGCATGAACTGTTTTCTTCGCGCTGAATGCTGTCCTCGGGGTATAAATCTTAGGGGAGTGGGATTCGGTTCTTAACAACTACAATAATTTAGTTTCTTTGATTCCAAAATAGATGTTGAAAATAATCTGACTACACACATTTTGGGCTGTTTGCACACAGGAGACTTACACAAAGTAAAATTTAAGTAAACTTTTCTCTTCAATATAAATATTGTCAAGAAGTAATAATATTTATCTGGTGAGCATATGCTGGTACTTTGTGGTTGAGGAAAATAGTAGTTGTGTCAGCTGAAAGGTTATAGCTGCCGTATTGTTGTCTACTGCAATAGCGTTCCAGAAATAAATTTTTTAGAGTAATTGATTTTTAGCATATAAACCTTTGTCTAAGGTTTTGTCACATTTAAGGACATATTTATTAGAATGTATTACTATGAGGTTAAGTGATCTTCTGCAGAAGTGTGAAATCTTTTTTAAACATATTTAATAGCATAGTTCCTAAAAAAAAAAAAAAAAAAAAAAACTTCACTCAGGATTTCCCACTCCTATAATTTGGATTAATTATTCCAAACTTTAAACTGAAAAAAAAAAAAAAAAAAACTACAGAAAATACAAGTCTATGTATATAAATTCTAAAATAAAGTAGCCTACTCCTCCAATAAAAATGAATCAGAAAATGGGTTACAATAGCAAAACTATTGATTTGTGAGTCATTGATTATAAATATACAGATTATTTATTTTATTTGTAATATCTATCTATCTATCTATCTATCTATATACATATATGTGACATGAAAATATATGTAGCAACAACATTAAATAATTTTTTTCTGCAATAAGCTTAGATATTCACAGCATATAAACATAATATATATTCCATTTTGTTTTAATATTCATAATCAATAATCATAATCAATACTCTTGTTGGTGTATATTGCTTTATAGTAAAATTCAACTACACAGTCTTGCATCTTTTGTAGTTGTTGTTGTCTTTTGTTGTCAATGTTGTTTAATCTTGGAGATGGTTGGTTTGGTGAAAGACTTGGAACTCTTCTGTACATCCATGTGTTGTAAATGATGGGAAAAACCCTTCTTGAACCATGTTTCCGGAACAAAGTCGGCAGTCGCTGTTCCAAATCACTTACAACACTATTACTTGTACAACAGCAAATAAATGACCAAGTAGAGAAACTTTAGCAGTGCCAGTTTAAGGTACATGCATCTCAGGAAGTAAAACATGGTGCGGTGGCCTTCTTTTAACCACCCGTTCTTGGCAGGACACCCGGAGCGGTAAAGTGAGTAGAGGCCAACACAAGATTATCCACTGCACTTTGCTCTCAGCCAAACTATGACATTTTCCCAATCTGAAGTGCTTGAACCATGGACGGCAGCGGCGGAGCACTGTCACACTTCCACGCGCCATCATTGTCAAGGAAAGCCCGGTCCTGTCTCTCACATCGAAGACGACGCCTTAAAAACAATATGACTCCAGTGCGGCATAGCGATTACATGGGTCAGCTCTCTGCGAAGGCATCGAATAGCAATGCTCTGGAAATTTCAGCCTGTCTATCTGAGGTCAACAGACTTTCTTTCAGAGAAAAGGAAAGAATGAGCAGAGGAGGCTTTACAGCGTGATGGCATGATGCCTGGGCTGCTTAACGGAATCACAGCGAACAGCGGAGAACGGCTGGCAGAACCCTATGCCACTTTCCCATGAAGCCGCTGGCAGAGTCAAAGCGACAGCATGTAAACCACTCTGCACCCAACACAATCGCTCTTTGTATGAAGCCGAATGCCGTTGAGTGGAGGGTACTTCAATGGAGCGCCGATACGCCCGAATGAACCTGACTGTCAAGTGACAAGGTGCTTTGAGCAACAATTACTGTTGCTTATAGCTTAGCTGGATGATTCTAATCTGAACATGCTCAGTGGATGTACTAGGGTGAGCCGTCACTTTGGCGTATTTACAAATGGAGCCTTAAATAAGATGTAAATTAATTTGTGCATGTTTAGATAAGCTCCCATGGATGATTTTATTACTGGAAATCTCATGCAGCATAACTGTGTCAAAACCAAACCTGGTGTGGAATGCTTTAAAGCCATGATGGATGCGTTTACATTCGCTGTGCACTAATACAGTGACTTTTGAGCGGATTTTGCAGTCAAAGAACAGATCATAATGAACCGTAGTTGACTGTAGTCATCGATTTAGCCCATTAGTTATCTACAAAGGGTCAAGATTTGGCAAGTTTAGTTACTTCAGCAGTTAGCAGCTGGTAGATAATGTTAACTAAACCATCTGGGGCAAAAAGCATGTTACTCCATTGATGGCCATTCTTGTGCTGTCAAAACCAAATGTAACCAAATTAATTGCATGATACAATGCTCAATTAAATAAATGGCATTTCTAAATATTTTTTACAATTAAAACAGAATTTTGGCAGACAGTTAAATCAATGAATAGACATAAAAAAAGTGATTTTAGAAGTCAATACACTGTTTTATTCCTATATAATTCAATATTATTATTACATTGATCTTTTTTTTTTTACAAAAACATGTTTAACTGACAAAATGCATACATTTTATAGCACAATTTCGCCTCACAGCGATAACAGGGCTATTCGTAGATGATTACCGCAGTTTATAAGGACGAGCTGTGTATTTTCAGCATAATGCCTGACAATTAATGGGACAAATTAAGTTTATAATGATGACGGTAATGTGGAAGGTGGTTATTAGTATGTGTTATTGTATTCGTTTTATTGTTTTTATTATTGTTGTTTCTATTAGTAGCAGTAATAAAGGACGCTGCAGCAGGAGATGTGTCATTATCACAGAAGCCTTTGAACGAGGGAAATAGTGAATCATTCACCCCCACCCTCTCCTGCCCAGAAGTCCCCCTTTTCACTCGCTGATCATCCATCACTCCATTCTTGCCTAAGCACTTCACCTCGACAGCAATCCAAAGCAGAAGGCAGCGCTAGAAGTCTAAGGGCATTAATGAAGGGTGAGAACATTGGCTGGAACTGCTCTCTGTCATGTTTGCCGCTGACGTTGGCTTTGAACAGAAGAGCAGTTGGGTCATTCCTTATGTGCCGTACATTTTATTAGATAAAATATTAAACTGACAATTTGTTTCTTTTTCGCACAATATCACAAATAAGTGAAAATAATTTTAAGAGGATGTTGCCATTTCTTCCATGTCTTCAAATGCTTTTGACATGAAAAACTAACAATGTATTATTATTATTAACTTTTTTAAATTTTGTTTTATTTTATTTTAAATATTTTTTATTTTTTGCTTTTCTTAAAGAAAACTGTTTCAAACATGTTGCATTTTTTCCTTTTATTTCTTGTTGCACTATAAGAAAGGATTCTGTTGGTATACAACACTTTCCTGTGGATTTATATATTTTTTTTTCTTTGTCAAATATTCCATTGTTAATGAAAGTCTTTCTAAGTTTTAAAGCATAAACCTCAAGTTTTGTAGAGTGATAATGGAAAGCATTAAAAACCTCTATAAAGCAGGAAAACATGGCCCATATAGGCACATTACAACTCAATTATAAGAAAATAAAAATATCCAAAAGGCCCCTGGGCCCTGAGTCTTTGATAATATTTTGTTGGGATGTTTTGTCTTTCTGTAGCAGCAGCAATGGCACAGATATCCTAATACCCTTTAACAAGGCATCCATGAAACTTGCATTCTCTTATTAATTGCTGGAAGAATGAAACCTTACAGCCAATTAGAAGACGACTTTCTTATGCAGATTTCTGCTTACACACAGTGCTATAAGGCATCCCCTCCCAAAAACAAAACAAAACAAAAGCAAGCAAGAAAACAAACAAATAAAAACTACTTGCGCAGTTTAATGAACATGTTGTGGAGCTAAAGGATGCATGTTTAACAATCTTTGTGATTGTTCTCTTTTAGATTATAAAAACAAACATAATATATACAGGAAATAATATATATATATATATATATGTGTGTGTGTGTGTGTATATATATATATATATATATATATATATATATAACACACAAAAAGCCAAACTACATCGCCTTTTCTTGTCTGGTGTAGACTAGACCATTTGCACATGAATTCAGCCCACAGGCCATTAGAGTCCGTCTGCAGGCCCCTGTCTGTCCATCGCCACGGTGCACTGGGTCTCAAAGATATCTAATTATTTACCAGAGGTCAGGGAGCAAGTGCCCTCAACAAATCCAAGAATAGGACTCTCTCCTATTAATCTCCATTCTGCCGATGATAGATACGAGAAAGGGAAGGAGTCACTCATGCCCGCTCCTGATTTACAGAGAAGCATCAATCTTGTCATCCGTTCGGCAAACAATAACTGTCAGAGGCGAGGAGGAGAGCAAAGGGGGGTTCAGCCTGACTACTGTATGTGTGAACTCATCTGTAATGTTGCCTTTCCTCATTTCTTCATGATGGAATTGTTGAGGACACATCGCTTTTCCCACAATCCATTTGTGCGCCGGTTGACAGAAATAGGGTGAAGGTGGAGAAAAGTGAACCAAATTGCCCGCATTTAGCTGAAGTCGACTTCCAGTCGCCGGACGAGTGAGGGAAATAAAAGCGGATGGTGATAGTTACAAAATATTTGTCGGGAGTCGACTTCGTAAAATGAGCCGCTGGATATCTGATATGTTTATCAGATGTAAACAGGACATTTTAAGCGTCGATTGTCCTCGAAACGATCTACATAGGATGCGTTGGGTTTGTTATGAGCTGGATGGATCTATCAAAACAATGGTTTCCATACTTTCAAACAAGAGGCCATGTAACCTTTCTACATGCTGCAGGATATACAAATGTCTTTCCTTCCTCACTATGTTGAAAGAGTTGTCTTTGTGTACTTGGAACATTTATTTGTGGGCACTGTAAGTCATAAAATAGTCCAATCCGGTCTTTATGTTGTGGAAGGAGCTGCTTTGAAGACTAGTGACAGGCATTTCCACCTCCGAGTTTCTATTAAATTCGGGGATTTTCTTTATTGCATTGAGCGTTGGACGTAAATGAACAAACTACCAAGAACCCTCTGACCTCCTGAAAAGAATTCATCATTTGATTTTATTGTTCGGAGACCGACTTTGTTGGGAAGTAAAGAGAGAGTGAGTGGATTTGTTTGGTTGCGCCAAAAACATTGTATATCTCTGTCCCTATAAGTATACCCGAGACGTTTAGGAAGACTGAATTATCGGACATAGACATTGTATTTTACCCAGTTATTTTAATGCAATTCAATCATTGTCAAATCTCAGATGGAATTCTCCTTCCACGCCAAACGGTCGCTCTCTGTGGAGATGTGGGACTCTATACAGTGAGTTTGTATGACATGATCTGTGTAAACTCTCTCGACAGTAAGCTCAGAGTTATCAATCTTTTTCTCGTTTCAATAAGAACATTACCAAGGCCTTGCTCCTCAGTATGAAACATAACTCCAGCTTGGCACGTCATCTGCACAGGCATATGTTATCGTAAATTGACATATTTATAAAATAAGCACTCAACTTTTATTTTATTTCTCATCATGTGCTCGCAGAGGCGGACGAGATGTTGAGTGTCATACATGTAGCCTCACACTTTCCAAATTAGACGTGTTTGTTAAACCTCATACTTAGGGTTGGGGATTCGAACAAACTCCTAAATGAAGTTTCGAGCTTCTGTTCATGACTCGTCCTGTGGATGATATCTCAAAATGTGCAGTTTGTTGAGCAATTGGATTGAAGTTTTTGTCCTTGCACACAATATAACTGTCCCTTACATTGAAGGCTGGACCCGAGCCAAATGTCGAGTCTGTAGTATCACAGAGACTTTGGGTTCGGTTACACCTGAAATTTTGAAGTAGACGGACTGAAATAGTATTTTCTTGTAATATGCACTCCAATAATCTTTACTAATTAACTTCGAAAAAAATTTTTTTACAACCTAATTTGACATGGGCCAGTAAGAAAACACTTTAGTAACCCTATATAGACAACACTAAATACCTGCATAGCAACTCCCTAGTATTGCAAAATGTCAGAATACCATTTTGCATGGTATTTTGACTTCACAAAATGTAAAAAACTTACATTATTTTAGCTGTGCATGTGGCAACTGTGTACAATTGCAATTTAAATCACACCCATCTTTATAATCAATGCGGTGCCTAATGACTGTGTCTAAGCGGGGTTACATCGCCCTCATCTACATCACTAAGAGAGGATCAAAGAGTCCCAATCTTGTTTTCTATATAAATAAGGAGCTGGATTTGAGCACAAACACCCCTGTTTTCCAAGATATTGATGGTGGGTTGAATTAATGTGTCCTATAAGACAACACACCAAATCCCTGCAAAGCCTGGAACAGTCCATCCTCTTAGACACTTGACATTTGTTTTTCATCATGAACTTAAAGGTCACTAGCTGCCGGAGTGCCTGCCATCCTGTTTTGGTTTGCATTTGCATGAATTTTATTACCATCACACTCTCTGGAAACTCCAATTGTTTGACTTTTTTATTAATCTGATGTTGCACATTTCCAAACAAACAAGATATTTAAAGAAGAAAAGCATACTTCCTGAAAAAAGCAGAAATTGCTGCATATATATAGTAGTTATGCATGTTTGTTTATATGTTTGTTTAAATCTATCTATCTATCTATCTATCTATCTATCTATCTATCTATCTATCTATCTATCTGTCTGTCTGTCTGTCTGTCTGTCTGTCTGTCTATCTAATATTCATAATATTCAGTTATTTTTTCTATAAATTTCTTTTGGTTTGACAAAATACAACATACAGTACATAATGCAATTTGTTACAATTATATTAAACGACAATTTAAACAAATATATGCTGTATGTGTATATTTTTTTAATAATTGGTACTTGCTTATACTGTACGTATCTGTTATACAAAGGTAGGGCAAATCACTTGCTTTTCCAGCTGCAAAATGTGAGTAATTTCCCATGAACCCCTGCGGCCATATTCATTAACCTGCCTTTTGACTGGGCCAGTCAGATCTGAGTTCCAGTCATTAATATGCGTGACTCTTTTAATGAGGCTTAACAACCCTCCACGCCTCTCCTTTGAGCAACTCGGTGATCTTCAGGGGCTGTGTGTCTGTGCTCATGATATTCCCCGTCTCCAGTCAAATAGAAATCATTCAGTGCCTGCTCTTAAATTCAGGTAGAATAATGACCTAAATACCAGGTTAAACTCAAGTGAACTGCTAGATTGACATAATTACATGGTTTCTAATCCAGATTAATATTTAAAGATATTCTGATGCTTTTCAGAAGGGCCTGTGAGATTTGTATTAAAGCAGTGAGAGTAAAAAGGAGTGGGAAGGATGAATTAATCATTCAGAGCCAAGTGGATTTCTCTTTCTCGCATTTGTGTAGATTTTTTGTTGTAAAGATACTTTTAGTATGTTATATCCCCTTGTATGACCACAGATAGACTAGTCGGGCTAATTTGTTTGCATTACAGCGTTCATGTTACACATAATATATGTAGATAGTAAAAATGGGGTTAGTTGTCACACTTTACTCAAGGGCCTTTTTTTTTTTTTAAAGAAATTTAGCATCTTCACAACATGGCGGCGGCGGTGGCCGGCAACAGTAAAGTTACGTCTTCTTTCTTTGCGTGAACATTTGGGCGGCTTATGCAAATCTTCCCACATCGTGACATAGACATGTGGGGGCGTGTTTAAACATCTTCCCACACAGTGACGTAGACATGTGGGGGTGTGTTTGAACGAGGCATTTTAGGAGGGCGTGGACAAGTCTTAACTTTTATAAAGAATATCTCTGTATTAAGTCTCTTTATGAGACTTTAGTCTTTGCAACTTTAGCGATCTTATCTATTCACGAACAGCTTGTAACACTCCAAAAAGAAAGGAAAACTTGAAATTGCATGTTATGACCCCTTTAAATTGTAATAATGTAGGTTTTATTTGGATTATTTTTTTTTTTTCACTTTTGACTAAAACCTCATTGTTACAGAGATGTAGCCCTTCAACAAGTCCTCGACTGTGAGGAACGTTGATGGCCAGTGAGTTCGGAATAATGGCTACGGAGAGGATGCACAAACGGAATGACCACCTGCATTGATTTCCTCTCAGTGGAGCGAACGTGACATAAATAATTCAGGTCTGATACTGTAAATGATGGCAGGCAGCGCCTGGGAGTTCAGCAGGTACCGGAGAAATGAGCTGGACCGATTCGAAGGACTCGCTAGCTGTCAGTTCATCCACCCCCACGGTGATTTTGTTATTAATTCCCACTTGTGACCGTGCATGGCGCTGTGACCGCCGAACACACAAACTATTTATACAGGTTAAGGAGATCAATTAGATACTGGCCCTCCAACTATACCCTGCCATCCGAAGAGTCCAAGCTCGAAGCACAGAAGATGGAAAAAGAGACGGATTCTTCCATGAACAAATCTTTCGGTAGGCTACTGTATATTTACGAGTGATGGTGTTACGACCCAAAGGGATCCGAGCTGCAAAGGTCAATAAGTCAAAAGCAGTGGGTCATATATTCACAAAAAGTTTGATCAAACACTTTGGGGGAAAAAAAAGTAGTCTTAATACTTGCTCTCTCATCTCTCAAGCAACTTCCTGTAAGCCATGGAGACGTCGGCTAAAGTTTGCTGGCTTTTAGAGTCAATATCCAGAACTCCGAGCATGACAGATAAGCCCACACTTTTGAGGCTTTTGGGTTATGTTGTGTCAGGCCATCTGTTATAACTGTGTTTTCCGCCTTATTGCTGAAGTGGTCAAGTCCAGCAGTGAATCATGCCAGTCTGCTGGGACATAAACTCACGTAATTTGTCATGTTTTATGTTCCTTGAGCATTCTTGGTCAATCTGACTCTGCTATATGAGCATTTAATTTGACAAATCTATATTATGATTGATACACATAATGAGACCAGATATGTTTATAATGTTTAACCTAATATTTCAGAAGATTGCTGTCATTATGGGGAAAACTGTGGTTTTCGTCACATTTCTGAAAGATTTTCCACTTTTTGAAAGTTCGTTTTTGAAAGTTTCATTAAATATAAAGTCTAAGCAACTGTATGCAGCTTTGTGTATTTTTGCGACTTTGGAGCCCCCTACAGTTAAGCACTTACTGTCCTAAATATACCACTGTTGTAATTACAGTGGATAGCTGTGCACCTGCATTTGTTGATGTCGTAAAGCAATCCGCCCTATTCGCGGAGTTTCCTAACTGCTCACCAATCTCAGAGGTGAAGTTTAAATATAACTATTTTCAGAATGGCGTTTGTCCCTACAAAAGATGTTGTGTTGAGGATGTTTGCTGTGACGTTGTTTTGCTGTTGCTAAACTGTTTATATTTTATATTTTAGCAACGCTGGTACGCGGTTGCTATAGTGTTCTGCGCGGTTGCAAAATTATTCTGGGTAGTTGTTAGGTGTTTACTTACTAGCGCAAGAAAAAGTATCTGATATTCTGGTCTCTAGTTATAACTCAGGTCTCTGCTGTGTAAGTCTGTGGGATTTTTCGGCCGTATTAATGTATACCACGTGAGAATTGTTTATTGAAAAATAATACTTACATTTCTTAATAACAAGCCACATAATCTGAGGAATCCTTCATGTAACGTTACTGTACATTGGGACGAGTTTGTTTTACTCTATCAGTATAGTAGTAATGATTGCCTTAGCAAAGTCTACTAATAAATAAAACGTAAAATATATCTAACTAGTTTAATGTGTATGTTGTGTTTTTGCTAGTTTTTCTCTGTGTTTTTATTCCTGACCCTAGAGCTCACCTGAATAAATGCAGCCTTCCAGCACTGTGGAGTCCAGGACCCTCAGGAGCCCTGCAGAAGAGCGAGAGAGATAGACAGATAGAAAGAAACCTTCTGGAAATCCTTCCTTCATACATTTAAAACTACTGTAAGTATTTTCTGCTCCTCAAAGATGAAAAATCATATGACTTTAGCTGATATGTTCACTCATACTCAATGTAATGCAGTGATTACATAGAAAATGTAGTTTG
>NW_015645558.1:764157-766373 GCF_001515625.1 Sinocyclocheilus rhinocerous
CTAAAACCTCATTGTTACAGAGATGTAGCCCTTCAACAAGTCCTCGACTGTGAGGAACGTTGATGGCCAGTGAGTTCGGAATAATGGCTACGGAGAGGATGCACAAACGGAATGACCACCTGCATTGATTTCCTCTCAGTGGAGCGAACGTGACATAAATAATTCAGGTCTGATACTGTAAATGATGGCAGGCAGCGCCTGGGAGTTCAGCAGGTACCGGAGAAATGAGCTGGACCGATTCGAAGGACTCGCTAGCTGTCAGTTCATCCACCCCCACGGTGATTTTGTTATTAATTCCCACTTGTGACCGTGCATGGCGCTGTGACCGCCGAACACACAAACTATTTATACAGGTTAAGGAGATCAATTAGATACTGGCCCTCCAACTATACCCTGCCATCCGAAGAGTCCAAGCTCGAAGCACAGAAGATGGAAAAAGAGACGGATTCTTCCATGAACAAATCTTTCGGTAGGCTACTGTATATTTACGAGTGATGGTGTTACGACCCAAAGGGATCCGAGCTGCAAAGGTCAATAAGTCAAAAGCAGTGGGTCATATATTCACAAAAAGTTTGATCAAACACTTTGGGGGAAAAAAAAGTAGTCTTAATACTTGCTCTCTCATCTCTCAAGCAACTTCCTGTAAGCCATGGAGACGTCGGCTAAAGTTTGCTGGCTTTTAGAGTCAATATCCAGAACTCCGAGCATGACAGATAAGCCCACACTTTTGAGGCTTTTGGGTTATGTTGTGTCAGGCCATCTGTTATAACTGTGTTTTCCGCCTTATTGCTGAAGTGGTCAAGTCCAGCAGTGAATCATGCCGGTCTGCTGGGACATAAACTCACGTAATTTGTCATGTTTTATGTTCCTTGAGCATTCTTGGTCAATCTGACTCTGCTATATGAGCATTTAATTTGACAAATCTATATTATGATTGATACACATAATGAGACCAGATATGTTTATAATGTTTAACCTAATATTTCAGAAGATTGCTGTCATTATGGGGAAAACTGTGGTTTTCGTCACATTTCTGAAAGATTTTCCACTTTTTGAAAGTTCGTTTTTTAAAGTTTCATTAAATATAAAGTCTAAGCAACTGTATGCAGCTTTGTGTATTTTTGCGACTTTGGAGCCCCCTACAGTTAAGCACTTACTGTCCTAAATATACCACTGTTGTAATTACAGTGGATAGCTGTGCACCTGCATTTGTTGATGTCGTAAAGCAATCCGCCCTATTCGCGGAGTTTCCTAACTGCTCACCAATCTCAGAGGTGAAGTTTAAATATAACTATTTTCAGAATGGCGTTTGTCCCTACAAAAGATGTTGTGTTGAGGATGTTTGCTGTGACGTTGTTTTGCTGTTGCTAAACTGTTTATATTTTATATTTTAGCAAGGCTGGTACGCGGTTGCTATAGTGTTCTGCGCATTTGCAAAATTATTCTGGGTAGTTGTTAGGTGTTTACTTACTAGCGCAAGAAAAAGTATCTGATATTCTGGTCTCTAGTTATAACTCAGGTCTCTGCTGTGTAAGTCTGTAGGATTTTTTCGGCTGTATTAATGTATACCACGTGAGAATCGTTTATTGAAAAATAATACTTACATTTCTTAATAACAAGCCACATAATCTGAGGAATCCTTCATGTAACGTTACTGTACATTGGGACGAGTTTGTTTTACTCTATCAGTATAGTAGTAATGATTGCCTTAGCAAAGTCTACTAATAAATAAAACGTAAAATATATCTAACTAGTTTAATGTGTATGTTGTGTTTTTGCTAGTTTTTCTCTGTGTTTTTATTCCTGACCCTAGAGCTCACCTGAATAAATGCAGCCTTCCAGCACTGTGGAGTCCAGGACCCTCAGGAGCCCTGCAGAAGAGCGAGAGAGATAGACAGATAGAAAGAAACCTTCTGGAAATCCTTCCTTCATACATTTAAAACTACTGTAAGTATTTTCTGCTCCTCAAAGATGAAAAATCATATGACTTTAGCTGATATGTTCACTCATACTCAATGTAATGCAGTGATTACATAGAAAATGTAGTTTGCCAAGTTACAAGTCACTAATCATTAAACATATATACATACACACGTTAAATAGCTTCAATATAATTATACTTAATACATCATATTTATTATTATTATTAATGTTTTTTGTATATATATATATATATTTTTTTTTTTTTTTTTTTTTTTTTTTTTTTTTTAATAGTA
>NW_015645558.1:766583-768373 GCF_001515625.1 Sinocyclocheilus rhinocerous
TTTATATGTATAGGCAGAACTATTTTACTAAATACTTTGCTGCCAAACTGTTGCAATATATCATGTGTTTGAAATATTTCATTTATATGAGCTGTCTGAATAAATGAAATACATTTGACTTTATAATGCTAGAAATAAGAGAAAACAGAGATGATTATCGTCAGTTTCATGATCAACAAAACAAGCAATGTTGGTAAGTAGTTCTTTACTGGATAAGATATCGCTACTCTTAGTTTCTCCCTAACGCTGGGATGCAAAACTCTTCTTATTGCATTACGATAAACAACGGCTGTTGATGTGGCACATTTAGTTAAATAGCAGTTGGCAGCGCTGATTGAATGTGGACTTCCTCCAGTGATACAGTGATATTTGCTTTCCTAGCAGAGACAATGTCTGTACTAATCGTCTTCAGCACTGATCTCCATACTAACTAGCAGAATACATTTCAGTGCTCATAAATCAGCATTTCCAATAGCTCTTTAGTACGAGCATATTCCCACTCAAGCGGTGACACTTTGCAGAGAGACAGAGAGCGAGAGAGAGAGAGAGAGAGAGAGAGACTCTGGGCTCTGGCAAGCCGCACCATGTCAGTGACGGGCAGGGGAAGCACACTGCCACCTTCTCTAAGATCTTTTTAAACTCCGCACGGATTCTCATGCCATCTGGACGGGCTGTGAGTGGCCCAGATCGGGGAGGTTGCCAGCAGGCCTCCGTAGCGCAATATGGCCCTCCCTTTAATGAACTGCTAACTGTCCTCTCTTTAAATCGAAGTGACATTTTACCCTTTATCGCTGGCATTTCTGAAGGCCTACGCACTGTCCCCTCATTTGCATTCCTTTACCTAGGAGAAATGTATGTATCCCTGGTTTTAACAGTGGTCTGTTTGCTTCTATATGGTGTGTGCGATGCTTTTTCATATTTAATGCATATCTGTTTTGACAAGTACATCGATTCACTTGGTTTGTGATGCACGTGTTATTCAGGCTGCGTTGACCTTGTGTATGTAGCCGTATCGCACAGTTCAACCTAAATCACTATATATCTGTTTATATTCGTATATCTTCTTTTTACAAGACATTTTTCAAAATATATTCTTTTGCGTTCCACAGGAGGAAAAAAAGAAGAAGAAGTGCATACCAGTTTGATGGTGAGTAATTGATGACAGAATACTTGGGTGAGGTATCCTTACTAGGGAAGTAAGTACTGTATGATATAGTCTGTGCATGTGTGAATTGTGTTTTTGCAGCTGATGCTAATTTAGACAGGCTGGCTGTAATGAAGGATCATGCTGAGTATAAAGGAGCAGCTCGGGTCAAAATTCCCATGTGTCGACTTTGACATATCTGAGGATCACATGGCCATATGGACACACAAACCCTCACCTTTACATGCAAATCGCCCAAAACCAAGACAAAGTGAGATTAATATAGTTATTTTTTTAGTGTAAAATCTTTGTAAACTTTAAAAATGCAATTTGTAAGATTTGTATTTGGTATTTGAACTCATAAAAATATATAAAAAATGTGTACAAATATATAATAGTATAGAGTGGCATTAAAAGTCATACATTTCAAGCAAAGGAAAGCAAAACTAAACAAACAAACAAAAATAGATGTTTTAAATGTTTGTACATTTCAAACCAAACAATATTTAGCTTGAAAAATATGCTTTTGTTACCTTAAGTTGCCCTTGGTTTTATATTTGTGTGTATAATGTATATAGTTAAACATTTAGACATATGAAAGTGTGATTTAAATGTATCAAATATTTATTAATTTATAAAAATAAAT
>NW_015645558.1:768941-782996 GCF_001515625.1 Sinocyclocheilus rhinocerous
AAAATAAATTATTGTACAATTCATTTATGTATTGTATTAATATAAATAGTTTAAAATTGTTTATTAATTAGTGCAGTATGGCAATATGTAATATTTATTTTATTATTGTTGTTATTAGTAATTTAAAAATAACAAAATAAAGTAAAATTTCATTTTTATACTAATATATTATATTTTATGAATTCAAGTAATATTAATAACATTTAAAAATATTAATTGAAGAGCACTTTGGAGGATCCGATCGGAGTCTGAATCTTCCGTAAGGGACGGAGACAGACTTCCACAGGCTGAGAATCTCCCTTCATTAATCACCGTCATTATTATTGATTTAGAGCGAGGAGCCCCCTCTACTGGGGTAATAAGAGCACGTTCTCACACACCCTGCTCTTCTGCAGTCACGAAGCCTGCTGAAATTGAGATCTGTTCTTCCCTATACTGTCTCACCTTAGATTTAAAAATATTAATTGAATAAATAAAGCATCAATTCATATATTAATATACGTTTTATGACATTTTCTAGTTGTCAAACATTAGACATGCACATTAGAAATTACCATGGCACCACCTTTTGTTTTGATCTGCTTTGGAATTAAAATTTTTACATAAATCTCTTAAATTCTGTCCTGAAGCCATTAGAAAATAGAACATGGAAATTAAAGCTGTGTAAACGCTTCTGCAGTCACGAAGCCTGCTGAAATTGAGATCTGTTCTTCCCTATACTGTCTCACCTTAGAGGGAAGCGTCTGTTTGTGGATCGGAGTGAAATTTTCCAGCATGGACTCTTCCGCTCTTCCCATGATTCCAGGTGTCTGACAGACCGCAAAGCATCGGAAACAACAGGAAATGTCCTTAATACCATGGCACCACCTTTTGTTTTGATCTGCTTTGGAATTAAAATTTTTACATAAATCTCTTAAATTCTGTCCTGAAGCCATTAGAAAATAGAACATGGAAATTAAAGCTGTGTAAACAATATTTAATCTCTTGCACAATATAATATTTGCATGTTCTGGCCGACATTAGGACTCAAGAGGACAATTGAAGATGAATTCCATTGTGATATTCATCTCGTAACATGGCTCTCTGTGAGGACTCACCCTTGGGCTACCGTCCTATTTACAGGCCACGGTAAAGAGGGATTATACAAATATCATTAAAGCATACCGTAACAAAACTAGCTCTGATTTATTCATGTGAACAGCATGGAAATGTATAAAATTCTTTGAGGGCAACAAAAGCCATTTGCTTAAACGGCGGAACATAAGGGTTTTAGACTGAGAGGGAGAGGAAAAAAATATAAAGCAAGAGAGAAATTGATGCTCCGTAAAGCCGCGTGATAATTGGTGATAGCGCTTTTTTGGAAAGCTGATTCTGAATACTTCATAAAAGTCCTAGTGATGAAAAGAGAAAGTGTGTTTTCATAGCCTAATAAGTGTGTGAGTTTGTCTGCGTGCGTTTATGAGTGTCTGTTGGAGGGTGTAAGATGAAGCTGACGTCCCTGTTGAATTGACAAGCCGTTGCAAGAGGATTTGGTGGTTGAGCACTTTGGAGGATCCGATCGGAGTCTGAATCTTCCGTAAGGGACGGAGACAGACTTCCACAGGCTGAGAATCTCCCTTCATTAATCACCGTCATTATTATTGATTTAGAGCGAGGAGCCCCCTCTACTGGGGTAATAAGAGCACGTTCTCACACACCCTGCTCTTCTGCAGTCACGAAGCCTGCTGAAATTGAGATCTGTTCTTCCCTATACTGTCTCACCTTAGAGGGAAGCGTCTGTTTGTGGATCGGAGTGAAATTTTCCAGCATGGACTCTTCCGCTCTTCCCATGATTCCAGGTGTCTGACAGACCGCAAAGCATCGGAAACAACAGGAAATGTCCTTAAGGACACTGAGGTGTAAAATTAGTGGTGTTCTTGGACTTTATGTGCAAAGCTTCCAGATCCTATTGTTTTTTTTGTTTTTTTTATGCTCAATGGATGATTCCATCTTATTGTGTATTCCAGCGGCCCTTCCGTTTATTGTGCGAGGTATTTTATTGTGTGCGGTGTGGTCCTCTGTCTGTTTTGTAAGACGGGCTGGTTTGTTATTCTCGTTGGGTTTTCCTCGTGTGTGTTTGGTTAAAGTGCTGACAGACTTACCGAGCTCGACGGCTCCAGATGTTTAGGATGCCCTCTTGTGATACGACCTCGCCAGGTTTCAAGATAAAGAACAGACTGACAATTAATGTTTACTGCAACTTTTACTCGCAAAATCATGCTTTCTATACCAGTCTGTATATATAATGCATTTTAAAAGGATTATTAATGCATTATTTTTGCATTAATTATCATTTCATGAATAACCGTAACCACAGTTATAATTCTTAATTGTTGCACCTTTAGAAAGAACAGTATAACCAATAAAAATGGCAAACAAACAATTTCAGATTTCAGAACCTGCAAGTACTACAATGCATTTTAACTTTAGTTAAAATTATTTATGAAAATATATATAAATACATTTTATGAATACGTTTATAACGCATTATACAGTATTTAAAAGCTTCAAGTAAAGTGTTACCAAATTATCTCGAATAATACATGCAGTACTACACTGAGTGCAAATAATCTTGTTGGCAAAGGCTATTTTCATGTACTCCACCCACTGCTTAGATATTTTACCTTTAGTACAAATAACATATTGCTTCAATTTGCATTATTTGCATTTAGTGTAAACAAGATGCTGTTTCTTGCTATTTTTGCTTGCTGCTAACCGTACATAAGACTATTTATGCTCAGTGTAAATAGCGTCATTTTGCACCACTGCCTATAATAATACCTTTCAGAAATGAAAAACATGAATTTCACACAAGAGCACATATTTTATATAAGAGCAAATATTTATTTAGTTTAGGATTGTATGTCCTATAAACAAATACAATAAAGCAACAAGCCTTATAAGGTGTTCTGTGCTATTCTATGTAGATCAGTTTTTTTTTAATTGGTCATTAAAATAAATGTAATTTCTAAAATAGTATGTATAAGCATAATAATTATATTTTTTATTTTAATTTTTATTTATTTATTTACATTTTATTTTTTGCATTCAGCATTTCGCTAATGAGGACATATTATTTGATGCTTGAAACATATCCCTTTTTAACATTTATTTATTTATATTTATTTAAATGTTTTTTTTTTTTTTGTCTAAACAGGCTAGATGTTGTGTTTCACTCATTTTATTTTAAGCACCTTGTGCAATGAGTGTTGTGTTTATACTATAAGAAGCTCAACTTTTAAAACCATGCATTCGGTTTTATTGAGCATCTTGTGTAAATGGACGCCTTTTTTGTGTGAAATATACGCATTCATGTGAAATTCATGTTTTTTGTTTTGTTTTAGTTTTTCGTAAGGCTATCTGTTTTTTTAAAGTAACCAAAACATTTGATTTCAAAGAATGTTAGAAGATGATAAATGTGCATGTTACTGTATGTAGATGTGTGATTGTATTAATTCTAAAGGGAGTTAAAGGGAAAATGTGATGCTGCTCTTTTCATCAACGCTTTTGACTAGTGCCTTATTGTATCCGTGACATGTGACTACACACTTCAAGACACAGTTTATCCCTCCAACAGCAGCAAAACAAATGTAATATCCTGCAATTTGAGAGAATGAGAGACAGAGCGAGCGTGTGTATGTGTGCGAGTGAGAGAGAATAAATAAATACAGCGTTTTATGGGAAAGGATATATGAGATTTCTGACAGGAATATTACTGGAGGACTAGCCGAAACTCCCCGACATGCCAGCCGTGATTTGTGTCGATCAAATTACATTTACCGTCGCTGCGTTCCTGGAGCCGCTGTAATTTCTCATATTCTTTCATTCCTCTCGCTTCAGATGCACAAAATCCATCATATCTGGGAAAATGGATAAGTGCTGTGTAACAATCATATTGCCTGCGCTCTCCATTATGCCGTGTGTCATCTGATCTGTAGGTGGAAAAGTTTGAAAAACATGTCAGCCTCACTTTATGGAGTCTTTATTGGTTTCAGGGGCTTTTGGTATGACAAGAAGACAAAACGCTGCTTTTGAGGTTTGTTTGTTTATTTGTTTTGTGTCAATGAAAATTGTCATCCATTCTTTGTTCTCTTGTTTTGAGCAGATTCGGTGAATCTCACTGTTAAATATTGATATGTCCCTCCCTCCTCTCAGCTTCTAATTGGCTGTCTGTATTAATTTTGTAGCATCTGATTGGCTGCAACCCAAGTGGCCACTGATTTGTTTGTAAAATGTATTAATTCAGCAGTCACTATTATTGAATGACTTACAACATGTTTGTTACTTCTCAGCCCTTATATCATCAAAAGAACTGGAAATAGGCCCCTCCCTCTTCTCAGCTTTTGAATTATTAAATTTCCTAGCTTCTGATTGGCTGCAACCATAGTGGCCTACAAATGTTTGTATGTTTGTTACATTTATTCATTCAGCAAATGCTTTTATCCAAGTGTTTGTTTTTTTGTTTCTTCTTTGTTCTTTGTTTGTTTGTTATTCTTTCTTTCTTTCTTATGACACATTTGTTTGTTTTTGTTTGTTTTTTTCATCTTTCTTTTCATCTTTCTATCACTTCAGTCCACTTCACAATAACTGGAAAATGCCCCCCCTTCTCATTTTTTAGAATAATTTTCTGAATGTTAATTTTTCTCTTCTTTTCTGTAGCATCTGATTGGCTGCAACCCAGGTTTGTTTGTTATATTCACATTCTACAGATGCCTTTATCCAAAGTGACATACACATTTGTTTGTTTTCTTTTAGTCCTTCTTTCACCTTCATTTTAAACCATCAAAAGCACTGTAAACATCCTCCTCCCTCCTCTCAGCTTTTAATTGGCTCTTGATATTAATTGTCCCTCCCTTTCTTTAGCATCCGATTGGCCGCAACCTCAGCGGCCTCCAGTTTGTATTTAACATTTCCTACATCCTCCTCCGCTCTCTCTCGGCCCTCGAGATGCGGTCCTCTGATATGCCTTTTTATTCGTTGCCGTCTTTTTTTTTTTTTTGTTGAAATCCTGTGATATTATTCAAAACGACTGCTGATAAATGAATGATAAACTCGGGGGTTAGGTCTCCTTTATTACCGAGGTTGATAAGGCAGCTAATCAGTGGCCAAGCAAATGTCATTACATGAATTATGAGTCTGACTTTGATATATATTTCCCGGGTGTTCGCCGCAGACGTCTGTCATCCGCGGCGGCCCTCTCTCTGTGCTCCGCTTACACGGGTGGCTGAAGAAGAAAGAGAAAATATTTATTCTGTCTCATTACTCTTCTGCCTACGCCGGGGTCCGTAATTGCTCTTGTGAATGCAAAGGGCATGTGGCAACCAATATATTAATGTCTCTCGGAGTGACTGAAATATTAGTTTTTCAACAACTGCTTCAATTTGTGGGAATATTTAAAATTCAGTGGCTGGGGATTTAATAAACATTGACAGTGGCATGTAGGCAGTTTACAACGTTTGTTCGGGGTTGATTAAAAAGGCTGGAAATTTTGCTGACTCAACGCATGGGCCATTACCACTGCTGAGGCCTTAATTATTCTATTACACACCCCGTCTCATGTGTCTACAGATGATTCGCTTGCCTCGCTTGTCTCTCCTATAACTTTTTATTATTAAAGTCAACATGAAGTCAGCATTGACCCATTTTACTTTCTTAATGTGTGTTCCTGGTCTTATTGTGAACGATTCATCAGTGTGCGTTATTTGAAACCAACTGTTTTTGTCTTCATAATCATTTACCAAAATGTATTAACTTTCTCCCCCTCTCCTCATTTTCAGTTTGCGTCACAAATCTTGCTTATTTGTAACTTTTCTTCGTCTGCCTGTCATGTAGAGACTTTTTTCTAGGGCTGTCAATGACTGAAATGTTAGATAAATTATAAACAACTGAATCAATTACATAATGTTATAATTTTTTTTCTTGTGTACACATGCAGATGGGTGTCTATGGCTGTTTTTGCAGAATCTTCCTGCACAACTGCTACATTTGTAAGAAAACGTGTCGTTTAAAAGTAGATCTACTGAAGGTAAGTGTACATGGTTAATCGCATACACTTGCTTTAAAAAAAGTATAAATAAATAAGCTCACTATATTAACAGAATAAATTAAAGGGATACAGTAGTTCATAGCGCACACTGATGACATCACTTGTTTTGAAATCTCTGTCTCAACTTTTGTGACATCACTTTACCGGTCCTGAGTAACACACAGCTGGTCTCTGTAGTGAGACCTTGACCGTGTGTGTGTGTGTGTGGTAGTGTTTTTGGCCCCAGGCGAACCTGAGGGTGCTGAGAGTGACTGCATTTGATGACATTACAGCATGAGAAACTCACACACTTCATGGTGCATTTTGCAATATACAACTTAAATATGCTTATCTAGCCTTTGTTTATTCAAAATTAAATCATGTGCAAAGACTGATGCAATATCGGTAGTTCATATAGTTACAATATTAGCAATAAAAACTTTCTCAAAAAGAAATAATGAAAGCAAAAGTTGCAATGCAATTATCATATTATTTACAAGCATCCTTGAAGCATATTTTCATGCCTTGAGGAAAAAGCGAGTGCCAGCTCTCTCCTCTGCCTCCTCTCATTATGTAAGAGCATCAGAGCACATCTGTAGACATGGAAGAGAGAAACGCTGTCACACTCTCCTCTCCTCTTTCACCACAAACAAACCCAGTGCCCTGCAGGCGTGGCTGGGACTCGGGCCCCCCGGGCTGGACTGAAACACGGCCCCCGAGGCCTCTCTGAAGGACCTGAGCAGCAAGGGTTCAGATCCCCCCCGGCTCTCTCTCTCTCTCTCTCGGTGGAGACTGAAAGTGAGTGGCTTTCATTGCTCACACAGAATACCGCTGTTTAAACGGTGTTGCAGTTAGATTGGCCACAAATGCATTTACAGATTCATGCAGGCCATCAAATGCATGTCAGATGAAATTTGCATCATTTTTTTATTTTTCAAGAGGACATGAAATTACAATGAACCCTTTCTTAGAAAATATCTCTGGTTTGATTTTGCACAATTCAGTGAATTGTATTCATGAAAATGCAGTAGCTTTTACACCTCCAATATCATTTTTTAGCTTAAACAAAACCAAGTTGCCAGGGTTATACTAATATTGTTGGTAAAACATTAACCAATGCCATATCATACCCTACCTTTCACATAATAAAATGTTGGATAGTAAAATGTTTTATTTCAGTTAAATGTATGGTTGATTTAGTTTCATTTTGTCTTTATTTTCAAAAGACAGGTATTAAATAAACGATGTAAATGAACATTATTTTTTTTGTTGTTTTTAATGAATATCACGATTTAGGTAGAAAATGTATGATTACCTAATTTGTGTTTCCTACACTGCAAAATTGCAAGTAATTTATTATTATTATTATTATTATTATTAATATTAATATTATTATTGATAAATTATTTAAAGTGATATTTTTTAAATAATATTAAAACCGCATGCATAGTAATTAAAATCAATTAGCAAAATGTTGTTTAAAACTAAACTAAAGTTTAATTTGAAATATAGCTGCATTTTATTTAAAAAAAAATCTGCTTATTTTCAAATTCAGTTGCTGTCTTACATTTTTAAGTTTAATCGCAAGTATGCGTGGCTGTACAAGTCATTCAAACTCATTTTTAAATCTTTCCTATAGCTGAACTTTAAAGATTGTTGAAATTGTTGAAATTATTTTGATCAATAAAAGGAAAAACATGTGTTTTGACTTATTGATGACTTATTGATCTTATATCATTTTTACAGTGTGCTCAACAGACATGAATATCCATGTAACTTTAAGAATCTGCTATATGCAATTTGTGATCATATTGCGTAACAAGTATTTAACGTGGGCATGTCTCATTTCTCTACGGTCGATGGCTTATTTGTGCTGCTCACTGATGTCAGCTAATCAATGCAAAGATAATCAGTTTCCAATGAGCACTCACTTGTGGAACTGTGGATGAAATTCAGCTCTGCTACAACACTGCAGCATTTCTCCATTCATTGTTTCCAAATGTGATCGAGGAGCTCAGTTTGTGTGGGTTAAGTGTAGAACGTGATGAGGGAAAACGAGAGAGAGGGAGAGAAAAGAGATTTGCTTTCCTTCAATTTTTCTCCATTCATCAAGGAGGGAATCAATAGAGGGGAGTTTTCAACTGCATTTCAATGGGGAGAAGTTTTGTCAGTCAAAGGTTTAGTATGATTCAAACTTCGCTGAGAGACATGCGATCGATTCACCTGAAAAGCTGCACGGGGACTTTCGGTCAATAACAATCTGCCTGTGTATTTCTGCCTCTCTCACATTTAATAATGCTGCCCAAATACAGAGGATTAAGTCAGTTAGACTATTTAAACATTCAGAAATGATTAACTTATTCCCTTTTTTGAGAGTTGGGAAGCAGAGGGGCAGGAAAACATTATCTGAGTGTGTTTGTGAGAGAGAATGCTGTATAATGAGTGGAGTTTGCATCACTACTATCGCTCATGGTTATTTAATACAAAGGTATTAAACAGTGCATGGTTATTATCTTGAGGAGAGCTGTTACCTTTCTTACAAATCTAAAAATCATTTACAGTTGGCCAGTCAGGCAATAAATCAGGAGGGGAAAAAAAAACTGTTGCATTGAATGAGGGACCTGAGCCACATCAGGGGACCAGAAGGTCCCACAACAGTGGAATTTGATTAAAGTTTAACAGTTAAAAAGGTTCAGTTTCTATTTTTTTATAAGACACATTTACTTCAACACTGCATAAGATATGAAGACTTGTTTTATTAGCTTGTATCTTTAATATTTTGTCTTAATGCACTGGCAGATTTTTGGCTTATTTGTAACTTTAAAAAAAGACAATTTACATTCATAAAGGTATATACTTTAAAAACACGTCTTGCAGTGTTGCTTCAGTAAATGTGTCTCAATATTTATTTTAGAAATTAAATAAGAAATGTGGACTGGAGTTAAATTAATTTTAAATGTTACAATTGACTGTCATACTATCTTGTGAATGTAAGAATGAAAGAAATAATAAATGGTAAATAATCAAGATCGTCTCTCCAAGTATATAATCATAAATAAATTAAATCCTAAACTGTTTTTTTTTTTTTTTGTGTAAATTAATTTTGTAAATTAAACATCTCTTTTCTTGAGCATTAAGTGAGCCTTGTGACATTCAGCATGCAACTTTTCCGTCGCCTGTGAATACAAATCAACATGTTGAGCCAATTAATTGTTTCAGAGGTAATTGTGATTCTTTTATAAATGCATATATTAATTCTCAATTATAAATGTTTATAATTGTATTGATTTATGTGAAAATTGCTAATTGTTGATCTTTGTTATAGAGACTGAGATTAACTCTTTTGACTTGGGATGGCAAGCAAGCACCTAGCAGCATCCAGAACCCTGGCATCATTTCGGCCACTAATTCATGGTTAAGCACCATTCAAATTTTCTTCGAAAAATGTAAAAACCTAATGAATCAGTCTGATTGTGAGTTTCTCTGCATCTGTGTCATCCTCACCACAGGAACATCTCTTCCACACCACCATCGCTGCCAGACAGCAGACTGACAGCGGGTAGTTAGAAAGCGAGAAAGAAAGTGAAAGAGGAGTGTTTCACTGCTCCATCGTCTTAACTCCACAACATCCATCCAGATGGCACATGAGAGAAGGATACAGCAGGATGGTGACAGGAACACGGGAAGCTGAGCTCACTCTCACAAACACACGACCCCACCGCAGAGGCCTGTTTGATTCGAGCACGGACGCTACACATGAAAGTACGTGGCGGGATGTCCCGCAGCATAGGCGGGGAGCGTAAAAAGCCGAGACACGTCGCCCGTGTTGTGAAATCACACACCTTTCAAGCATCAAAGACAGGCGATATGTAAAATATTTGCCGCGGTTGTTGTCCTCAAGACGAAGGTATCAGGCAGACAGCAGGTGAAGAGAGAAGTTGATGACATACTCTCTGCAGCGCGTCCTGGGAATTCCTGATGATAAAATTTATTTCATGTGACAATTCGGAGTAAACACCTGGAATTTGATCAAACGGAGATGGAAAAGTCTGCCCGTGCCCTCGCAAAACATCTCACTCGACTTTGGAGTCATTTGTTCGCAGCATTGGTCTTGATCAGTTTGCTTTATTCCACACATAATCAAGACAGTAAGTCACATCTGACAGCTACAGTTCGGCGGGACGTCAGCCCCGGAATGGCAAGATGAATCGCGCTCACGCACCTCCCCGCTTTAATATCTCACGTTTAAGGTCTTGAAGCAATTTTTGGGCTAATATCCGAGCTGTCAAATTCTGCGGACTGTACGGGCGCATGCATATGGAGGGTGTTTGTAATGATGAACTGTGCGGCGGTTGACACTTTGTTGGGCCACAAATTACCTCAGTTCTAGACATCATTACCCTTCGCCGACCGCCTGGATGTATTTATACGTCCTTGCTCTGGCGGTTAGCGAGCGGCGTGTACCCCGCGAATCCGAAAACATCAATTCACAGCAAATATGTGTCTTTGTGTTGTGTGTACGGTTTGACATAATGAGCGAGGAGGGGGGAAAATGATCGCGCATTACGCAGGCCCTGCTTTGGCAGAAAACGCTCTATGCCTTTAAGCAACTCATGAAAAATGAAAGAGATTTGTCTGTCATCAATATGCGCGCATTCTGACCTTGACTCCAGACGGGACTAACAGGGCTTCTGAATTTTTTACGGCAGAAGGTGGAACTCCGTGAGGTATTGAAGGGAAAACAACAGTCGCGTTGAGACGGCGAGAGAAATGGTTGAGAAACTGCTTTAATTAATTTGAAGTAACACGCGTTTCGCGGTTCTCTGGAATGTGTACAGCTACCCTCATGTTTTTTTCTTTCTCTTTACTGCAGCTGTGTTCTCTCGTTCTTTCTCACCCCGCTTTCATCCTTTTGTTGTTTGTATTGTGGAATTGCTAATGTCGAGAAACACAAAGCCTGTGAGGAAGACTTGAGCAGAAGAAGAAAAAAAAACTCTTTCAAAACAAAGTCACAAGATCACAAATCCTTAAATTCTGACTATGGGGACACCAGGGAAACAAAATCAGGTCAGCAATCAGCACTAATAGGGACAGGCCTTCTGTCGGGCTGCGTGGGGCGGCACGGGGCGGCGCGGGGTCATTTAGGCGGGAGTGGGCGTAAATGGCGGAGGGAGATCCGAGGAAAGCTGGACGCTGGGAGAGCCCGCGGGGTATTGTAAGAAGCGGGGGGCCTGAAGTGGCGAGGTAGGGGCCCGTTCTGCCTCCCTTTCTTTCTCTAACCCCCCTCTGACGAGGTCACGGCGAGAGAAGGGGAGAGTAATTCAATCCCCGGGCTTTTTCAGTGCAAGGCCAGCGCTCTTACTGACAACACCCTGAAATTAGAAGCAAACCAGCCCGCCGGAGTGTGTGAGACTTCAGGGGCTGAAAAAGCAGCACTGCTTTTCCCATGCTGCTCGGCTGTCTGTCCAAAACATCATCGTGCAATCATCGCAATGATAAGCAGATGATAAGCTCAGTGATCTCACATGCCGTCAATGTGAATGATGAGAACCCGACATGTCTGATAGGAATTTAATGTGTGCCATGTGTGACCGAATCTGTAAGAAAACACGTTGCTCATGTAATCAGCGTGATTCATTATATGCGGCATATTTTTACATGGTTGAATATCATGAAATCATGCCCAGGTCACATTTCACCTATAAATTCTATGATACACCTTATATCTAGAATTTATATGTTTTAGTCCAATTATTAATAAATGTGTGTGCGTATATATATATATATATATATACAGTGGGTACGGAAAGTATTCAGACCCCCTTAAATTTTTCACTCTTTGTTATATTGCAGCCATTTGCTAAAATCATTTAAGTTAATTTTTTTTCCTCATTAATGTACACACAGCACCCCATATTGACAGAAAAACACAGAATTGTCATCTTGATGATGGTGATATTCATATAATTTTTCATATAAATAATTTAGAGTTTCTTTCTTTTGATTTTGTAGTGAAATATGACCTAGGCTTGTTCTTTTAGTGGTTTTGTGTGATTTCAACATATACTGAAGCTCTATAGATAAAATGTAATCTGTCAGCACATTTAATTGTACTGGTATGCTACTCTTTTTTGTTAGAGTAATATTATAGATTTGAGTCAGTTCATAGACTTAAACAAGCTAAAAATGAAAGTACAACTTTATAAAATCAGATTTTATGCATTTGAGACACTTTCAGATATGTAGCAGGTTTTAAACTGCTCTCCTTTGTTGTTTTGTTGCCATACACATACACAGGGACGAGACCCAGTGGCCTCTGTGTTATCATATTTACATCTATAAAGTTTTATATAGCAGAAATAACTCGAGTCGTGGCAGTTATAACCCAACATAACTCAGCTTTTGTGAGGGGTTCTCAGACATCCCATCCTAATGGTTAATATATCATTAATATGGTGTTGTATGTTCAGTGTTTCACTGTCTGTGGAGTTGTACACAAACCGCAACCTTCATAAGACCGATGAGACGTTTCTGTACAGCAGCAGAGCTGCTCATTTCTGAATCCAGATAGATAAATATAACCCAGATAGATAAATATAACCCAGGGTAAATGAACATCGCCAAAAGATGATTAAGCTACTGCCTTTTCTGGCTTTCGTACTTATGAATGTGATCAGAATTCATTTTTCCGAACAGAAGATCACGCTGGTACGTCGTACATCTTGCTCAAATTAATGCTATCCAGTCTTGTAATCACTGACTGGGAAATCATGTTAAATGAAGAGTAAAATTAAACATTATTAGATGAATTGTAAATCGAATTGAGTATTATTTTTGGTGTCACATCATATTAGTTGAGACTCCGGGAAGCCCTGCGATAAATAAGCACATGTAGACGCTCAACCGTTTGGAATTTATTTGCATGTAAATTCCAGCTAGCGGCTCTGGTGTGTCTGCGTGGCTGTCGGCTGTTGCTGTGGTTGGTGTTGGTGAGGATTGGAGTGGATTGGTGGATTCAGGCATGTGTTACACACGATGAGCTTGACTGACTGAGCAAAAGATGCCCTTCCCCTCCTCCCTACAGTTCACAGGCATTACCATCTTAATAAGGAGGTTGATTTTGCCCCCAGGCTGAGGAAAGAGGGGCAGCGAGGCGGTAGGGCAGGTGTGCTTATGTGGGTAAAGCAGAATTGACCCCGTCCCATTAAAGAACATGGGATATAAAGGGCCAGGACGAGTCCTGAAGTCCTGAGGCACATGCATGTGTGTGTTTCTACTACACTGACAGCTTAGAGCCGGGGACTCATCATTTACCAATTGTTTTACTTCTGTTTCAGAGTAAAAAATGACATTTATCCATTTGGCAGATGCATTTATCCAAAGCATCTTGCATTGCTTTGTTGGTGTTTCTAGTGCCATATTGTTTGAGATACAGGAATGTAGAATAGGTCTCTTTTTTTTCATTAGTATTTTATTAAATCAGTTCATACCAGAATGGAGCCGGACTTGATTGTGAGTTTGCTGAAATCCAGTACATTAAAACATTATCCAATAGCTTATGTGGCCTAGGTGATGTCAGCAGAAAAGTACAATTGCTTCACAGATTTAGTGGTACAACACAAAATGGTATAAAATGTTTGTTTGTTTATTTATTTATTCCTATTTTTATCGTGTATTGAAGCTAAATAACTGTTAGTGTCTTATTAAATTTATTTATTATGTTTAACCATTTATTTATTCAGCTTGACATAACTTGACATACAACAAAAGAGAAACAGATAAATTTTTTTATATTTTATAGCTTGTGGTAACATCATCAGCCACTAGAGATTTATTTTTGTATTTATTTTTTATTTTTTTATCTTTATAGTGTTATAGAAGCTAAATAAATGTTATATTTTATGTAACATTTAAAAAAAAGAAATGTATGTATGTATATATATATATATATATATATATATGTATATGTATATATATATATATATATGTAT
>NW_015645558.1:784775-786093 GCF_001515625.1 Sinocyclocheilus rhinocerous
CAGCAAAAGGAAATGCAAGAAAATTCATAAATTTTGTAGCTTGTTTTAACATCTTTGGCCAAAATACTGGCCATTAATTGCTGACGTTGTTTAGTGAAAGCAGAGCCACTATTTTAATGAATATTACAAAGGCATATAGTTATGAAGTACGTACAGTCGCTTCGATTACAGTAACACAAACAAAAAATGTTTAACAGTATTTACATGTAATTTCAGTTCTATTCTTCTAAGACCATCCAAGCCCAGCGAGGGGTCTCACTCTCCACAGAGAAGGGGGAGACAGCTAATTTCCCACCCTCTCTAAAAGTGATCCAGGTTTGAAAAGGACGCATTGTCATTCCTCTCTTAAGTGAATAATAGCCCTTCTCTCATGGCGTTAGAAATTTGGGGAGTGATCGTCTAATCGCTCTGTACTGCCGGCTGATGGATCAGTGCGCTGAGCTGAGAGCTTGTCAATAGTAGCTCGGTAATTAACAGAGTGGCATGGAGCAGGAGGGAGATCAGACAGCCGGATTAGTTCTGCCAGGTTCTCCTCAGCAGTCGATACACATAGAGACAGAAACCCAAGTGCCCCAAGACTCATTAACATACCTACACCAGATAGCACCTTCAAATTAGCCCGACGATATCTCTCTTTTCTGCTGTACGTGCATTGTGACGTCTGATCAAAGATTCAGGACTCTACACACAGGTGAGGGAGTTCAATAAGCTTGAATTACTTAAGGTTAGAGTTTTGAACAGACTGCGAAGTCCAAGTATAAAATTTGACATGCATTGTTGAGGAATGGATTATTTTTAGAACCGATTTTTGCCTGGGGTTTTTTTCGTGAGTGAATTTGGTTGTGAAATGTGGTTGTCACTCCTGGAAATTGTGTACAGAATGGAATTAAAGTAGTTTGTGGTTCACCCCGAAATGAAGATTATGTCATTATCAAAGGCCTGTAGGATGATAACTATAAGGATATTTTTTTTTTATAAAACTGTATACTGGATTTGGTCTTATTATAACACTCTCTGTCCATTAAGCCACATCAAGTGTTTTCTTTATAATGGTTTTCTATGGGGAAGAAAATGCTTAACATGCAATTTAATGCATTGTGTTCAGGGCTGGATTTACCTCTTTTCGTGACATAGGCAAAACAAATGTTTGGGCCCCCCTTCCCTATTAATATAATAGGCCTAATATTACCACCCAAGCAAACAAAAATATTTCTTAATCAGTGGAAACCGTTACAGTGTTTTCTATCGCAATAAGCGCTTGCGTTCAGTCAATAAAAATCGAATGTAGTTCTTAATTTGTTTGAGAACTGAGAAAGAC
>NW_015645558.1:786256-848106 GCF_001515625.1 Sinocyclocheilus rhinocerous
TTGATATGTAGGCTAACGCAGTTATTAATGCAGTCTAACGCAGTTATTAGAGTGAGAGAGCAAAAGAGAGAGAGGGAGAGATTAAGTGCGTTTGAATACTTGCGTCTGTGAGCAGTATTCAGCAGCAGCGTCTACTAATAGCGAATCTTTAAGTTGAACTGCTTCAAGAACCTCGCTACTGAGAAATGTCATGTAGCTTTTCAGCTGCAAAGCTATTTTATTGATACATTTGCGGGGCAGCCGCAGCTCTGACAACAAGTTTCTGTCCGCGTGTGTGTGTGTCTGTACTGTATGTGCGTCTGTGAGAGAGAACAGGAGAAAGAAAGTGTGATTTCCGTACATAAAAAAGGTTGAAGACATGGAAATAGTTTGTCATTTTTACCCTATTGTTTGTTATATTTATTTGCTCAATGAATGCTGGGGTTTTGAATGTAGGTTCTTAATTTGTTTGAGAATTCAAACAAATTGCATTTCATTCCATTAATAGGCGCGGCGACGTGGCCACATAACCACTTCGGGAGTGCATTATTTCTCTAATAATTTTAACGGCCTGGAATCACAATCACACGTCAATTGTTCAGATGATTTGTTTCAAGACATTTTACATTTCCGTTCTGAAATCTCGTGTGTGTTGAACTAGCTCATTTTTTACGCACCTTATCTCAAACCTTCCGTTGCAAATTCCAAAACGTCATTTTAGAGCGGCTTGAGCCATTGATATGTAGGCTAACGCAGTTATTAATGCAGTCTAACGCAGTTATTAGAGTGAGAGAGCAAAAGAGAGAGAGGGAGAGATTAAGTGCGTTTGAATACTTGCGTCTGTGAGCAGTATTCAGCAGCAGCGTCTACTAATAGCGAATCTTTAAGTTGAACTGCTTCAAGAACCTCGCTACTGAGAAATGCAAAACTATTATTGATAAATTAAAAAAACAAAAACAAGTTTCTGTCCGCGTGTGTGTGTGTCTGTACTGTATGTGCGTCTGTGAGAGAGAACAGGAGAAAGAAAGTGTGATTTCCGTACATAAAAAAGGTTGAAGACATGGAAATAGTTTGTCATTTTTACCCTATTGTTTGTTATATTTATTTGCTCAATGTCTTCTGGGGTTTTGGTTCTTTTACTGTTGTAGATATCCCATAACAAAAATATGTTATATTTATATATACACCCCCACTCCCCTCCAATGCTACTGTTTTAAATCACATTAAGTATTTTTCACATTTAAAATACTCCTTAACGTGTTGACAATTCATTAAAAAAAAATATGAACCACTATTGTGTCAGATCAATGAGCTTGCAAGTCAGCAAGTCATAATTTCGAGTTTTAAAGTCATAATTTTGATTTTTTAATCTCATCATTTCAATTTAGCATGTGCTCATTTCAATTTATGACTTAAGTATGGCATAATTTCGATTTTTTAATCCATTTTTTTTCTTATGTGCTGGAAATTGGCTTCCATACAAACAGTATTCTAGCAATGACAATATCATGGGTTCAAATTCCAGGGGATGAATTAATTTAAAAATGCATAGTTTGGTTGCAATGCCGTTTACTTTTAATAAATGCATATATGTAAATTATACTGAAAAGAGCAGCCAGAATATTGTTTAACACATCTCTTTGTGTGTTCCACTGAACAAAGAAAGTCATATGGGTTTGGAATGACATGATGCATTTGTATAGCGCTTTATTGTGTATTGCTGTACACCCAAAGCACTTTACAATCATGTGGGGGTGTCTCTCCTCAAACACCACCTGTGTGCAGCATCCACTTGGATGAACGGCGCAAGTGCGCTCACCACACACTAGCTACAGGTGGAGAGGAACAAGAGTCATAGAGCCAATCAAGTGGATGGGGATTATTAGGAGGCCATGATTAACAAGGGACAGTGGCGGCAATTTGGCCAGGACACCGGGGTTACACCCCTACTCTTTACGAGAAGTGCTATGGGATTTTTAGTGACCACAGAGAGTCAGGACCTCGGTTTAACGTCTCATCCGAAGGATGGTGCTTTTTGTCAGTATAGTGTCCCCATCACTATACTGGGGCGTTAGGACCCACACAGACCACAGGGTGAGCACCCCCTGCTGGCCTCAATAACACCCCTTCGAACAGCAACCTAGTTTTCCCAGGAGGTCTCCCATCCAGGTACTGACCAGGCTCAACCCTGCTTAGCTTCAGTGGACAACCAGTCTTGGGCTGCAGGGTGATATGGCTGTGGCTGTTTTTATATGGTCACCTCATTGAAAGCACTATGGAAATATGATATATAAAACTAAAACAGACCTTTCTTTTTGTTATTTATGTTTTGAAGGAGAAATTTATGATTTCCTGACCTGGTGGTTGTATTATGCGTATATATAAGTGATTTATTATCAGTGCAATAATGATGACTCATGATGGTGAGTAAATGACTTTCATTTCACAGTTTTCATTTTTGCATGAATTATGTCTTTAAGCACTCAGAATATGACCATATTTAGCAGCAGTGTGTACATGACCTACACGACTTCTCTCAGAACAGGTTAAATTACATTTTTGACTATATAAACCAACCTCCAGCACATGCTTGCTGAATCAGAAGAAAATGTTTAAATGAAATGTACTGACAATACATCATTTTTACATATTTTAATGTAAATATATGGTGGATACGTTAGCCGAGTGCTAAAGTGACTAACTGATGAAACAATACAGTTTGTAAACCAAAATATGTCTACTGTAATGTTTGAAGAACGACAGACAAAAGACACTCTGTCTTAACTTTTAATCAGAACGCAGAACAGCTGTATCACAGGCGCACGCGGCATCTGGCGGCAACCAATCGGAACGTAGAAGTCCACCGCTTGAGAGGATTCCAGAGAACGCAGTCCTGTAAACTTTGGTTCCGACCACATTAGTTCCCAAGCAAAATGGAGGAGAGGTTGATTATTGCTGTGGCGGGTTTCCCAATAATCTACGACGTGTCCCTGTTTGCGTACAGGGACATAAATTTAAAAAAATGATGCGTGGACCAAGGTGTCTGAGATTGTTGGTGTTCCTAATGAGTTGCTGATGTGCATTAATGTTATAGGAATAACAATCTAATGATATAATAAATAATAGTATAATAGTCCCAGTTCTCTTCTGACTTTTTTCGATTTTTGATGCTCTCGACGGCGGCGGCGTGAACGCACAGTAGCTCGCTCGTCTCTCCCGCATTAACCCTATAACTGCCGGTGCAGCAAAATTAACAGCAATTTCACAATGATAAAGTCTGTGTGCTACACAGTCTTTATTATTAAACGAAGTAATTAGAACAACGTTAGTCTACATTAATCGACACATTCTTAGGAAATAGTGGGTTCACAGCGAATTATCAGAACTACTTCAGTAAGACAGTAGTTCGAATTGTATTTCTGTGGTATCCTTGAACATAGCGTCTTCTCAACATGATGTAAACACACTAACTAGCAGAAGTGTTTGTGGGCAGGTCATACTCTGTTCGTATTTCGCAGGGATTATGCTAATGTGTTACCCAGTGACGTATACCGGTAACAGGCAAAAGATTCGAAAATATGACGACTCGTTAAGGCGATTTAGAATCGACTCTCTCTTGAGAGACAATATCTTTATTTATCATGCTTATTTATCTTTTTTGATTAACAGCTTTTCAGATTGTTTTCATTTAAGGATAGCTACGTTATAAACTGCAAAAGAGATATTTTTCAAAAACCCATATGACCTGCTTTTTAAAGCATTATAAGCCATGAACCAAACTAATCTGCTATGAGGAGAATCACATTACAAACTTTTATTTGAAGTAAAAAAGTATTTGAAAATCAGACAAAAAAGACAAAGCAACAAGATTATATGCTTAATGGCTTTAGTGAGGCAAATAACTACAATCCCACAAAGCATTGTGAATAGTCTCAGCCTCAGAAGTCATGCCCACGGACCATTGGCTGAACGTCTGATCCATACGGCACACTTAGCTGGAAACACTTCAGGAGTTTCAAAGTCATCATCTGATTGGTTAAATTATACAGGATTTCCGGGAGACGTGTGTCGCGTTCTTTAACGTTCCGCCTGGAAACAAAGATGGCGCAATGCCAAACCCTCTCATGGAAGAAGAAAGCTGTCGTGTTTACAACTGTGATGATGAGTGCTTATCAGGATCAATTAAATGCTTGGATTTTCAAAAGTATGTCAAAAATGTAAAGTTCGTGGCATAGAATCTTTAAAATATGTCCAAGAGTTTTACTCACCAATCTGTTATTGTGGCGACATTTCCACACCCATAAACATGACGCGGCACAAAACGAAATGTGATTGGTTGCTTTACCTGTCAGTCTTATGGTCTCTTGGGCGGGCCTTGGCCATTCAAAGCAGCCGGAATTTTCTATACAGCATCATGGGTAATGTAGTTTTTCACCACAAATTTAGCTGTTAAACACGATTATTTTAAAAATAAGTTTTAATAATGCAAACAGATGACTTTAATAAAAGGCATCAATTAACGATCTCAAAAATAACTGTGAATTTGTCTTTAAAGGTATGTAAATTATCCTTATGCAAAGCATGCTGGGTAACCATCAGTGCCATGGTACTGTAAATTGTTTGAGACATGAAAGTGTTATATAAAATCATAACTATTTGCTGTGTATATTTTATTGTGTCAGAATGAGCAGCTATTTTTTATTAAATTGTTATAATTGTTTTTTTGTTTTTAGCCAGATGGTGTAGTTACAGCATTCACCAGCAGGGGCTAATGGACAATGCTAACCAGCCAAACCTTGACCTTTGACCTGCCTCTGACTAGCAATAGCAAGTAGCAAATCATGCTTCAGGGCTGTTGCGGAAAGGCTATTTAACAAAAAGGTATGAGTTCTTCCATATGTTCCACCACAACTTCCTGTTTCAATAGGAAATATGTAAACACAGCAGAGAAAATGTCTCATCAAGTAATTCCATGCGGCCTATCTAAATGTGTGAAACTTTGAATAGAACGGATGTAAACTCATTCATTTCGATAACACCTGTGAGGTGAGAAATGATTCGTTCTTTTAATTCCATCTGAACCTCATTAACTGATAATGAACGCACATACAAAGCAGGACAATATCACAGCAGTGGCTTACAGTTGTCTGAACTTATCCAGAACAAGCGCGTTAGTGCTCCTTTTTCCTTTAATGATACACACGTGTACTTTAGATTGATTTGACCCCACAAAAGAACACACAAAAAAATCATGCAGAATTTTGATTGCTTCACTTGAAACAATGAGAGAACATGCAAACACTCAGTGGAGCTCAACGCTTAGCGTCTGCATGTTTAACAGTCTGGGACGACTTTGTAATTGGCTCATTTTAGATATCAGACCCCCATGTAATAAAAGGTCCTGAGATTCATGGGTGAATAGTAACATTTGTCCTGAGGGCAGTTGCTTTTAATTCCCATTTGGGAATGTCAGTGGGCCACAATAACAACGCATACATATGTAAGCATGCTAAAAAAACAATGAATATCAATAAATATCAGCATTGTGATATGTGGCCCGACGAGTGCTGTTTTTATCTTCATTTAGATGATTAATTTTTAAGAAATTTTAATCAAATAATGGCAATATGGGTAAATCATGATGATTTCTAGGATGCAGTACGTTTTTATGTCCTCATCATATCTGTTTTAAATGCATTTTTATTTATTTAAAATATATGTTATTATTAAGTTTTATTTCATCACACTATCTCAATAAAGTGAATACAGAGGAGAATTTTAAATTCGTTGGTTTGAGTGGATGATAATTTTTTTCATTTTATTTTATTTTTATTTATTTATTTATTTATTTTCTTTCAATTTCATTTCATCATTAGATTCAAGGTTTTCCTCCTTTTTTCCTCTGTGTCTAGCTTTAATATTTTAAATAAAACATACAAAATAAAACCTGTTTAGAGAGGGAAAGCGTCACTTTCCATCCTGTTAGTATTTTGTAAAATAACAAAAGTCCCTTCCTCAATGACATCATCATCCAGGGAGTGACATTACTTTGGAGGGAAAACACCTGCACAGTAAGTATTACCCATGATGCGCATGAATTATGGGATGTTTTGTGGTATTAAGTCGTTTGTCTCACTCAAAAAAACATTGCATCTGGTTGGATACAATTGCACAAGTCAACAAGATAATATCTGAATTTAAAAAGATGGTTTAAATGTTGGATGGTTGTAAACTCTGTCACTTCCATCCTGTTAAATATGTTGTTGCTGTGAAAATTATGAAGTTTTAATTAATAACATGTAAGTATCTGAAGTTTAATCACAGCATATTACTTTTATAGTTCTGCTGTACTCTTTTTATGCCAGTGCATTTTTAATTTACAAACATGAGTCTTATGATTATTATTATTATATTTAAGTTACAGTTTCAACGTAGTGCATGATAGACACGGCCTGCCTAACGCTTCTGTAACGGCAGGCCAGGCGAATCCATTACCCGTCGCTTCAGACATACAATATTCAGGAATACTTAATATATGTCAAGAGCCGGTGATAATATTATTATTGCTCTAAAAACATTGAGCTGAAAATGCGGAATCGTCCCCGTTTCAGAGGCTGGATGGTTTCACCCAATCTGAATAAATAAATGATGTCTCTTTCCTAATGGACATGCCTACTTAAACATCGCATCCATTATTAATCCAACAGAATCTCTGACAGATGAGCTACAATAACGTCCCTGCCCGTTCCCGTTTCCCGTTCGGCCCGTTATCGACTTGAGCGCACAGATAAACGAGCTTTACCTATCCGAACCCGAACGAAAGCCCTATAGATGAGGGCACGGCTAAGCCTGATTTAATGGGCAGTTTTTTAAGGGAAGAAATGCTGACCAAAAATGTTCAATATTCCACCCTCCGCTCCTGTATACGCACCTTACCCCGAGCCCGGCTGAAATGTGGCTTTAATTAGCGAGAAAAAGTCCTATCAAAGCTAGTTTGGCATTAAATATTCAGCTTTCTTTTCCGAGTAGATCAAGAGGGCTTAAACAGAAGCTATTCTTGACTTTAAATAGCCTTAAAAAATACGTGCGAGATCTGTGGGGATAAAATTGCACCTTGTTAGGTTATAACCTAACTCTCTATTTGCCTTCGCCAAGCTTTTTAATGGGCCTATCCGCAGTGGAGGAGGACTTCCGCGCACAGATACGCTATTAGCCTTGTCACTCGTTTAATAATGACGGTTTATGAGCCATCTCCTTTACATATTTACTGTCCTTACCCACACAGACTAGCATATGGCCATTTACAATGTCCTGCATTGCTCCGTTGGGGATTCCTGGACGTGGCTCCATTTGGTTATATACAAAACTCCTCCCTCAAGGGACGGCATTAGGCGTGACCTTTCACCTCTCCAAATACCCTGTGGTTTATGTGCTCTAATAACATGTGGCAAATATTTACCAGCCCGTGTTTTGATATATTGGAGCACCGCTGTGAATATTAGAAGATATTTTCTGCTCAATCGGGTTCCGATGTCAAGGTAGACGCGCACCCTGGAGAAAATACAGTGCGGTGCACAATACGCCGCCTGTTCTTTCTCTCTCTTTTCAGAGCCCGGCTGCTGGCTTACAAAATCAGAATGAATGGAGGCAGATTAGTGAGCGTGCATATACATTTGAAAAGTTGCGTGTCCCCAGCGCACGTCGGCTGTGCAGGCCGCTGTTATTGGGTTCTCACCGGAGGCTGCGGCTCTTTAGGAGGACAAGAGAGTGTGTGAACACTTCAGGCGGTAGATTTAAAGCTGTAAATGGATTATTTCTTGGATATTAACCACCCCGAACAGCCAGATGGCTTCCGGGAGCCTTCCAAAGCCAAAAACACACACACAAACACATAGTCTTTTAATTCTCTGCGGCGCAGGTCACCGACAATGGTGCATATAATACATCTAATTGTAATTAGGAAATAAATATATTTATATATAGAACATAATATCTTAATATATATTAAAACAATGTAAATTGTGTTAAATATTTTATTAAGATTTACATAATATACATTATCTAGGTAATGAGTAATATTTGAGACATACCACCATTTAAAAGTTTGAGTGGGTCCGAATTTTATTTTATTTTTTTAAGAAGTCTCTTAATCTCACCAAGGCTGCATTTATCTGATCAAAATACAGTAATCTATCTATCTATCTATCTATCTATCCGTCCGTCCGTCCATCCGTCTGTCTGTCATCTATCTGTCTGTCATCTAGCTCTATCTATCTATCTATCTATCTATCTGTCTGTCTGTCTGTCTGTCATCTAGCTCTATCTATCTATCTATCTATCTATCTATCTGTCTGTCTGTCTGTCACATTCTTGATGAATAAAATATTCAAATGAAAAGTATACATTTGTTTAAATACATATTTATACTTTTCTCTGTATGGCCAGTATCTTGAAATGAAGCGCGGTTACATAAGTTTTTTTTTTTTTTTGATGAGTAAAAGTTCAAATGTCACCTCAGTAATATATAATCAAACAGACTTACTTCTGCTTAGATCTTTGAGAAGGAAAATAGCCATTATTATCATTAGACTTTCCTAGATGTCTCTCTCCATCACCTCTGCTCTGTGATAAAGTGTTCAGAAGCTAGACATCAGTCCCGACAAAGTCCGCTGCGATATTCCCTATTTCATATGCAGATGCGCAAAACCTTCAAATTAGACCTTCACGGGAAAGTACATACATTATAACTGTTAATTGCACCGCTGCTAAATTATAGAAACGCCAGCGTATGCCATATGTAAGCCTAACTAAACCCGCCAAGTATATTCCAACTTTCACACTTCTAATTGGCAGCTTCCTTGAAATCCTCCCAGACATGTGGAGCACGAGCCTTTTTAAAATGATTAAAAGACTTTCCTCTGTATTTTACATGGGAATATTCCTTTTTTTGATGAGGACTAATTGAGTAGAGTGAACGGGGAATGTAATTCCATTTTTATGTGTTGGCACTTCCTGAAGTGAAGCAAGACTCTCCAGGGACGTCTCACCTGATAGATACGACTGCCTGATGATTTTATCCTACAGAAATCAAAGGTTGTAATGCGATAGGGTCAAATGCTTTGTTTAGTTGCTTGAACTTGTAATCTAAAGCAAATAACAGTAGGCTAATTTCACGGACAGTCCTTCTGGAGCATCCTGGGGTTAAGTGTCTTCTTCCAGAGCGCAATGGTAATAGAGCCGGTTAGTGACTCTCCATTCAGGGTCACTACTTGTTGGGATTGAACCTGTAACCTTTGTGTGTGGGCAGTGCAGTTCCTTACCATGTTGTTTAGCACCTTTGGGACGTTGATGTGGTTTAGAAATGTTAATAGCCTTAAATTAGCTAAATGATGTACAGTGGCCACTAAACGCATTTGGACACTTAGTGTTAAGACCAAGTGTCTAAATGACATTGCATTAGATGAAATGGCAAACCAACGGCCATTTATTTCAAATAAACACCAGGAAAAAAATATATTCTTGGTATTTTTGTCTTGTTTTCCATTACATTAGTCTTGTTATCTAAAAAAAAAAAATCAAAATTTCTGAAAACGAGAAAAAAAAAAAATCTGACAAAGTTGTCGAAATGCAAAACAAAAAAATCAAAATGCAATGTTTTTTTTCTCAGATTGTATATATATATATATATATATATATATATATATATATACATACAGTATATACTGTATATAACAAAACATTTATGTGTTATTTGGTATTTTGCATGTCATTTAGCATCAGGTATTTGTACAGAAAACAAGACAAATTAGCACACTTGTCAAGCAAAACATTTAATAAAAACAAGTTTATTACGTTTAAGTGTTGACAATAAATAAATAAATGTATACATAAATACATACATACATGCATACATAAGAAGTATTGGTTTGCATAAGTGAAATTAATTAAAAGCTCATAATTAATCATAATTTGCAAAAAAGTTTGCATATGCCACTTGGTTTGATGACTATCTAATGCAATATCATACATAGTCAAATACTTATGATCAAATAATAATGATCAAAGTTAGATGTTAGTGATTTCATTGTGTGTTTTTGTCATGGTCTATAAGTTATTATTTCCCCCCTTTAGCTTTAGTTATTTTACTAGGTCAAATTAAATGAACTTATTTTTTTTTTCTATTGGGGAGAGTTGGGTTAAAAAAAATGTTTTAGCTTTCTTATATCTTATTTCAGTTAACTTAATATTGTTTATGCTTTTAGTTCCAGTTAATTATAATAACCCTGTTTCAGTGTCACATGATCTTTCAGAAATCATTCTAATATCTTGATTTGATTCACAAGAAACATTTCTTATCAATGTTCCCAGTACTTTTTGAGGTCAGCGTAGGCTATTCTATTTAATGTATACTAATAGCATTTCAATTACATTTAATTCACTGTATTATCTTGGGCCTTCTAGTATTTTTGTGCTAATGATATGAATATGGTATCCTACAATACATATGCATCTGTAATATTGTGTTTCGTATAATGTACATAAACCTTTTTCATGGGAGTTAAAATCCCTCTACAGATGGCTTCACTGCTATAGTTAAGTTTGCGTGGATTTGCATGTCTCCGCGGTTCTTCCAATGGGGAGGCCCGATAACTAAATGTTCTCCATGCGTTTGTCACATGATTAACCTATATGCGAAGCTAACAACGGCATGATGTGGCTTCCCATTCATCTGCATGTCCTCCCCAGTCACTGCCTACTTAACTTGCAAATTCTTCTGAACTGTAACCTACTGTCTTATGGCCGTTGATTCTACATGTCCCTGTAGATGGGCTGTCATCAGAGGAGTGTGTGCGTGTAAGCAGCGGCTCTACACGCCACGTAATTGTGCGAGGAACTGTGAGGAATTCGGAGGGAGTTGTGACTCTGACTGGTGATGCGTTTCCTGTCCTCCCACTTTCTAATTTTTCACCACATACAGAAGCAAAGCGACGTGCACGAGATTCGCACATGATCTGATCAGGGAGATGGAAAGACTGCTGTGAATGAGTTTGCATAGTGTTTCACCAACTATTGCAGCGCAAAATCCTGTTTTATTTACTAACCAACAGGTTACCCAGGGACTACACTGATAAAAGTGGTGTAAAAATATTTTTATTCAAATTGGGAGTAAATTTCACAAATAGTTATTAAGAACTGGAAAGGAAGGCATTGATTTAAAGGAACAGTTCACCCAAAAATAAAAATGCTGAAAATTGCTGAAAATTTTCTCTTCCTCAGGCGATCCGAGATGTAGATGAATTTGTTAATTCATTGGAACGGGTTTGGAGAAACTTAGCATTACATCACTTGCTCACCAATGGATCCTCTGCAGTGAATGGGTGCCGTCAGAATGAGAGTCCAAACGGCTGATAAAAACATCACAACTAATTCACACAACTCCAGTCCATCAATTAACATCTTATGAAATGAAAAGCTGCATGTTTGTAAAAAAAATTCATCATTAAGATGTTTCAAGTTCTAACTGTTGCTTCTGGCTAAAATACGAGTGCTGTATCCATAATATTGCTTCCTCCAGTGATAAAGTCATCTTGTCTGAATCAGGAGAGAAATATGCACAGATCAAGCACCATTTACACGCGAAGACAGTCCAAAACAGCTCTAAAAAAAATAAGTGGGTGAATTTTGATGTGAGAGGGCAACAGGAGATGGACTTTATCACTGGAGGAAACGTTATTACGGATTATGGACCCACATTTTGGCCAGAAGCGATGGATTTGCGATGGACAATGATGGATTTGTTTCTTAAAAACATACTTTTTTGCTTCATGAGATGTTAAATGATGGACTGGAGTGGTGTGGATTACTTGTGGATTATTGTGATGTTTTTATCAGCTGTTTGGACACTCATTCTGACGGCACCCATTCACTGCAGAGGATCCATTGGTGAGCAAGTGATGCAATGCTAAATTTCTCCAAATCTGTTCGTTTTGTTTTTGCAGATCATGGCAGCAGTAATTCACCAAATAATGATCAAATGATCAACTGTTGTCAGTTGCAAGGTATTTAAACTAACATTCAGATGCCTTAATTGCTACAGTATCACAATATTTTATATAATGCTGACTCATATATTTAATAGTTTATTCAAAACTAGCCTGCAAGATAAGATTCTTGGTGAATTTACTCAACTTTTTCTCCTTGCAGTACATCGTCACTCACTATGTGAAGCGTTTTTATAAATAGTCCATGAACAGAAATTCTGAAAATCACACAAATGTGCTGCTTAATCATGTTTAATAAGGCTACTGAATTCTGACAGGCATGGTGCTTTTTTCATGTTTAACACTTTCACCGTTCACACTAAGTGCGGGCGTAAAATAGTTTCAACTATTTTCAAATATAATTGCAATTAAGGGGTGTTCACAGCAGAAGCTTGCAGTGTTTAACCTTGAAAAGACTTCCTCCACAATAATCAGCTTTTTAACAGCTAATGACTCCGATGTAAGTTCACACTGTGCAGGCAGGGCTGTGAACAGTCCTGTTCATTAGAGATGTTAACCACTTGGGTTCCATCTATAAGGACTTAATAAGACCAGCGCTCAGGTTACAGACATTTAGGTGACAGATTACGTGTAGCTCTTGTTATCACGTTTGATCTACGTGCCACAATTAGTTCTGTCTGTGATTGCATGTAGCATCCTTTAATGAAACTGTAATTTTACCACTTAAAGTCAACATGACATAGATAATTGACCCTGTTTGCTTTGTCAATGCATGTTTCCGGTCTTATTGTGCACAAATGATGTACAAGTTATAAAATATTTTAACTTAGAGACTACTTCAGATAATCCAATAACTTTCAGATGGACAGAATCAATAGTTGTTGTTTTTTTCACTCTCTCTCTCATTGAACATCCTGTTATCTGAAATATGAAATCACATTCTGGAAGTAAAATGGGTTGTGAATGACTTTTCAAGTTGACTTTGACAAAATATGTTTGCAAAAAAAAAATTATAATAATAATAATTGATATATATATAATTTTTATTTTTTTTGCTTGTTGTTTCAGACAAATGGCATTTATTATCAATGTCATCAAACAAGGCATAATGTGTGTGGTTTTTTTTTTTTTTAATTCCAAACATGATTAATATTTGAGAGTTTTGACAGAATATGGAAAGTTTAACAGTGAATAACAACTTACATTTTTATTCTGTTGTTCACAGCAAACTATTGCATGACTTTAAAGGGGTCATATGATGCTGCTAAAAAGAACAGTATTTTGTGTATTTGGTGTAATGAAATGTGTTTATACGGTTTAAGGTTAAAAAAACACATTATTTTCTACATACTGTACATTATTGTATCTCCTCTATCCCCCGCCTTTCTGAAACGCGTCGATTTTTACAAACCTCATTGGTCTGAAAAGCGAGGTATGCTCTGATTGGCCAGCTATCAAACGAGGCATTCGTTGCATCCAGTGGGGACATAATTATGGATTATAATGACTTATACTGTCTTTTTACGCGTTGCGTTGCATGGCTGACTCTTAACTTTTATAAATAATATCTCTTTGGATTTGAGACTTTAGTCTTTGCAACTTTACAGTTCTTCTTTATGCACCAAGAGCTTGTAACGCTCCAAAGAGAAAGGAAAAATTGAAATCACATCATATGACCCCTTTAAGAAGACTGGAAATACTGAGAAACTACTTTTATCTTGCTTGTATGTGTTTTTTTTTCTTGTTGAATATCCTGTTGCACATATTTTCATGTAGACTTTACAGAATATTTTAAGCAAGCAAATAAGTAAAAAAAAATAAAAATAATAATAATAAAATAAAATTGTGTTATTGTTCACATGTGCCTTTTATTTAAAAAAAAACAAAAAAAAAAACATTTTAAACCGTTTTTATTCCAAACATGAACTCTTAAATCACATGGAAATAAAATGGGTTGTGAATGTCTTTTCATGTTGGTTTTATTTGAATATTCTAACAAAAATAAAATAAAATTCTGTAATTTTATGATCATGTTTGTTGCTCACAGAAAGCCACTGCTTGACTTAAGAAGACTTATATAACATAAACAACTTATATGATGTTGTCGTGTTGTTGTTTTCTCTCTAGTTATTTAAAACACTATTTCACACTAAAATTAAATTTTGGAAAAGAAAAATGGGTTGTGAATGTCTTTCTATGTTGACTTTAACATAATATTTTAGCGGGGAAAAAAACAGTTCTGCTGTTATTTGCACATATTGTTTCAAACTAATGGTATTTAGTTTAATTGCCATCAAACATGGCATGACATGGCTTAAGATATTTTCATTTAATTTAAGCGTTTTGACAGAAGGGAAGGTTAACAGTGAATAACACCTTAAATTTCACTTTGTTGTTCACAGTAAGTATTGCAGGACTTCAGAAGACTTATAGCGTAAATAATATTCAGAATATAGTGTAAACTACTTTTATGTTGCTTTTGTTTTTTATTTTAATTTATTTTATTTATTTATTTATTTTTTTTTTTTTTTTTTTTTTTTTTGTTTTTTAAGGCCATCAGGTCAGGATAACTATATTGTTTCATTTTTACATCAATGACGATTTGCCAAAAAGAGAGATAATATTGCCATTGTTCCCATAACTGAAAAATATAGTGTAAACTACTTTTATGTTGCTTTTGTTTTTTATTTTAATTTATTTTATTTATTTTTTTATTTTTTATTTTTTTTTGGTTCGTTGAAGGCCAACATAAGTATCCTGTATAGCTGACACAAACTAAACAAAAGCCCTCATTATATCATGACCCCAAAAGGAACCTCTTCAAAACAACACAATTCTTAGATTTACACGTCCATATAAAGTAATTTGACATGAATTCAAGTTAACATGTGCATAGCGAGTCTTAAGCAATTACGAGCTAATTGTTCCTCCTAATTGCCTTCGGAGGACTGCAGGATTCCATAGAAGGTTCCAGACACAATGTTATGACAGCTCTGAACGTACGAGCCGAGAGTTTGGAGTGTTCTTGTGTGCTTCTTTTTAATCTGAGCCCGGCAGATGAGAGGCTCAGTAACTGCTATATATTGCTCTTTGTTTCAAGGACCTTTGATGATCCCAAAGCCATGCCTTTATCAGAAGACAAAGTAATTAGAAGGGAAAATGAAGGGAGGGAGGTGATGGGGGAGGACGGGGGTCTCGTCTTCTGATTAGCAGACTTCTCACCCTCCACGTACACTCTGATTATTTTTATAGACTCTTCGCATGTCGGTGTTGGTTCACAGTGAAAATTAAGATTCAAATGTGCAGTCAGCATGTTGTTGTGTTTGCGCTGGTTAATAATGATAATAAAACAAGGTGATAATGAGTCAGGTTTGATGGGAAAACCACTTGTTTCTTGCTGACTGTTCAGCCATGCAGAAATATGCTTCAAATGCCAAATACATTATTATTATTATTGAATGTATAATCACTTTATTATTATTTACTTTTTATATTTTTATTAATTGATTTATTATTGTTATTTATCTTTTTGTTAAATTTGTTAATAATTTTTATTAATTGATTTATTTTACTAATAATTATTTATTTGCACAAAAAGGACGTGTAGTGGCCATAAAATGTACTATTTTTCCTTGATAACTTAAATGCCATGCATTTAAAGGGGTCATATGATGCTATTTCAAGTTTTCCTTTCTCTTTGGAGTGTTACAAGCTGTTCGTGAATAGATAAGATCCCTAAAGTTGCAAAGACTAAAGTCTCAAATATATATATATGTATATATGGACTTATGCAGTTATTTGTAACATGCATTTCATTGTTTAATTTTAAGTAGATTTTTGTTTAATTTTAATACTGTGCTGAGTAAAACCGCTGTTGTATGTGATGCATATGTGACATGTGCATGCATGTGCAATATTGTATTTACATAAACATGCTAAATGTCTTTTTACGCAATTGTTGTTAAATCTCTTCATTCTCCTTTTCCTATTTCCTGCAGTGGAGCGCGGGGTTATGAACACACACGGTGGGAGAGTTTGCACAAGTTCAGTATCAGATTCGGATGAGGATGAAACTGATCCAGGATATTCCAGCCAAAAGGATGTGTCTCATTTTCCAGGGAATTTCCTCCTCCGTGGAGTGCAAGGAAGAGTGGCGGAGCGATTTGATATGTGGGATGTATAGGATAAAGCAGGCCAGAGGGGGTCATTCACAAGGCTTACTTTACCAGGTTACTTTATTTAAGCACATTTCTTACAGAATTTTCTGTGCGTAGCTTGAATGCTTGGAAACATACAGTACATTAATACAGACATTATTGTGAGTGTTTTTTTTGTTTTTTTTAACTCATCTAACGGTGTTTCCAGGAAATGGACATGGATGGATCCGTCCTGTGAGGCCTCGACAGAGTGACCCAAGCATTAGTAAGTGCAAGCACACATTTACACTTCTCTTTGGTCCAATGACAAATTTGTTTATGGATCTATATGTTAAGTCCTATTTGTGTGTTATTCTGTAACATCCACCGGGGAACGCTGACCTTTTCTTCTACACATAATGGATTGAAGTATTGAGTTCATTATTGTTTGTTTATTTATTTATTTAAGAGGTGAAACTATATTTCATGCAAACTTGAGTCAAAATCTGAGTGTATGAGTGATATGAGTATTGCTGCTACATATATAAAATTAAGAAAGAGTTGAAATAGAGACTTAAAACTGAAATAATGTTATCCAGTAACTTAAATATATAATATTTATAATGTAACGTAATATTATATATTTATTACATATACATATCTCATATTATAAATATACAATCATTTTATTTGTTTTCCAATTATTTAATGGTGCAAAAAAAGTTCTAATGAAATATTCCAGTCATTTAAATGTTAAATGTATATTAAATAAATATAATGTTATGTATTCTATTGAGATATTCCAGTTATTTACATATTAAATGGATATTAAATGCAATATATGAATTAATATTAAATATTTAAGTATATTATAATGTTATTTTATTCTTTTGTTTTCTGATTATTTAATGAAGCAAACCAAAAGATCAGATTATTCATAGCAAACTAAGTCTGACATCCCTGCAAAAATAGCTTTAAATTAAAATCAAAGATGGCAATCCTGTTCACTGTTAACTGGACATATTTACCACAATAATCAAAATCATACCGATGAATCAATCTATCTCTACTCATCTAAATGATGTACAATAAGTGTGTGAGTGTGTTTTGTTTAGTTACTCTATATGAGTGTCGAAGTGGCCCCAGATTAAAATGATTTCAGGGTAGATTGTGAACAATTATGAGAACCATGCTGTTGGGACTCCATCCCTGCACCCATGGGAGGAAAAAAAAAACATGAGAGAGAGAGAGAGTGTGTGTGTGTGTGTGTGTGTGTGTGTGTGAAGAGGAAAACACAACCCGCACATCATTCAGTCACCGCAAATGGGACATATATAGGAGTTATGTTCTATCTTTGCGCACATTTTGGTTTTAAACAACACACAGCGGCTTCAGTATGTTTTTACTGGAATAAATTACAGAGCTTTTGGAGTATTACGTCTATCAGGCATGAAACGTCTGTGAGGTTCAGGGAGTTTGTTCCTCTCAAGAGCAATAAAGTATTAAGATTTTCAAACATGCCAAAATATCCCTGCATTCGATAGACCGATAGCTAATTCGATCAGCCCAGAGCGACTCCCCGCAAATCTAAGGTCACAAACCCCTCCGATTTGTGAATTTGATTGACGGTCGTGTGCCTCGCTGATGAGATTTCCAGAAGTTTCTCTGGTTCGTGCTGATTTTACTGAGCTATGTGATTTGCTGGAGGCCTCATGGGACACATTGGAACACTGAATCACTGAAAAAAAAAAAAAAAGTTTCGTTACGCTTGGTTCGCTCTACATACTGCTGTGCTTAATGCCGAGGGTAAAAACTGGTCACTTCTGTTTCTTTAAGATTAATCAGCCGGGAGGTCGCAGATAACTGTGTAAAACACGTGCTCGCTGAATCTAGCCGATTGTTCATTTCTAATGGTGCAGAAATATGGTGACACTGTAAAAACACAACGTTCGGACAATTACGCAGGGGCGAGTCACAGTCAACTTCGATTTAGGTCGAAATATGTGGATTATTTCAAACCGGCATTCCTACTGAGTGAGGCACTAACTGATGAGGGCTTTTTTTTAATAGTCTCATTCATTACATGCAGCTGCGTCCAATCTATTGACATAAGGAGGAAATAAAAGCTTAAAGCTCCATAGTTTCACTTGTATAAACCCGATGCATTAGCGCAATGACCACCTGCATATTTTCCCCAACCTCATTAGCGTGTTCCTCTCAGACCTTCGGTCTATCAGTAACTTAGTGTATGTAGCGTGTAATTTGAGTGAGCATGGGATAATAAAATTATACGAAATGAAATTACATACATGAGCAAGAAAAAACAACATGGGCTGAACTCTGCGTGACCGTTACCTCTTCCTGACTGTAGATTTACGATTCGGTGGGTGTAGAGCGAGAGAAGGCCCCCGTTTCGACCACGACAAAAGGTTAGCGCACGACTCCTGTTGAGACTCTCCGAGCTCGCCATCTTCAAAGCGGTTCGAATTTGGACTTTCGTAATTAGCAGACACTTCTTACAGCTCGTCAGCTGCGGCGGTTCCCCGGGGAGCGCTCGTCTAATGGAGAGCGGCTCCTCCATCTGACGCCACGTCGCTCCGAGTGCCACGCCGCACCCCCACGCGCGGGCCACTGCTGTCGTATACCGCCATGCCTTGGCACGTGCTTAGCTGTTACCCTTAACCACACAGGAACGCTAACTGGCATGCACAACCTTCATTTCAGCCCTCAGGCATTATGGGACTGTAATTCTCTTCAAACCCGAAGTGTGCTTTAACTTTGTCACATGCTAGCGTGATTGAAGGTTATCCGTGCTCTAGTCTCGCCCACGGACCGCCCACAGTCCGTTCGCTGACCGTCTGATGCACACAAACCTGGCAAGCGCTTGCAAAAATCGCGAAATTCAATCGGAACGCCTGGATTCGAATGCAAGTCACAGTGCACGGTTTTAGCAATCCACTGGTACAAAATTGTGTTTTTAGAAAGACATATTCAATCAGTTTACTAAAGTTTAGCATATCACATTTGATTGTTTAAAGATAATCAGTGTTTAGTTTGAGTCACTTATTAGAAAGTAAACTAGACATCCGCTTTGTTCGGACAAAAATTGCGAACACAAATTTACACACTTTGTACCTCATTTTTCTTTACATTAGTTTATCAACTGCCATTATTTGAATGCATTTTTATTAAAGCGATGGATTTAGCCTAAGCTTCATATTAAAATGGTCATTTTACGTTAGTGATGGCAAATGAAGCCTCTTGAAGCACTGAGGCTTTCCTCTGACTGTTTCGGGAAAAGCTTCAAAGTTTTGAGTGTGTCGAAAACAGCGCCATCTGGTGGTTAATAAAAAATATAGAAGCCAAAAGCCCATGAAAGACACGTATGACGAAGCATCCACCATACATTCCATAGATCGACTCAAGTTACGTGCACAAATAAAAGCCTAACAGTATGTGTGTGTTTGTGTTTGTTGAATTTCTGTCTCTGATAAATTTACTCAATAAACTGTGCGATTTAATACCAGTACGAATATCAATATTATGTAATAATAGAAGAATAATGTACACATATGAATTGCATATGACAAATATTTAATTTTCCTGAAATAATTTGTATTCTTCATATTATGACTGGGAATCTAAAATGAAACTGAATAAGTCCGAATTAAAACTTACTCGTAAAGTAAGATCTGGGGGATCGATCATTCCGGCTCGCAAAGCAAAACGAGCGCGTGATTGGACAGAAAGTGAGGCTTCATTTGTCGTCGATCACGTGACTCTGGGAAACCAATGCATGCCTCGATACGGGGCTTCACTAGAAATTGTGTCCCATGCGCGATACGCACGTCGAAGCTTCAGTGTCGTACGTAACATCACTATTTTACGTCAATCAGACATTTTCTTGTCTACTGTTGATCCCTGCTGAGAAAAAAAAACTGATAAAAACTGTCAACACTGAAAATATATTGGTGTAAAAACTATTTTTTCACCTGTAAACTGATCATACATTTTACAAACAATTACAAAGAAACACCAACAATGTGAAATAAATGTGAAATTTTGAAGTGGAAATAAATCAATACTATACACAGTGTAGTACTGTAAATTGTATTTTATAGTAATAGTAGTAAAATAAATAGTATTTCCTTTTAAACGTGCTCCAGTAATCTTTATTTTATTTACAGATTAAAAATCTGTATGCTGGTTACTGGTTTACAAAGTATTTAGCTGGTTTAAGGTGGTCAATCTGGTCCTCAGCTGGTTTTAACTAGTTGGTCAGCTGGTCTCCCATCCTGACCAGCTAAAGAAGTGGTCAAAATCCTTGTAAAAACAGCTTGCTAAACCAACTATGACCAGGCTAAAAAAACAGCCAACTAGCTTAGGCTGGTTTTAGCTGTTTTTTGGCAAGGTTGTGGCCAGAATAAGCTGCAAAACAAGCAATCTCAAGCAATATTTCATGCCGAACGGCAAAATTCATCCTACATGACATTACAAGGCCTTGCAATGCAAGCTTTATTTTACATAATGTTGCGTTCAAAACTAATTCGTAGTGCAGCATATTTACACATTTCCAGAACTGCTGCACGTTTTCTCTAAGTGGGAATCAGCATGAACACTTGGCTGAGAAGCAATTTATAGTTAGCTACCTGGATAATAACACATGTGGTTTAATAGCACAAACTTTTGAAGGTCACTCTGTCGCCCCCTTGAGTTCTGGAGTTTGTTACTGGCACATCAATGCAAGAGTGCAGGTCAAGTGTGTTCAATGGGTCAACATGTTTGCAGCACATTGGTAGAGCATTCAAATAATGTTAGCATACTTGTGTATTTTTTATTTTGACTTGTTTGGCTATAAGCAACCGTTTCAGGACAAGGATTTGTGCCTCTCTACATTAGCATGACATAAGACTATGTGAGATATTTCAATAGACGAACTAGAAACACACTTTTAAGTGTCGTGGAGTAGCCAAACCTAGTGTAGCAAAGTGCTGTGACTCAATAACACAACATGATAGACAGTGATTTGTGTTTAATTAAACTCTCTGTGATGGGTTTGTTTAATTCAGAGCCTTGCCGAGGGGTGAGAACAGGATATATATATAGGTGTCGGGACTCGGGAAGATATCGCCGCATTTTTTTATGGTCTTGACTATCACGGTGACAAAAAAGCATACTTCATACCCTCTCACAGCTGACGTGTGTGACATCTGGTTTTCACTTAGGCCTGCAGGAAAAATACCTTGGGAAATATGATGTCCAATATGGGGACTGGAGCTAATCTAAGCCAGCGGTACACAAATCATCTCTCACTCTTGGGCAGAAGAGAGTACTTCTCTCCAGACCTGCAATGCATCTGTAAACAAATCATAGTATTAATGGGGATGGAAATGAATCATCCATCTCCACTGGCCTGTCGCCCTGCTCATGACAACAACATGATTTCTCTTCAGGCCTTTAAGTGGGATCTGCTCAGGCAGAGAAAGAAAAAACGTGGCACGCTTTAGATCTAATAGTGTAACATTTAATAACCTCATTTAAAAAATGTGTTGATGTTGTTCAATCAAGTTGATATATGGAGCACCATGGCTCCAGCTAACATGAAGTTTTCATTATATTACACCTGAAACAGTTATGAAGATGTCAAAGTCAGTAGCCTATAAAGTCCTTAGCGTTATATTAATTATAGCAGGGCACATTAGAGACATTTCCAGCAAAAAGAAAGTTGTTAGAAGTAAATGACCTTTACATGCCATAAAATATGACTGTGCAAAACTACTGTGGGTACAGCTGCCGAGACGAACACCTAGACATGCTATGGTATTGAACAGAGGGTATCCTGTAGTTTTGAGATCTAAACAGAGAGAAAAAAGTCATTTTGAGTTTCATATTGGCATTACTAGTTAGAGCTGGGCAGTATATTGTATGTTAATGTAGAAATGCATCAACTGGAACACTGTAAAAAAAAATAATAATAATTTCAAATTTGTAAATGAAAAAGATATTGGAGTACGTTTTACAAAAAAAAAAAGCTTTTTCAGGCTTTATACTTAAACGCTTTGTGTTTAATTCAAGGTGTTACTTTATAATTTCTTCATTTACTTTATAGTTTCTTTATAATTAATTGTTAAATTTATTAATAATTTCTGAGTGAAAATTATTCCTATAATTTTTATTTGAATAATATTAGTTTTGCTGTTTTGATTATTTAATAAAAATTTCAAATAGAAAACTTAAGTTTCAAATAAAAAGACAAAATAATGAAATAATGTGAGATGAAGTACTGTACCTGTCATTTGTAAAGTATTTAAATACTTAATAGCATCCAAATTATCAAAAAAAAGGCATTGCTACGTTTGTTTAATGCATAAACCATTTTAATTGAATTTACAAGACAAAATAACTATATTGTGACATATACTGTTTTTATGGATAAATATAAACTAGCACCACCGACCCTTTTTATTAAAACTAGCATGGAAAACTGGTATTATTATATATATAATTATATATATATTTATAGCAGGGCACATTAGAGACATTTCCAGCAAAAAGAAAGTTGTTAGAAGTAAATGACCTTCTAAACTTTACCCATTTTAAAGAAAGTGTTAAAGCTGGGTTAAAGGTATAATTCAATTAAGATGTAACAGCAGGACGTGTGCTTGATAAGCTCAGCTTTGTTGATTAGCGGCGACGATGAACTTCAGCCAATCTCCCTACATCATTAAAACTGACTGACATAATGAACGCCCGGCCATACATCTCTCACAGCGTTGTTCCAGTTTTGAAGTTAAAGTCTTGCAGTAGCAGGGAGGCCTATTGTTGTTGTTGTTTTCTTCTTCTCCTAATTCTGATGTGTTTATCTTGGTGAGAAACAAACACGCTCAGTCGTTTTTCCCTCTTTTTTTTTTGTTGTGCTGGTGTATGTTGGGGGTGGAGGGAATTCCCCGGGGGTTTTCACCTCCTCTGTCTCTGCTTATTGGATATTCAAATTTCAGTCAGATGCGCACAATAATACACATTTAACATCGTGTGACTGACACATTGGGAAGGTCTTTGTTTTCATAAAAACAAACACATATGCAATGACACAAACAGACAAGAACAAAACAGCATCAGCAAGCAACGCTGACAGGCTAACATGACAAGTTAAACTAAAGCAAGGTCATGTGATGCTCTGCAAACAAAATAAGAAAATGTATGATATTCATGAGGAAGCGAACAGCTCTGTGATCCAATCACAATGACCCCTTTAAAGGAATAGTTATGTCTTTATTTACGCACTCTCGTGTCTGTTCTTTTCTTTTAGTGGAACACAAAAGGAGAATTTATGAAGAGTCTTTTTTTTCCCATGCAGTGACAGTATGAAGCAACCACAGATGTCAAGCTCCAAAATGAGCAAAAAGCACAATAAAATGACTTTAATGACTTTACTCAAAGACTTCTTATTATGACTTTATTCAAAGCTTTCTGAAGTCATATGATAGCTCTGTGTGAGAAACAGAACTTTAAGTTGTTATTAACTGAAAATCTAATTCTGAATTAACTGAATATTCAAACTCAGATGAAAACTAATCAATGACAGGAAGTGCAAGACTTTTAAATCTTTATGTATTCATACAAAAAAGAATGGGTAAATCTCACGAAACATGTCAAGTACAAGGTCAGGTCTTAATTTGCAACTTACTTATTGTTATAAATAAATTCTATAAATATGTATATTTGTATTAATATAAATTAGATAGATAGATAGATAGATAGATAGAATGTACATGCATAGTCGTTTATACTTTGTCCTTTTTCAGCTCAACAGTCTGTGGTGAATGAACATGTCAAGTACAAGGTCAGGTCTTAATTTGCAACTTACTTATTGTTATAAATAAATTCTATAAATATGTATATTTGTATTAATATAAATTAGATAGATAGATAGATAGATAGAATGTACATGCATAGTCATTTATACTTTGTCCTTTTTCAGCTCAACAGTCTGTGGTGAATGAACTGAACTGTATGGAGGATTCTTCCAAAATAATTTTCTGCTCCTTGGAAACAAATAACGGCATTTATTTTGAATGAATTGGTCATGAGGGTGAGTAAATAATGCCAGAATTTTCATTTCTTTGGTGATAGCTAACCCTTTAAAGAAGAGAATACAAAATAAACAGCAGCGAAAAACATTGTGCTTCACATCTGTGCAGATATAATGGCAAGACGCAGCTATATCATTAAAATTCAGATCAGATGCCTCAACATATTTAGGCAGGCCGAGGAGGAGGATGCCCATAGCTGTTTCATTGATTGGTTGCAGGGGCGAATGCTCAATTTCGTACCTTGAGTTATTTCGCATTACCGTCCAGATGGTATTTATCAGGCTATGTAAATTAACACAGTCAAGCTGATTGCATGTCAAAAAGAAGTAGTTAAACCTTGAAGGCATTTATTTTCCATGTGTGCTAATGGGCGCTTCTTGTGTTTCTTCAGACGAGGTTCCTTGTTGAAATTCATGTTTGATAAATTCGAAGGATTTGGGGGTAATTTGGCCATCGAGAGTGCTGTTGATCCTTCGAGTGTATATTTGAACCTCAGGGAGTTGAGCATCACATCTGCATATCCGAGCTCAAATATATACTTAGAGTGATTGGTTTAAACATTAAGTTGTTGATCTTGTCCCAGATAGATTTGTCAAAACGTCAGCCGCCCACCCCCCCACTTTCAATTCCGAACGGTGCGACTAATCCTTAAATACCGCTCTGAAATACATCTTTACTAAATTCATTGATTGAGTTAGTCAAACTTACATTCCGCCCTAATTTTGCAGTCAGGGCATGGAATAAATATTCCTCAATCCATTTATTTTCAATAAGGGAGGATAACCAGCTAGGCGAGTCCTTACATTTCAATTAGATGGTGAATGAGAGAGGAGAAGCGGTGGTCAGTGGACTGGCTGTCAGGATAATCACAGCGGACAAGCCGCCGCTGGCCCTTAATCCGAGCAGATAACAACGACCGCAAATTCGCACTCTGCACCGAGAAACCGGAGCAGACAAATACACGTGTCATGCTAAACCAAACACGTTTAGCCCAAGGATCCCACCATTACCGGCAGATCGACACGATAACCCGGCCGCCCTTTAAAGGAGTATTTATTTGACAGATAAGATTGACATGGGACTTGTCCTGCTAGAAAACAACAACTTATCCATTTAAGGACAAATGGCTCTGTTCGAAATGGAAACCTAGTGTGCGGTGTAAGTGAAAAGTAAAAATGCATCATGCAAGCATAAGCATTTCCAACATTGTTGTCACACAGCCTCATCAATTTGCATTCAAATGTGTTGGACATTTGGATACAGTCCATGCATTGTGCTTTGCACATTTTGGCAAATACAGTAAATCTGCATATTCCATGCATGCAAAACCTTGCATATTTGCATTTACAGAATGCCAGTATGCTGTTCTAACAGAGCTAAAATGTATGTTTAAACACTGGTGTAATGCTTCATTTCAGCAGCTTAGCTTTGACATGCTCTACGCCCTGCTTTATGCATTTGTGTTCCAGCAACATGACGTTCATCGTTTGCTAAGTAGTGGGGACAGATTTCTCCGGCGCACCATATGTAGACAATGATGCTAACAAGTTAATATGGCAAGCATAAATACGTGCTTCGTATTATTATACCCTCTTAGCAACATGCTCAAGAGCCTAAAAATTAATTGCTAGACTAAGCAGAGACAGCACAAATGATTTATAATGTGGCTGAATCGCTGGTAGTTATTTATTTTTGCATGGTATTACACTAACCGCAATGTTTTGCTGAAATTGTTAGTCAGCATCAATGAATGCAATTAGAGTTTAATGGGCTTTAAAGAGAGCATGAAGAAAACAAGCAGAAGAGAGAGATGCGAGGACGGAAAAGTTGCAACATGGATTCTCATCCAATCAGGAATGGTCTCCTAGTGGGAAGACAGACAGATCGCTGCTTTTTAGGTTTGGCAATGGCTAGTTATAATGGGTCAGTGAGCCACGGCTTGTAGATGTCGTAACTACACGTCATACTCTTGAAAATAATTTTTCTCCATTGAACTGTATTCAAAGGTTACTTTGTATTGCATTTGCAAACAACATATTACTGTAAACGCAATTAATATATAGTGTCATTTTGGCATTATTTATATACTGTTATAGTATTTTTTTTTTTTAAATCTCAATTTAAATGCATCCAAAGTCACTGTGTATTGCGTCTCGCAAGCAACAAATTAAGTGCAAATATGTAGTTTTATATTAGTATTATTTATATAATGTTTTTTGGTAACACTTTACAATAAGGTTGTATTAGTTAACATTAGTTCATGCATTAGTTAACATGAACTAACCATTGTTTTTTTATACCGGTATACTATATTTAATTAGCTTTTATTTATATATTTTCATTGTATTTTTATGTTTAAATTTTTTGTAGTTTTGTCATTTATGTTGTTCAAAATTTTTAATTTAAAATAAAGTATATGTTCAAAATTTTAAGTTGTATATTCTATATTTGATTTAAGCTTTAATTATTTAGTTTCAAAAAATGTTTTAATAATTTTAGTTTTAGTATTCTTTTTTTGAAGTGCTCTTAAAAGCATGGAAATAAATTTGCTAGTGAGTGCACATTCTTGTTTTTGAACAAGTTCCAGTTGTTTCAGAGTGTCACATGGTCACATGGCATTTTTGACTTAGGAGATTGGCTCAGAAACGTCTATGCCCAGAATTGAGCACCCATGTGCAGAAAACAAGATGCCTAATCCTGAGAAGGTCACATACTAGATGAGCGACTGTCATTTAGATGAATGGGACTGCTTACGGACAGCTTTCTCCAGTTATTATATGACTGACTAGCTTTTGTATACATTTGCATTAACGATAAACGTGTTGCATAACTTAAAAACTGTGAAATACCTCCATCGCCTTGGCACTTCTATTTTCTAATTTTCCAGTCAGGTTCTGTTCAAATCAAGCCAAATTGAATCCATACCTGCAGTGCGTAATGTCATATAAATAATTGTGCCTTGTGTAAACATATCAAATTCCCTCCACATCAGTGAGCTTGAAAAACCATTTGTGGGACCCTGTACAAGGTCATCTGAAGCTGGAAGCCTGGAGTAATTGAGAACACACATACACACACTGGCAGAAGTGTGTGAGTCCGAACACAAGCTCCTTCTGAGCGCACTGGCCCTTAGGGCAACAGCAAGCCATTGCACCGTCATTAAGACCAACACATAGCAGCTATTTATACACCGCACTGCATCACATCATACATACTATACATATTTGCGCACGCATGCATGTGCGAGCACCCTGAGGCACCTACACTTATGCTGTATTCTCGCAAACATTACACACCCAACCGCTGGAATATTGATACCAAATTAGCATGCACAAAAACGGGAGTGCGTGAAAGGCAAATAGGGTCAAAACTAGCTGTTCGTGTGTTCGTTTTAAATCGCCATGTGTTTTTCCAGATGAATGCAAATCAAGTAGTCTTGGAAGAAATCAAAACTAGCGCTCGTTTCTTTCCACTGGTGCAAATGACTGCGGGACACTAAAAGTTGAAAGTGTCAATTATATTCTAACAACCTTTGAAGCTGCTGCGTTGCTCTTGAGGTATTACGCTTTATATTCTAATGATTTTTGCTTTTGTGTTTCATCAAGAATGCATCTCTCCACCAACCCACATTTGCAGCTTTGAGCGATATTCATATTGTATGTTTCTTTGTGAATATCTTCACCAGTTGTTAACCTCACCGTGTCACGTTCATTATAAATAGTTTGAATCGAACCAGCGCCTCGAGCCAGAATGGAGGCAACAGTGTATTCTCAAAACAGAGGTGCTAGATTACGGCGATCAGCGATTGCGCCGTGATGTACCGCCGCGCATTAGATCGAGGCGACACGTTCGCAGGCCCCACGAATGTAAAACGCAGGGCCACTCTTGTAGGCGATTACTCAAGCGACGGAGAGGATATTATTCAGAGTAAGTTGTTAATAAGGGAGTTTATTTTTTCTGACAGAGTGAAAATGGCTTCCTAACGCAGGATGGATAACCCCGGTAGCCCGCGGACGCCACCCGGACAGTTGCGCGCAATTAGGAATAAATAAATATTAACGTCTTCACTTACGCATCTGACGCTAACGTGCTAAATTGGATTAGCCCTCCGATGACCTAATTGCATTGCCACGCCGCACGTATCTAAAGAGGAGCACTTTGCGGAAAGGTAACATCAAATTAATCTAACAATCAGTAATTGAGACAAATGACACGCCACGGCCGGCTGTCTGGGTGAAAAACTAGATGAGCTGAGAAATGCTTTGTAGGGTTAAAAGCCAGCGCGGTAAGGCAGTGACTCAATCTAAAGACTATTAGCATTAGTTAACCGTGTACTTTTCAATTAGAGCGATCATTTTGCATTTCGGACTCGCTGATAAATATCTTTTGTCACCGCTCACAGAGGGAGGACGGTGCAGAAGGACTTGTAGGGTTTAAATGCATCGCACTTAAAATGGAAGGCCAAGTGGAGAGTACAGTCGGCGCGAGGCGCTGTGTGGCATTTCACGAAGGGGTTGGGCCGCAGGGGGCTCGTATATTGGAAAAATAAAATAAAACTGCAAATCAAAAGGCCCTTTGTATTAAATTACAGTGGGGGCTTTGCAGGAACGAAGCCTGTGCACACAGACTCTGTGTGAATCTAATAATGAACTTGCATCCAACCTTAATTAAACAGTCTACATCCCCTCGCATAGCCATATAATGATGTCAAGCCGGGAAGCAATTAGCTGCCCTTCTCTGAAAGCAAACAGTGTTTGTAAGTCACACAAAGTACTGCGGCAGGCGTGCTTATTGAAACCCTCCTGAAAAATAAAATTAATTAGTATGTTATGATTTTGGAGATGCCTTAACATTGGACCCAAAGGACAAGGACCTGAGATTAAAGATGAGCCCCTCTTTCTGCCAGCGCTGGTAACGATAACAGCAGGAGAACCATCTCACCGTCTCATTAGCGGCAGGCCAGGCCAGACTACGCGCTTTGCCCCGCTACATCATAACATCCATTAAAACAAGCTGTCATGCAGTTGTAAGAATAACAACCCACAGTAGACCGAGTCATTTGAAAGGGAAAAAAGCAAAGTTTTCCAACAAAAGGCCCCTCTCCAATGGTTCTTAGGTGTACGCCGTTTATTTGTGTTTAGAGATCACCCCTTTTGTCTGCCTCGGCTAATTAAAGTGATGCTGCACCGCCTGGCTTTGCGAGCAGCCGGGGGAAGCACCAGCCAGCTGAGACACCCAATTACACAATTAAGCCTCCTACAAGATCCTGGAATTGTCAGGGAAAGTGAAACCATGTGTTTTTTCTCTTTGTCTTTGCAGCCGCGGCTTTGCGAGAGTATCGTTTTCGCGTTCCGAGAGGAAGGCGCACATTCGCGATGATGTAAGATGTAATTTCGCCAGGCGCACTTCGCCGCTGGGCCCCCTTTGTTCTCTCCGGAGCGGGGCTGTATATTTGCGTCTATTTACTCGAATCAAGTTTCTTTTGTCTCTCGAAGTTGTTGCGCAGGCAGTCATTAGCCGAGCCGGAGCGCTAACTTTGTTGAGCGAGAGCATTTGGAGACGCCGCTCTAATTGGCGATGTTTTACAAGGGAAGCACTTATCACTTTGCTTATTAAAAATGCTTATTGGATGCAATAAAACACACATTATGGTGGTGAAATTAATATAGTGCATTGCCCAGAACATAATGCCGTTCTAATGTGTGTCTTGTTCACTCTAATGAGTGCTGCCGAGTTTATTAGCTCTGATGACAGAGGGGCCGAGCTGGGGCCGTTATTGTTTGGTACAGGTTGATGGATTTCGGATGCACACGCGCGCACGCCCACGCTCTCTTTATTACCAAGCGCCGGTGTCATCTAGCCTGGTGGCTTGGCTTTAATGCGGTATAAACATATCAATCTGAGGCGACTCTCTCTTAGCCTGCAGTGGAGAGTCTCCGGTCGGTCCGAAGTCCATACGTTCTTGCTTATTTCCACCGCTGGAGAGGAAGCCATTGATAACTCTGTGACAAGGGCGGTCCCGGGAGGGCCGGACAGGGGGGAACGGCACAGGATAGGGTTAGTAGGTCATTACTGGCTCAGCACAGATCCTTTAATTGTCTACTGAGCTGCTTTGGATCTGTGTCAGGTGAACGCTTCGGCCAGAAAGAAAAGTGCAACCTAATAGTTTGGCTTTCGGACAAGGAGATCGGTTAGACTTGGTAATGGATGTTTGTGCATGTGAGACCCCTTTGTTTATGGAGAAGGCTCTTTGTTTTCCAATCCTCCCCTTTTTTCCACAAGTTTGAGGCAATTTATTTGCGATCCAATTTCAGAGAGTCTTGCAATCAGGCAGTGCAATCCAATTATCTCTTTGATTGGGCGAACTGATTAAAATGTGTAGCCAGACATGATTATCCATCTCTCTCACTCTCTCTGAACATATGAGGGAGAGACACGCAAGGCAGCTGGAATTATAAACACACACTGTATGGTAAAGTGTGTAGCCTAATGCAACAATAATGCACTGTGAAGGTTGTCAGCCGGTGGAGAATTTGCTATACCTTTTTTATACTATAGCCAGTGGCCACAACTACTTTACATTATTTACAAGTCAACAGGTCAAGATGAGTTCAGTTGTTTACAGATGGCTACATTGCAATTTGCCATAATATACATAGATATACAGTCATTTTTGTGTGTTTGTGTGTGTTTATTGGCTCTTTTACAATGGTTTTGTTTGTGGCCTATCCATTTAGAGTTGTATGTGGTCAGTTTATTTATTAATTTCACTGATTTTGAGTCTTTGAGATATATATACAGTGGGTACGGAAAGTATTCAGACCCCTTTAAATTTTTCACTCTTTGTTATATTGCAGCCATTTGCTAAAATCATTTAAGTTAATTTTTTTTCCTCATTAATGTACACACAGCACCCCATATTGACAGAAAAACACAGAATTGTTGACATCTTTGCAGATTTATTAAAAAAGAAAAACGGAAATATCACATGGTCCTAAGTATTCAGACCCATAGCATCATGCTGTGGGGGTGTTTTTCAGCTGCAGGGACAGGACGACTGGTTGCAATCGAGGGAAAGATGAATGCGGCCAAGTACAGGGATATCCTGGGCGAAAACCTTCTCCAGAGTGCTCAGGACCTCAGACTGGAACTAAGGTTTACCTTCCAACAAGACAATGACCCTAAGCACACAGCTAAAATAACGAAGGAGTGGCTTCACAACAACTCTGTGACTGTTCTTGAATGGCCCGGCCAGAGCCCTGACTTAAACCCAATTGAGCATCTCTGGAGAGACCTAAAAATGGCTGTCCACCAACGTTTACCGTCCAACCTGACAGAACTGGAGAGGATTTGCAAGGAGGAATGGCAGAGGATCCCCAATTCCAGGTGTGAAAAACTTGTTGCATCTTTTCCAAAAAGACTCATGGCTGTATTAGATCAAATGGGTGCTTCTACTAAATACTGAGCATTTTTCAGTTTTTCTTTTTTAATAAATCTGCAAAGATGTCAACAATTCTGTGTTTTTCTGTCAATATGGGGTGCTGTGTGTACATTAATGAGGAAAAAAAAATAACTTAAATGATTTTAGCAAATGGCTGCAATATAACAAAGAGTGAAAAATTTAAGGGGGTCTGAATACTTTCCGTACCCACTGTATATACACATACATACATAACACACAGATACAGACAAAACACAAATTCAAATAAAATACATTTATTTTGTTTAGTTAGGATGGAGGCAATTGTTGTTTTAGGCCTAACTCATATGTAAATACATATATGCATTTAGTAGATATGAATTGCACAAATTAAAATATATTTAATTTATTTAATGTTAGATTTTAAGATTTAGTTTGATTTGTATATATACATATATGCTATATACCACATTTACTAATTATACTAATTATATTATCATTATACTAATTATAATCAGATCAACATGAATTCCATGTTTTTTGTTTGTATGAATTGCATTTATTATTATTATTATTATTTTATTTTTTTTTGATTGTTTTGCTTTTGGACACAAGCTCACCGTGTATACTAGCAGGCTTTCCCATCACGTAGGTTTTGACATACCATTTTCTCTCTAATCAGAAACAGCTCTTGTTCAGGTGGAGTTTTTGTGAGCCGACTCTGACGGCACTAAACATTTCCTCGGCCACTTTGGGTTGAAGGTCTTTCCAGTGTTTTGAAATACAATAACCGGCTTGTTTGATTGTTAAAGTGATAACCATGAGAGCAGGACTGCCCCATTTATCAAATTACCAACTTAGTGAAGGCTCACAGAAATCTGCCGGTAATGAATGACAGGAGAGAAAGCGAGAGTGAGAGAGAGAGAGCAGGCCAGCATGTGGACGGCGGGCCTCGTCTGTTATCTTTCTTTTTTTCCACTCCAAATCATGTGTCCGGGGCTTATGAAATTCAAAGTGGTGTCTGGCTTTTGCCTCCATCAGAATGGCCTTGACGTGGCTGAGCATGTGTAAGGAGAATGTGTGATAAGGCAGGCCAGACCTCCTGCTGAAAGCGTCACCGGCGACCTGGGCAAGGGTCAAGAGTCAACCGGCAAATATATCTCCTGCTCGCTTTAAAATTGATAAAGACAGACGAGAAGACAGATGGAAGGAGAAGTGGTCAGGAAAGAGGAGGGAGAGGTGTCAGTGTCCTCAATAAACGGCACTTTGTGACGCATCATTGGGAATGCCCTCCCATAATGCTGTGCTGTCTGACCTCACACTTCACAGGGTAGGTGAGAGCTCAGCATTGACCTTGCTAGGGATTCAACCCTTGTTATTGTGGTCAGATGAAGTTTCACCATAATCTGCACTGTTCCATTTATGTGCCATTTTTCTGGCCTTGCTCTCCAGTTGGGCAGAAATTAAAATAAATTTCATTTATTTAATTTTAGATTCAATTTGATTTAGTTTTATATATTAATAGAGTATAAATGGTAACACTTCAGTATAGGGACCAATTCTCACTATTAACCAGTTGCTTAATAGCATGCTTATTATTAACATATTGGCTGTTTATTAGTACTTATAAAGCACATATATGCATGACCATATTCTACATCCCCTACCCAATACCTAAACTTAACAACTTACTAATGTACTATTAGGTCACACTTTAAATATTATTGATTGCTTTGGATTAAAGCATCTGCCAGATGAATAAATGTAAATTTAATATTATATAAAATAAAAAAGGCAACTAAATTATATTTATTTAAATTATATTCATTATAATTAGTTTTTTTTTTATATATAATTGGTTTTTATTATTTTTATGTTGTTTATTTAATAATATACAATGAATACATTTTGTAAATAATTGAATCAAATAATTAATAAAATAAAATAATTAAATAATCAATAATAATTAATATATTCATAATAACAGAAAAAAATATTTATCTATGTACACATTTTTGTTCATTCTAAATTATACATAAATGTATAATATTCTTTATTTTTTATAAATGTACGTATGTGTGTGCATTTAACATTTTGTTTACTATTGTTACTAATATTATTCTTATTAACAAGTCGCTGGCACTGTGAAAATAGAAAACCCCTAGTGTATCACTGTACAAGACCCTGCCCATTTCTTTATATATAATTTTTTTATATTATTCTTTATAATCACGCATTCTCATTGATCATCATATAGGTCTATTCCATTATGCATTGCGTTAGTATTGCACAGCTGAAACAAGCCAGCCTTCTTTGCTGTGATTAGCTGCTTTTCTCTCAAGGAAACACATTACCCACTCACTACAAACGCTGATCGATTTCTCTAAGACTGCCTATCTGATTGCTTTTATACCTTATTGATTCTTCAGGATTAACATGTATGGCTGTCAATTATTCTCATGTATGATTGTTCACATCTGTTTATTGCACGCTGCATAATTGTAGAAAACGATGACTCTGTTCAAGTTGATAATCCAATTTCAATACGAGAAACAAGCTCTCCATTTTAAAGAGATCAGCACTCTTATGTCAACTAGTGTGAGCGTGCTAATCGACTAAAGCTACCATCACAAATGCCTGACGTTTTGACAGAAGCATTCTGTGTGAAATGCGATGATCATAGGCTTCATTACAAGAGCAGTTAACAATCACAAGCTGTTTTTCCTGAATCTGCCACCATGACATTCAGAGGATTTGGAAGGATAGTAGAACACTTATATGTGAAATTGAGGGTTTTGAGCAGTGCTGGCTAATATGGTTCAGTGCAAGTAAAGGAAATGGTTCAGGATTAAATCATTCACCATTATGAAAGAATCATACATTTCAACGTCACTAGCTTCAACTGGTATTTCCCCCCTTTGCACGACCAGGTGAAGTAGACAACTGGAGTTTAAACACTTGAAAGGATGCAGATGCATTTGAACGAATGCAGGCATTTCATAAGTGTCTATCAAAGCTGGCTGTGAAGGGTTCTGGCAAATTATGACTGGTATTGTTCACGGCAATCCACTGAAATTGTTATGAATATAAGTCAGAAGTGGGCGCATACAAATAAGACTATCTTTCTTTGCTATACGGTTCAATGTACAGGCTTATTTCCATTCCATATCAGTTATTGTTGTTCAGACGAGAGGATATACCATTTGATCTATAGTTATTACCTCAAGAGTGATGCCTTTGACAGATATTACTGTCTGCAAGTAGAATCTCCTTTTCACCATTATGTTCATCGCATATAAAAAATGCATTCAGAATCTGTAGTCAGATGGAATTTAATCAATATCGATGGAAATCGGTGCATGTAAACATAGTCAGTCAGAGACTCGGATGTAAATACAGCATAAAAAAGGACAGCAGCAGAGGGAGATGCATGAGTTTAAGATGTAGTCCAGAGTAGAGGTAATTAAGCACTTTTTTATTTGTTTTGCTTTCACAGGAACATGAGAGATGCCGCCCAGCTCTTAATGAATAGGTACCGTGGTTCGCTCTCTTTCTTTTCAAATACAAATAGCACACATACGCACACGCAATGAGCGACTCGGCCCACTCTTGGCACCGTCAGGCCTCATTGTTGCCAGTCCTGTGGAGGTGGTGCGGTTAGTGGATGTGGAAGCTAAATTAGCCTCTACCCCAGGCTGTAGGCCCTCCCGAGGGGGGTCCGCACTGCCCTGTGAGTAAGCTTGTACCGTGCCTGCCCTTGACATCATGCGAGCCACTCCTGGCTCTTCTGTTCTCTCGCCCTAGCTGTGCAGGCTTCCACACTAGGCAGAGATTTGAAATCTGGGGGCGTGGGCATTCTCGTTCCCAAAGCGTTCTCCGACGCAGCTCGAGTTCCTGAAGAGGACCGTCTCAGGTTACGTATGTAACCATGGTTCCTTCAGGGAACGAGACGCTGCGTCTCCGTGCTATACTTCCGGCATCCCTGCCAGCGCTTGCTTCATTCCTGAAGCTGACGCCGGCTCCGCCGCACGTGCTTTTATAGCTTCCTGGTCAATAAATGTTTACAATTTTTAAAATTTAAGATTACCTTCTTTCTCCCTTTCAAAAAATAAAATAAAAATAATATTAAATAATATTTTAAAAAATCGTCTCTGAGGGCCCATATCTTGGCAGTGTGTGAGTCTTCTCTCTGTAGCCTACAGCTCGTTCAGGGATATTAAAGAGTCATTAGATGGAGGGCGTCCTCAGGGAATACTTCAATATGAAGCTCTGTGGTGTCACAGCCCATGTTATTTGTGTGTAAGTGACACTTACCTGCAAGACATGACATGAATTAAACACCGTTCTGTACCTTCCAGTCTTTTAGCATGCTGCCTTCTTACATAGAATAACCTTTTACATATTCCAGTCTGAATTTTATTTTTATTTTTAGTGAGTAAATTGCCCTCAACTGAAGAGGGAAGCAGAAGTAATAACTGGAATTGCGAGGCCGGAATTGAGTTGTCTGGTGGCAAGTGTTGTTGGCATGGATGAATATAAATTGAAAGGTATATTGGGACGTTTGTGGACTGGACCATGAACGAGAACCTCTGTCTTTTAGGTACAGGTCAGCGGCGGCACGTTAAAATGTGCATATCCGGATCTGATTAGCAATGTTGCAATAGCATTCACCAGTGGGAATGAGGTAGAAAGAGAAAGATTTGTTTTCACAGCGGGACGGATTTTCATAGGGAGATAAAAGAGAAAACATGGAGCGTGGAGTCAGGTTGGGTGGCTGTCTCTCTGTAGCGATGGCTCTTCAGATGTTCACCGACCGAATCCCCACTCTTTGCACCTCGGCCTCGCCTCCTTCCTGCATTCACCCACCAGGCGTAAACACAGCGAGATCAGTAGCGTGTTAAAACGGCACCCCGTCCTGTTCGCGATCTGCCTGTGTTCTCTTCTGTTTGGGTTTTCATGTCATACCGTAGATAAAATAAGCCCCATGCAGCGAAGCCCCTTTATATCCTCGCAATAATTGATTTGCATTTAATTGTTTCTTGACGGCTTGAGGCTGCTGAAAGCGGGACGATGTGCATCTGAGTCCGAATTTTGAAAGTACGTCTTTCCGGGTGGCTATTTGTGTTCGCAGTCAATTTTTTCCTATTAGGTTGGAGTGAGGATTTTGATAAAACATGAAGGTACTTTCTGTAATACTTTTTTGGTTGTCGTTTTATCGATCAGCCGTTCTCCGGGGAGGCCCTTACTGCGGGAGGCAATTATGAAATCAGAACAAAGACTTGGATAAAACAAGATATTACACTCGCACAGTTGGCTGCTTGTTTCATTCCTTTACAAGACTGACGAGATCTTTCTTTCTCTCTTTTCCAATATTGTATGCAGTCGGAGGGAGTGAGGGTGGGAAAAAGAAGAAAAATGCATCAATGTGTTTCGTGGAAAATGCCAGAGACCTTTAGTGTGTGGCAATTTCAAAATTATAACCGAAATTATAAAATCGATGTTCCTTGATGATGATTGTAGCTGTGGAGCTCATTCTAGCTGCGCTGAAATACACAATACTACAGCAGCATTTATGATTTGAAACACCTGTTCACTATATCACAGCCCATAGAGCTCAACTACCTTAGTTTACGTCAAAGACTATATCTGACTCAAAGTAGGGTCAGAAAAATGAAAATGTTCTGTGAAAGTGTTTAACCTTCAAAAAATGTTAATAACAGACAACCACACTAGGCCAAAGTAGACTACAGTAGTCAACATTTGAAGTGGATCAAAACCTTTCATCAAAGATGTCCTGAAACCAAAATAATACCCGTTCTTGTCTTAGGACAACTTTGATGAACTTCTTTGATCCACTTCAAATGTTTACTACTGTATGTACGCTACCGTTGAAAACTTTGAGGTCGATAAGATTTTTTTGATGTTTCTGGATATATATTTTATGCTCACCAAGGTTGAATTTATGTGATCAAAAATTCAGTAAAAACTGTAATATTGTGAAATATTATTATAATTTAAAATAACTGTTTTCTATTTGAATATATTTTAAAATATAATTTATTCTTGTGATGTAAAGCAGAATTTTTAGCATCATTACTCCAATCTTCAGTGTCACATAATCGTTCAGAAATCATTCTGATTTGCTGCTAAAAAAAACATTATTGTCATCAATGTTGAAAACAGTTCTGCTGCGTGACATTTTTGTGGAAACATTGATACTTTTTTCTGGATTCTTTGATGAATAAAAAGGTCAAAAGAACAACATTTATTAAAAATATAAATCTTTTGTAACATTTTAAATGTCACTTTTAATTAATTTAATGGGTAGTTGATTAATAAAATTATTTCTTTCTTTCAAAAAAGACAGCATTTGTATATTTACAATATATGTATGATTTTTGATCATTTCCCAGCATTAAACATTAAACAATCATCAAATTATATTTATAAAATGTAAAGAAAAATGCATACTGTACATTGCACCCAAAGTGCACAATATGTTTGAAATCAATTACTGGTTTAGTTTGGATAATTATTGATTAACATATTTTTATATAAATTAAAGTTTTTGTTTTTGTTTTTACTGAAGGTTGGATAACAGGGTTGAAAGTTTGAGCTTGAGAAATCTAGTAAACACTTCTATTTATGTAAAAAATTGAGAAAGGTCAAGCCCTCTTGGATGGGACAAGCCTCAATCTCCATTTCCAGAGTGGGATACAAACATTTGATGTGTTCTTTTCATGCTAGATGAATTTTTTGCTAGATAATAGTTTACCTAAGATGTCTACCATTTCTGATAACATTTGTGTCTCTAATTTTGTCCTAATGCAGTAAGACACTGTAGCGTCTGGACCAATCAAACACACAATTTTTCATTTGATGGCTGTGCTGTATTGTGAATCCACTCCATCTTACCTAACAAAGTCACGAAATAGCCCAGCCTTGCACGCTTTTCTTGTGCAGTTTCTTTGTGTTTGCAGGTACGAGGCAGAGCGAGGGCCCGCTTCACACGCCTGATATGAATTTCACCTGCAGTATATTTATATATCGCATTATTATCAGGCCCTCTCTGACATGGAGCAGATGGCGCTGATGCAGGTGGTAGCCGGTGTTTAAAAGGTGTGTGCATATGCACCCCGTTCGTCCCTTTTGTTCCAGTTAGACGTGTGTGGCCCGGGCTCTAATGGTGCTAAAATCGCCTTTTGGAAGGCGACACCTTGCCAAATCAGATCTGTGAGTGTTGAGGTAATACCGCGGGATTGATCGGCGGACAGACGGCCGCGGCGGTTTTGTGCAACCCCTCCGGTGACGGATCTATTTGCGTGTCCCTTGCAGAATTGTTAATAGACTTTCCTCATTTGTGCGAGACACTGCAAACACTCGGCCGAGACATTTCCGGAAGCCAGACGGCGACATACTACGCGAGAGCTAATATAACGTTAAAACCACGCTGAAATAGCATCAGGAACGACTGCGACTTCCACCTCTTGACAGCATCGCAGCTGTAGACTAGCAGTAGTAATCCTCCAGTGGCAGTTTTAATTATCGGCACGGCTCTACTATCAGCAAGTGTGTAATTATGTGTCAGCTCGCTGGCTGCTGGGTATGAAGGGTGAAAGTGAGAGATATGATGATTGTTGAAACTGGCGAGTCGTATTTAAACAATCCGGAGCGTGTGAGGGGTTCTGTCATTAAGCAGACAGAGACCGACCCGTCCTGTCGCTCACCATCTCACTTGTGCAGATTTTTATTTTTTTTCACTCTCTCTGTTTGTGTGTCTTCGCAGGACGTCACGCTTATAGGAGGAGGACGGGGCAGGAAGTGGCTGAAGGTGTGGTGAGAATGTGACACTCTGAAGGTTTCTCTTTTTAAGTCAAACACACACTCACGCACTTGTACATGCGCACCGCGTGCCATTTCTCAGTCATGGTTTTAACCCACTTGCATGTTTAAATCAGCTTGCTGTAGGCGTTTATCTGTTTACTATTTATTTCTGTACTTTTTATTTCATCCATGCCTTTTTTTTTTTTTGACGTAATGATACTTTGACTTCAGGAATTGGAACTTAAAAGCAAAAGCAGTGTGATGCAAAATGAAGCAAGCGTCTGGGGAATTAAAACTGGATGTCATAGCAAGTTTAAAGGCTTCACAAACAGTTATTAAAAAATAAAACATAATAAACATACTTTTAATTAGAAATCCAAATCATAAAGAATTTAATGATCCTGGTTCTTAAATAATTCCATTAATGATTGTTTAGTGATTTTTAGGAATAAATCATTGGAAATTAGAAATTCAATTTAAAAGATTTTAGGTTCACATGTTTATGAATGTGTAAGAGAAAGTTTGTATATGTTCATAAAAGCTTCATGCGTAGTATGTATAAAATAATTAGCTTTTAGTTTTAGATGCCTTTAGTTTTCATCTCACAGAATACTTTCCAAAAATATTTAATGTCAACTATCTGCATATAAATGTGTGTAATTCAACGTATTTGTCCTCTTGCAGTTATTCATTCATTCATACACAAATGTCTGGAATATCTGATTCTGATTGGTCAATTTACTATTTTTATTATCCAAATACCTTTGTATAATGACCACAATTTGTATTTATTTTTTTGTCCCAGGCAACAATTTCTTACAATGCAGTGCTAGTTAGTGGAAGCTATAATCTAATAGTTTTAATTCAGTAGTCCATAAACTTAGAAGAATTAACAGCAGTTTTTTGAAAAGAAGTCTCTTATGCTCATCAAGGCTGCATGTATTGGATAAAATATAGTAAAAACATTAATATTGTGAAATATTTTTAGAATTTATAATACCTAATTTCTATTTTAATATATTTCGAAATGTAATTTATTCCTGTTATCAAAGCTGAATTTTCAGCATCATTACTCCAGTCTTCAGTGTCACAGGATTCTTCAGAAATCATTCTAATATGCTGATTTTCTGCTCAAGAAACAATTCTGATTATTATCAGTTTTGAAAAGTTGTGCTCCATTCGAAATTGTGGCTATTTTTATTTTTTTTTTTATTGAAAGAAGCCTACATATGCTGGGTTTTATTGGGCGTTGCGAGACTGGTCACATGACCTGTTCTCCTGCTGTGAGATTCTCTTCTCCTGAATGAGTCTCCATTAGACAGCAAAACGCACCTTTGATATGATAAACTGTAATAAATGCTCCTCCTTTTCTTTCCAGCATTCACACCAGGGGTCTGTGATGTTGGCTTTGGTGATTCGGCCTTAGGCTCGGGTGGCATGTTGTCCAAAGACATTATTGGTAATGTTTGCCGACTCTATGATCAAATATTGATTATTTCACAGATGCCTGAGATTAAAGTTTGGGTGCTTTCAGCTGAGTTTTTGCAGACAATAAGATGGTGTTTCCCAAGGACGAGAAGGAGCTATCCATACCATAGTGAAAGGCATTATTACCTGCAGTCCCACCTCTGCACTCCAGAATAATGAAAATCTGCAACATCGAGGCCTCGGAGGATTAATTAGTTGAACACCTCAGAGACGGGATGATTTATTTTGATTTACATAACAGAACAAGTGGACCAGGCAGCGGCCCGTTCGTAAAATAAAGTCCACATGTCTTTTACTATGGCAAAAGCACTTTGGTCGTTTAACTAGGTGAGCTTTAGACGTTGAAAATAGCCGTGACTCTGGTCTCTGCGGGCTCCGTCTGTAGCCTGATGCAAAAAGGTGACAGAAGTACAGGCTTAATTTAAAGAGCACTTTTCGCCCCCTGTGGTTTCTATGATAAAGGCATCTGACAATAGTGCTCCCCTAATATATGGCCAGACCAAGTGCATTAATTGATTTTTACATTTCGCACCGTCCTGTTCCCTTATTAGAGGGAAACGTGAGGCAATTTATCTGCCTTGATATGCCGTATTCATGGCCCTGATTGTAATTTTTTGACAAAGTGGCACATTTCTCTGGAATGAACTGTACGGCGTGTATGGATATACGTTTAATCATTTTCTAATAAGCTCTTTTAGAAGGCTTCATGAAAATCCTCTCAGAATACGGAGTGAATTACTGTAATGCGGTTAATGCCGTCTGTCTTAGGAGTTCAAATAAATAAATAATAATATAGAATAAAAATGTCACAGAATAATCAAATAACCCGTTCTGCCATATTCACCATTATGTCTGTGAATGGACCAATTCTACAGTTGTTAATTCTAAATGTCGTCCTAATTGACATGGATGAGCTTTTCATTTTCTACTGTTCAGAAATGAGGCTTTCTGTGCTTTGTGTTTTTCACACGATTAGGCAAAGAATGATTCATTCTGAATAATGGAGCGTTCACACATACAGCGAAATTATTAGTTCATTCATGGTTCTTGCTGCTCATTTGCATAAAGTTAAACTTGTCTCAACATTGTTAAAAATGTTAAACATGCGTACATCACATATTTAGTGGTCACTACAGTAAAATGCAGTATAGCAGTAAAAAGTTTGGAATATTTAAGATTTTAATAAGAATTTTGTAATGTATTTTAAATATTTTTAAATGTAATGAAAAATTCAGTAAAAACTCTAATATCGTGAATTATTATTACATTTACCAAATATTATTACATTATCACAACCTTTTTTTCACTTTTAACTTTTATTTTAAAATAACTGTTTTCTATTGGAATGTAGAATATATTCATGTAATTAATGTATTTTAAAATATATATTTTAGAATGATTTCTGAAAGATCATGGGACACTGAAGACTGGAGTAATAATACTGAAAATTCAGCTGTGCATCACAAAAATAAATTACATTTTAAAATATTCAATTTTAAAAAGAATGTGTGTGTGTGTGTGTGTGTGTGAGAGAACGGCCGAAAGCTCCTTTAACCTTTCTGAAAAAAAGCTTTTTATGCACAGAAACCTCTTATATCTGTCCAGAGCTCGGCAGATGTTCCTCTGCAGCACCAGGACCAGAGGAATCGGTTCAATTGTGAAGTGTTATTCCATCAGACAGCGAGCCCCAAAATCTTTGATGTGGATTTAAATTTCCGCTGGATGCAAACCAAAGCATGTCCCTGTGTCTCTCAGCAGCTCTCGCTTACCTTACAGGCAGGAATATCTCTGCGAATGCCATAGGCGGTTTACAAGGATGTACCTCATTCCCATGCATTCTGACTGTTCCTTGAGCCGCGGTTATTTTGATTTGCCGTAAAATGTCAATATTGTTTCTGCATTAGCTCACCTCCGATAAAATGACACGTTTCTCTCCAGCCGGATGACATTGCCTTATTAAAGCTCTATGCTTGTATCAACATTCGGACAGCAGAAGAAAAGCGCTTGCGTTCCAGAGGGTCAATGCACCAGAGCGCTAATTTGTTGACCCTGAACATGGAGGGGTCAGAAGTTCAAAGCCCAGCTGCTGGCGAGATAACTGAGCACGTGTGAGCGTACGTGTGTGCTCGCCTCTGTAGGGGTCATTTCCTTGAGAGCCCCTTCAAATACAGAGGATATGGCCCTCTCACTAAATCGTCCTTTAAATGGCCTATACAGTAGAAGCTCTTGAGGTGAAGGGTTACAGGAGGAATGAAGGAAAACACATGTGCTTTAGGTAGAATGTTGAAGGAACATTCTGCGTTAAATAGCTTGTAAGAGAAGCCCTATTGACAGCATTTGTAGTATAATGTTTGTTGGAAATAATTTTCACTCATCCTTTAAAAATATTAGTCAAAGTATTTACAGTGGAAGCACATGAGGCCAACATACACTCTTTAAAGGGGTCATAGGATGCCCATTTTCCACAAGTTGATATGATTCTTTGGGGTCTTAATGAAAAGTCTGTATGAAAGTGACGTGACATGTGGCCAAGTATGGTGACCCGTACTCGGAATTAGTGCTCTGCATTTATCCCATCCAAAGTGCACACACACAGCAGTGAACACACACACACCGTGAACACACACCCGGAGCAGTGGGCAGCCATTTTTTTGCTGCGGCGCCCGGGGAGCAGTTGGGGGTTCGGTGCCTTGCTCAAGGGCACCTCAGTCATGGTATTGAAGGTGGGAGAGAGCGCTGTACATTCACTCCCCCCACCTACAATCCCTGACGGTACGAGACTCGAACCCGCAACCTTGGGTTATGAGTCCGACTCTCTAACCATTAGGCCAAACTATTGTGGGAGGGGCCTGTCTGTGTGACGTCACACAGACAGGCATCTGAGATCGGCTCGATTTGAGAAAGGGGAAAACATTTAACCAGATAAAAAAAAAAAACACTGGGTGAATTTTTATCATTATAGGGTGGTTGTGTACACACACTGCCAACACACATTTCAGTTCAAACAACTTGTAAAAGTGCATGTAGCATCCTATGACCCCTTTAAGTATAGCCTTAAAGTAAGACTTAAATGTGTTAACATGAGGCTGTAAGATAGAATGACTGTTTACATGGAGCAGAATTTACTCAAGTTGATTAACAACTAACCAGTAGTTCATCCAACCAATTGAATGATTTGATTTAATTAAATTACATTTATTGATCTATCTATCTATCTATCTATCTATCTATCTATCATCTGTGTCCATTTGTTCATTTATATATAAAATTGTTTTTTTTTTCATATATTTTTATATTTTCCTATTTAAATGCTTAGCTAAGATTTTTAAGTACACAATCATTATTTTTTTCACATTTCTGTTTCCTTACTGTCAGTTCTTTTTCCAGTTTTCCAAAGTTTAATTTGAATTCCAGAGTTACCAAAACTGAATCTAGACATCACGACAAAGAAAACAAGAAAGAAATACCCTTTCAAAATGTCCACTGCGCCGGCCTGGCCGAATGGCGTCCATATTTAAAGTCGATTGAAGACTTCTTCCTTAGCTTCTTAGCTGTAGTCTATAGTCCAATGCCCTATGGTGATTGACAGCGGCTATCAAACATTCATAGTGATGCTGCTTCCACTGTAATTAAGTGTTAATCACTTCCTTATGCTAATGGAGTTTTTTGGAGTGGAGTTTTTCCGTGCCAGGCCATTGTTACTGTGCCTGAAATAATTTCTGTGTGATCACTCCCCTAGAAATCAAAATGTGAATAATTATTCCCTAATTAAGAGAGTGGAGCCTGCTCCTGGAGTTAAGGCTGCATTAATTTGAATGTTTTTACAGTTCTCTAATTGGGATAAGGGCAGTTACTGATGAGGGGCCCGTGCGCAGGCAGAGAGAAGGCCTGGCTCCTGTACGCCGCCACTCAAGGTCAGCACGCGAGTCCTGTAGCTCCCGCAGAGCCCTGCATTGTTGGCGGAGCATGCATCTATCATCTTGACAAGCATGTGCTCTCACGTCTTCAATTATTAATTGCATTAAATACATTTTTTGAATCTGGGATGGAGGTGTGTTTCCAGGAGAGTGGCCTTTAACATCGCCGCATTGTTGCCGCACGGTCTATTTTCCGCCTCCTCCTGTTTGGGAACTGTAAACAGTGAGAAAGCGAACAAGGCCAAGGTGGGGAGCGTGTTTCAAAAAGGAGTTTGTCTGCGGTCCTGCCTCGTTCTTACGCCGTGCGTGTTATGTAACGGAGGTGCCGGGGTTGAGGTCGTTGGATGAGAGAAGCAAGGCAGACAGAGAGAGAAGAACTGCCTTGAGGCACTACAGGAAGGACAGAGAAAAATGTAACCATTACTTGCCTTTAAAGGAGCCACTTTCAGAAATAAATTAGTACTCAAATGCTTGGCAAAGTGGTTCAGATACAATTTTGGAGGAGTTCTGGGAGACTTGACAGTTGAAAAATAACCTTCTGCCTTGGCCCTAAAATATATTGGGACTCTTAAGACGCACTTAAAAACGTCTGAATGACATTGCATTAGATAATAAAATATAAAAGCATGTGGCATTTGCAAACAAACATTGCTGAAGCTTGTTTCTTAACGTTTTGCAGCTAACTGGTTCCATGTGATTTTTACCTGTGGATGTATGAAGAAAATATACAAAAAAAAGAAAGAAAGAAATAAAAAATGTAGTATTTACTTTTAAACAATTGTATTATTTTAACAGTTTTTATTGCTAGTAAATTTCCGTAATAATTCCTAAGTAACACATTCAATTAAATGTGAAATTTGGAATTAAAAGGACTAGTACAACTCATAAGTTGCTAGTAAATTTCACAAATAAATATAAAGAGTTCGCAAGAAACACATTCAAATAATGTAGATAGACTGAAATAGTATTTGAACCACAAATGGTTCAAATACAATTTTTAACACTATATCTACAATTTGTTTTCATATAAAATATAACAAACTATTGTTTTTTTCTTTCAAAAATGTGTTTGTGTTGTCTTTCTTTAAAACTGATCCCACTTGGTTTGATAGTTTATGTAATGCCGTGACATTCAGACATTTTTAAGTGTAATTTCTGACCTACTACATCTCCAAATGGATTTGCAAAAATAATGACTGTTTTCAAACAGGTTTCCCAAACATCCTGCCATTGGTCAGACAATCTAATAGCTCCGCCCCCAAAGTCATGCCATTTATTGGATGCTGTATCAGGCTGGTTGAAATGTTCATTCATTAATTCTTTCATTCATTCATACATACATACATAAATCAGAATTAATATATACACTTTTTGGGTGAATCAACCTATGAATGGCTTATAATTACATTAAGAATTTCACAAATAATTACAAAGAACTAGCAAGCAACACATTGAATTAAACCTGTAATATTGAAGTACTGTAATAGTACTGTAAAGACTGTAAAAATATTTTCTTGTAAAACATACTCCAATAATCTTTATTTACTTAAAACCATAGATTTTTTTAATAGTGTACAGCATTTATTAATCTTAGTTAATGTTAATTTCAACCTTTGCTAATAAATATTTAAGAGTAAAAGTTGTATTTATTAACAGTAATGCACTCGAAACTAACATGAACATTGAACAGTTGTTATTTTTCTTAACTAACATTAACAAAAGAGAATACATGCTATGCAAATGTCATGCTCATTGCTAGTTCATGATAGTTAATGCATTAACTGTTAACAAATTATACCTTATTGTAAAGCGTTACCAAGAATATTAATATAATACTTGAATCACTTGAAGTATTTAAATACTGCTCGGAGACACACTTTTGGTGTAGAAATCAGAGTCACTGTTCAGGTTTATAATTGTACCAGTATTTGCAACGAGAGGCAGAAATTGGTTGGGTTTGATCCCAACAGGCCCTCGTCCCTCGGCACAATCGGCGTATGCTGGTGTCGGCGTGATGCTGTTTCCACCGGGCAGAGTGGCATGATATATTGGAGGCCTTCATCCTGTGGTGAAACACTGCCTGCCATAAAGCGTTACCAAGAATATTAATATAATCCTTGAATCACTTGAAGTATTTAAATACTGCTCGGAGACACACTTTTGGTGTAGAAAATCAGAGTCACTGTTCAGGTTTATAATTGTACCAGTATTTGCAACGAGAGGCAGAAATTGGTTGGGTTTGATCCCAACAGGCCCTCGTCCCTCGGCACAATCGGCGTATGCTGGTGTCGGCGTGATGCTGTTTCCACCGGGCAGAGTGGCATGATATATTGGAGGCCTTCATCCTGTGGTGAAACACTGCCTGCCACTTACCCTGATTAAAGCTCCTGCTGCTTAGTATAAAGCCACCGTCACCCTGCGCTCCAGACAAATGGAGCACGAGGGGAGCAGGACATTTTTCAGACGCCATCTTTCCCCGCCAAATGCTCCTCTACAGCCTCGCCACTGTGTAATACTTTTGAATTAATTAGGAATTTTGGTAAATGACGTAAAGTGGCTCTAATTTTTTATGTCTGCCAGGAGAACAATTAGACCATTAGGAATAACAGATGACCCAACCGGGTCCACGCGCCTGTTGCCGAATTTCGAAGCGCATTATTTCTGATGTGCCAAAACAAATAGCCAGATTTTACTGTCGGAAGCATCTCTCTTGCAAATGATACGATTTTATGAGTGTTTTCCCCTTCTCATGTTTATAACAGAGGCCCGATCCCTGGTTGCGAGACCTCATTAGAGCTGGGACGCTCTCTCTGTTCACTTTCCCATTCTTCAGGTGAACCTTAATTTACATGGAGGCGCGCTATGATCATCCCGATGCGGAGTCGCCCACTATCGAGAGATGGAGCACTCGAAGGGGCTGCTTGGCACTTGAGATTAAATTTTTGCCTCTTGAAACCTGTCGAATCTCCCGGTGAGAAGGCGAGAGGTAGATGAGGGGGTGAGCGAGTGGAGAGGAGGGACCTGAGGTGCAAAAAATAGTATTTCCACCCTGATAAATGAGTTCTATCCTGACTGCATATGGTATATGTTTTAAAGTGCCTCCCCCCGGCCTGTGCGCGCAGGAGCCATCCTTCATAATGAGCTCGGCCCCTCTCCCTCATGTGGGGGCCCCGGCGGTTGCCAGGCAGCTGCCAGTACAGTCGCACCCCGGGTCGCCACCGATGCATCTGCGCACTGTAGCCTACAGTCATTACGTACGCTGTCTCTGACGCGCAGTCGGTGCCAAGAGTGTTTGCGCTGTCATTTATATCGCCTGTCATTTCACTTTGTTTGTACATCACATCTTTGGAATCAAATAGGAGCTTTTGGATGTTTTGTCAGATCATTTATACAAATGTTTCATGGAACATCTAAAAATATTATCAGAAAAGTATAAGAAGCAACACAGAAAACATGCAATAAATCCACACTTGTGATGCACATCAATATGCAGTCGCAAACAGACTACTGTGAAGAACTTTATGCATGAAAAAAATTGTTTAATCAGACAATTGTGTAAATATATAATAAAATTATAATTATATATAACAATAAAATATAAATATATTATATATTATATAAACAATTTATATATATATATATATATATATATATACACACACATATATATAAAACACAATTTAAAATAACTGTTTTCTATTTGTTATATTAGCTTACTAATATTTATATATTCTTTGTTCATATATATATATATATATATATATATATATGTGTGTGTGTGTGTGTGTGTTTGTGTGTATAATCAGTGTTTACTTTTTTTTACATTTACATTTATTATTTCTATTATTGTTAGAGTAAATTGCCGTTCTAAAGCTTTACTGTTGTCTGTTTATACTTGATTTTTGGATTATTTTATATGACTGAATCAAGCTAACTACATTAGCTTATGATAATATCAAGTAGAAAAAGCTCCTTTACCTAAGAACTACATCTTTACACTTTTTACTGTGTATTTGCTACAGTAAAACACACAAATCAAGGCAAGTACTTCTTATCACATGACTGTTTTGTTGTGGGTGGTAAAAATGTGTGTTTCATCCCGTCATGGTGGAAATTGCATGCATTATTGATGCCCGAGAGCTAACCTTAGTTTGCCTATGTGTGCACGAGTGTGTGTATGTGCGTTTGCACATGTATGTGTGGACCGCGTGACCCAGAAAGTAGACGAGGTGTCGGCCATGCCGGCAGAAAGCAGCCTTTCCTGTCACCAAATGATGTTATGTGGGTCAGCATTTATTAGAGAGTTATTTGTCATTCTCGTCTTGAACAGACTGGAGTGTGAAGTCGTTACTGCCGCGCTGCTGTCTCCAGCTAGACCCATTATTTCCTTCACAGGATCTCACAAACCTCTTTGTTACATCTCAAGACCTGCAGGATCCATGCGGTGCACGCCTCTCTGCTCTCCAACTTTCCCCTGTCTGCTTTTTTTTCTCCTCACGAGATGATTTTCTTCTCCAGTTATGCTAGTCCCAGATGCTTTAGTGGATTGAATAAGACTGTGACTGATGTGAATTCTTAGATGTTGTATGTTCGTGTTTGTGCTTCGGTATGACATGGATGTCTAATTAAAACTGTTCTCACATGCTTTTTCATTGTATAATAACTTTAGGAGTAAGTTCAGCCCAAATACTTATGCAAATAGTTAAAAGTTAAATCACTATTACTGTTTCTAATAAATGATAAAGACTTTTTTAAGCTAGCAAGAAAGCGCTCAGAACACCCTAGAAATGTCCAAACATCCAATTGTGTTCAGGTAATGTAAAAATATTGTTTATGAAGTTATCATAATGTGGTTGAGTTGTTAATTTGTGTAATACTTGTTCCTTGATAGGTGAACAATTTAGCCATCCTGTACCGACAGAGTTTTCTGATATTGTCAAAGGTATATGTATGTGTACACTACAGTTCCAAAGTTTTTCTATTTCTGTTTCGATTTCAGTTTAATGCTGTTCTCTTGAACTTTGTTCACCTAATGCTGCGTTCACACTGCACGATTTTCAAACTCGTCGGATCGCCGTTGTTTTCACACTGCGTGACTATCTGGGGTAGCATTCAGTTGTTGCTGTGTTCACACTGCACGATGGAACGACGTCAGGAGGTTATACACTGCATGACTTCACAATAGGAAGAATCGCCGACAGCTCTGTCTGGTCCGCAAACTACATTTCACAACAAAACACACGCAAGAAGGGATAAGGAAATAACGCGAGAACCCGCATGCGTCAGACCGGAGTTCTCCAGGGAGACTGTAATTATTAAAAAATATATATATAGCCCGCAAATTGTCTGTGAGCTGATTTCCAGCTACAAGGAGAAAAAGAAAAACAGATTACGCAGGAGGGAGATGCAGGGAACAGGGATTGGGTGTTCTGCAAAGAGAGTTGGAGGTAAATAATTTAGCAGTAATTGATGCCCGAGAGCTAACCTTAGTTTGCCTATGTGTGCACGAGTGTGTGTATGTGCGTTTGCACATGTATGTGTGGACCGCGTGACCCAGAAAGTAGACGAGGTGTCGGCCATGCCGGCAGAAAGCAGCCTTTCCTGTCACCAAATGATGTTATGTGGGTCAGCATTTATTAGAGAGTTATTTGTCATTCTCGTCTTGAACAGACTGGAGTGTGAAGTCGTTACTGCCGCGCTGCTGTCTCCAGCTAGACCCATTATTTCCTTCACAGGATCTCACAAACCTCTTTGTTACATCTCAAGACCTGCAGGATCCATGCGGTGCACGCCTCTCTGCTCTCCAACTTTCCCCTGTCTGCTTTTTTTTCTCCTCACGAGATGATTTTCTTCTCCAGTTATGCTAGTCCCAGATGCTTTAGTGGATTGAATAAGACTGTGACTGATGTGAATTCTTAGATGTTGTATGTTCGTGTTTGTGCTTCGGTATGACATGGATGTCTAATTAAAACTGTTCTCACATGCTTTTTCATTGTATAATAACTTTAGGAGTAAGTTCAGCCCAAATACTTATGCAAATAGTTAAAAGTTAAATCACTATTACTGTTTCTAATAAATGATAAAGACTTTTTTAAGCTAGCAAGAAAGCGCTCAGAACACCCTAGAAATGTCCAAACATCCAATTGTGTTCAGGTAATGTAAAAATATTGTTTATGAAGTTATCATAATGTGGTTGAGTTGTTAATTTGTGTAATACTTGTTCCTTGATAGGTGAACAATTTAGCCATCCTGTACCGACAGAGTTTTCTGATATTGTCAAAGGTATATGTATGTGTACACTACAGTTCCAAAGTTTTTCTATTTCTGTTTCGATTTCAGTTAAATGCTGTTCTCTTGAACTTTGTTCACCTAATGCCGCGTTCACACTGCACGATTTTCAAAGACGTCGCATCACTGTAATCGGGCTAAAATCGTGCAGTGTGAACTCGGCATTAGAATCCTGTAAAAAATGGTCTCAGTTTCCACAAAATATTAAGCGGCACAACTGTTTTCAACATTGATAATAATAAAGTTACTTGAGCAGCAAATCAGCATATTAGAATGATTTCTGAAGGATCGTGTGACACTGATGACTAGAGTAATGATGCTAAAAATTCAGCTTTCCATTGCAGGAATAAATCAAATTTTAAGTTATATTAAAATAGAAAACGGTTATTTTAAATTGTAATAGTATTTCACATTTTAACTGATTTTTCTGTATTTTTCCTCAAATAAATGTAACCCTGGTGAGCATAAGAGTCTAAAAAATCTTACAGAGCCCAAACTTTGAAATGGTTTGTTTAAATAATTTAATGTAAGTTAATATATAGTTTGTACAAAACTGCCTGCATGTAGGATTCGTTTTTATAGCCCCTGTTTGGAAATGGTATAGTATAGTGTAGTGTAATGTAGTAACAGGAAACAATTGAAAAAAAGAAGGATGTTCAAACTGGTAAATGATCCAAGTCAGATTCAAAGTGCCTCTGAATAAATTAAAATAAAAAGTGGCCGCTAAATAACCTCACATTCTTTTTTTCTCTCTCTCTTCATTTTAAAGTATGTTAGGCGAATATTAACATGCAAAACAAAAACCAAATTCATCATATTTCTTCATGTAACAAATTACATGGCATTTGTAGTGACAAACAGGAGGTCTTAAAATAGAGCTCGGGTCCAAATGAATCCAGGCCAGGCATTGGTGATGGCAGAATAATCAGCTATCCCATACTCCCCTGTGCTTAATAGAGACAGCTGCTCAGAATTTAAAGGACAACAGTGAGAGAAGTCTTAATTACTGGATAGAAGTTAGCCAATAATGAATATTTTATTTTAGGCCGTCCGTTGGCTGCCGGTGAATTATGCCAGAGAAGGAACGAGGCCGTGAATCATCACGTCCAGGTAAATGCCAGGATGATGATATAATTGGTTGCTGTGGAGAGAAGCGCAACCTCTGTAAAATGTTAGACAGGTTAGGGTGTGAGCTCTGTAATTCATTACACACAAATATGAGTGTCTCCGATTATTCATCATTCTCTCTCTCTCTCTCTCTTTCTGTATTTACATCTCTTTCTGTCACTAATGAGCAGGTCCAGATGGAATCTACAGGATTTTTTTATTTTTTTTGCATATGTTGCAACGATCCACCTGCAGGATGGATGTAAACATGGTAAGAAACCTTATTGTTACTTGTAACAAAACACTAGCCCCGGTCTCTTACAGTACATCTTACATTTGACTTCTTTCGAGGAAAGAATTGCACTGGTTTCATCACTCTACACAAAGACAATCTGTGGAAGAGAGAAAGAAAAACAGGGAGAGAGAAAGAGAGAGAGACTTGCCGTGCTCACTAAAACAGACATCATTAAGCAGGGTGGCCTGACTATTTCATGCACTGAAAAATTTATGAATGTGGACACAGAGGTCATGGGGACACAGCTACCATTAAACCAGCCCAGCACCCCCTTTACACAGCCCCCTGCTAGCAGCTGAACTCATCTTCACCACCGCATAACCCCGACATTTCATTCTTATTCTACTCCAGTGCTCCACATTGTGTTGAGATGTATGTTTTATTTGTAAACACTAATGCTAACCAACTTAAATTGGCATTTTGTAAAGTAATTGGCAGTGGCAAAAGAATAGCGGTGAAGTTTTAGGTATAAGCTTTGTTTTTGTGTCATTTGCTTTGCATCAGATTTGCATGAAATTCAGCGTACATAATTTTTTTTTCTGTTGCATAACCTGAGACTGCATTAAAAATGTTAAGGTGTCAGGGTTAAACAGATGAGAGGAAATATGCATATAAATGCAAGAAAGGAGACCAATCACAATTCAGTATGATAATACTACTGTGATGTAATTTACGGTTGGTACATACATATATATATACCATTCAAAGTTTAGGGTCAATAAAATGTATTACTACATTAAAACTGGGACATCAAAACTGATCAGAGGTGACAGTAAAAAATAAATAAAATAATCATAATCATAATAAAATGTTACAAATATTCCTATTTTAAATAAATGTTCTTATCAGATAATCTTGAATAAAAAATGTTATGACGAAAATATGATGCAGCACAACTGCTCAGCATTGATAATAATAATAAATGTTTCTTGAGCAGCAAATCAGCATATTAGAATGATTTCTGAAGGATCATGTGACCCTAAAGACTGGAGTAATTATGCTAAAAATTTAGTTTGCATCACAGGAATAAATTACATTTGAACATACTGTATATTCAAATAGGAAACAGTCATTGAAATTTGTAATAATATTTGGTAACACTTTATTTTAAGGTGTCCTTGTTACACGTTACTATTATACTAACAATAAATTAGGCATAATTCATGCAAGTAACCCTAATCCTAACCCTAACCATATAGTACATGTAGTTACATTACACTGTAGGACACCTTAAAATAAAGTGTTACCTAATATTTCATAATATTACTGATTTTATTGTATTTTTTGGATCAAATAAATGCAGGTTTGGTGGGAATTTTCTCAAGAACATAAAAAAAAAATACTATTGACTCCAAATATGAATGTCATCTTCTACTATGTAGTTGCTAGGGTGAATGCTTACTTTTCCAAATGCGTCTTAAGGATATTCTGATCCCAAGATAACTGCGTAACTCTTTTCACCAACTTTATCTTCATATCCACTGTATTAATTTTAATTTCAGCATCATGATCAACCTAACAAATGATTTATTATTATTGCCGGGAGAACATGAAAAGTCTCCCAAATCCATTTTCTGCTGATAGATGAAATCAAAACCTCAGGGATGTAGTGGTTATTGGGAAACGGCTCCGTTCAGTGTCACACGTCTGCTTCTGCTCCAGAGTTCATTCAAAATTCAGCGCAACTGTGTCGAGCTCTAATGGAAGTTGAACGCAGATAGAATTATTTGGTAATACACAGATTGAGTCAATTTGAGAATGTATTAAGTGAGCTTTAGCCCATGTTTGAGACATCTTAAACATCAGAAAAAAAGAGCATTAAAGTTAATAGGACAGTGAACAAGCACGGCTAACGCGAAGAGATCCACTCTCACGCTTCAGCAGATTCAGCCCGGCGACATATTTTAGGTCAATTATTTGACGGCTCAGACTCCCCTGCATTATTTAAGCGTGTCATCTTTACAGCAGTCGGATGCTTTATCCCCATCCTCTGCTGCAAATACCACTGATCTATTAACAATTACTTTACCCTGCCACTCTAGCAGCCTATAATTTATCAACCATTAAAAATTGATCAATATTAAAATTTAGCATTTCACTTTTAGACTGGTGCAAGCATCTGAGTGGAATAACAGGCGAAGGCTCTGAAATATTTACATGAGGAAACTTGATAAGGTTTAATGCTCCTCTCCATCTCTCTCCCGCGGGACGTGCCGCCCGTGGTGGCATTGAGCCGAGACTTTGGTTGGGTCTTCTGACTGCTTGTACTGTCCTTCCTGTGAGCGTATGATAACATTGTGTTGAGTGCAAGGCGTACAGTAGGTCTGTATGACATCCTTGTGACCATGAAAAATGCATATCGCTGCATCTGATTTGCTCAAAAAGAACTCGTAGCGATGTCGAGGTGTTTGCACCGAGGGTCTTATCTCTGAGAACTGTCTTTATCTGCTTTAACCCCTTCAGAAAGAACAATTAAAGGTCGAACCTCACAAAACCTGTCAATAACATGCCTAGGATGCAGAAAAAGGTGTATTATTTGAGTTGTGAAGTATTTTAGAACAGATGATTCTATGGTAATACAATAAAAAAGTGCTTAGATATACTTAAAGTAATGCCACAGTGCAATTTTTTTTTTTTTTTAAATAAACTGCTTTGTTTTTATTCCTTAATGAACAATAAGTGACTTTATTATCTCAATTTATTATATGTATAATATAATTCACTTTATTATAATATAATATTTGACTTTTGATTTTGCAGTGAAGTATAATTATTAGTAGCCTATATAGTATAATTGTAAGACATTTTTTTAAATAATTTTTTTATATTTAAAAAATTGCATTTTTGTGTAATTGTAAGGATTTTCATAAAATATTTTACTAAAATATATATTTAATTAAGAATAGTATACTTATTTTTTAAAGTAGGCTATTTTAGGCACTTGTAAGTAAAAAGTATGAACCTTTGAGACAATTTTTCTGCTTATATACTTTTCTTTATTCATAACATGCAGATTATTGTTTGGGAACATTTAATAGTCCCACTGTAAAAGATGATCACAATCACGACTCATGAAATCTACAGGTAAGGCAAAAAACCACACCAAAGAACTGTATACGCATTATTATTATCATCACGCAGCTGGATCCATCTGTAAACAACATCATGTGTAAGTTTGGCATCTTTCTTGTTTATCTTAGCAACAGTATTTTCTCATTCTCATAAAGCAACATCTGAAGTGTTCAACCGCATGAAACCCTGGCTAATTCTCACGGACTTTCAGGAGAAAAGACATCTGAAGTGTGTGAATATCCTTAGTTAATCTGTTAAACAGATAAAGACAGACGGCTTTTTCTCCCTCTCAAAATCTCATTATAGGGCTCATCTTCACCTTGCCTACGTCTCATTTCAGAAGAGTTTTTCGACACAACAGTGTCAGAGAGGAAAGGAAACCGCTGCCGTGTGTTCGATTTTAATCTCGATCTTCTGGGACTTGGAGCGAGATTTCTATGTTCTTCTGCAATTTACATGTTAAATTCTGTAAGCCCTAGGTAGTTCAGGCGTTTGTGCGGGAACAGTGGGCGGTGTAATTTTCAAACGTTCAATGAATAATTTCATCTCAATTAGAAAATCAGGGCAACACAAATCTGCCCTTTAGCCCAAAACTACCATTTCCACTTTCTGTTTGCGTCAAACCCCGTCTGATGCCAACGTGTGCAATACAGGAAGTGCATTTGCAGTTAATTAAATGGTGGCAATGCACAAGAAAAAAAAGTGCTTGAACCGAAACATTGCATAAAGTCCATGTTCCATGTTGTTTTAATAAATACAAATTAATACAACAATACACTTTGTCATTATTTATTCATTCACATGTTGTTTACAACCTGCTTGCTGTTAGTTTTTTTTTCAAAAGGAGAGTCTGAACAATCTCCATGCAGTTCATACAGTCCAAAAAAGCACTATAAAGCAGTCTTCTCAAGTCAAAATATATATTTATGTGAGAAACAGACTAAAATTTAAGCCATTCTCTTTTATTTTATAGTGAATGTGGTGCACGTTTGATGTCATTTGGTTATGAGATACCAGAGAATCAATAACATCAGATGCTGACGTCCAACATACTGTACATATTTTATGTTTTTTTAATTTATTTTTAGCTTGAACTATTCCTTTAAAGCAGCTGTATGTAGTTTTGTGTATTTTTAGCGACTGTAGAGCCCCCTACAGTTAAGTGAGTGGAATTGTCGTAAATCACTGTCTTGAAGCTGTTGACGTGCATTTGTTGCTGCCGTAAAGTAATTGGCTCTTTTCGCGAAATTTCGTACCCACTCACCAAACTTACATACTTCCATAACAGACGTTTGAAAGAAAGCGTAGGAATAAAACAGAAGCCATTCGCCTTGTTCGAAGTCAGTGTGCCATCAGAATGATTTTGAAACTGATATTTCAAGGTAAAAACTTACATACAGTTGCTTTAAAATGTAGGCGACTGTGTTTTAAAGTTTAGCGCCAGCTGAGCTGATCTGCAACACCTATATAACCGTCATATATGTTTTTACAGTAACTAATCTGAAGATGAGTGGTTAAGAAGGCTGTATTAATCTCTTGCTCATCATGATTAATAATTCAACAGGTTCTCTCTCCATGGGACTCATTAAGGCCAAACGCTGCGAGTATCTAAACAGAGCAGATGGCTGGAAATGCAATAAGTGAGCATGAATCTTGACTTTATTGGGTGGAAAGATAGGATTTTAAAACGCACATGTTGAATGAAAATGTTGGTCTAACTATAGCTGGGGTTATAATACCCTCATGTTCAGTCCGACTTCAGGGGGGAATTAAATTATTAATCAATTGACTTATTGATTGTTGGTTGGAAAGGTTTGTTTTGATTTTTACGGGCTTTTAGAGAAAGGTTTCACCTCTTATCCTGGTACATACCAAGTGGACCAAGTCTGTTGCAGTGTGTTATAGTGATAACTGAAAAAGGAAATGACCACAGTGGGCCTGGAAATTCAAGATTTACAGGCCGAAAGTAAAAGATGCATGAGTTAGCCACGATCAGGGCAGAGAAAGCGATTCATGTTCTGTTTGCCTTCATATTCTGTACAAAACATCTAAAAAAAGAGGAAATCCACAATGAAAATGTTTTATTTGAACATTTTCATGTTCAAACTTTCAACAGACGTATTGCACACAAGCAAACACTGAAAAAAGTGCATATTGAGAATAGACCGATTTGCACGGAAGCTTGTTTTCGCAACGGGATAAAAAAAAAAAACACTACACTCTTAAAAATAAAGGTGCTTAAAAGGTTCTTCACAGCGATTCCATACAAGAACCATTTTTGGTTCCACAAAGAACCATTCAGTCAAAGGTTCTTTAAAGAACCATCTCTTTCTTACCTTTTTATAATCTGAAGAACCTTCTTTCGCCACAAAGAACCTTTTGTGAAACAGAAAGGTTCTTCAGATGTTAAAGGTTCTTTATGGAACCATTTAGACGAAAAGGTTCTTCTATGGCATCGTGCAGCACTTTTATTTTTAAGAGTGTAATTCTGACTTTTTATAGTTTATATATCACAATTTAGATTTCATATCTCATAATTCTGACTTTTACTCTCAGTTCTAAGAAAAAAACTTGCCAGATTTAGTCTTAGAACTGTGAGATAAAATCAAATAATGATAATAAAAAAATAATAATAAAGTAAGTCAGAATTGTAAGATATAAACCGCGACTGTGCGATAAAAAGTTGCAATTATATATATGCAGTCTGATGGCAATAAACTATAAAAATAGTTTTTGCTAAAATCATTGAATTTTACATGATCAGTTTCTGATCTGAGTCATTTGCATATCTGGTAATAAATCAGAATTTTTTTTTTATTTTTTATGATTGTTTATTTGTCGCTGAACTATCCCATTTAACCCTCGCATGGCTGTGATAAATGTACTTTTTAATAGTCACATTTTTTTTGTCATTTTAACTCAGTGTGGCTTAATTCACCTTATGTGTTTTTTTTTTTTTATTTAATTTTTTAAAAATTGTAACCTAAAGCTATAAAACTAAGATGAACATTCCAGGGTGGGGTGTTTCACACATACGGGTCAGTTTAGAAACATCTAATATGTGCTGTTTAAAAAAAAAAAAAAAAGTCATGACAAATTTTAATTGTTGGCTTGCGGTTTGAATACAGCCTTATTTATTACACAAATATCATGTGCAAAATGTAGCTTGTCTCAAATGAGCTGCAGCCTGTTGCGGTTGACTGTAGCCACAACTGATGATGATCTGTTAAGTTTCTTCCTTTGTTTGGCCCTGTTAACCCTCATTGTGTTTAGGAGCAGTAATGACGGCGCTATCTGATTCCCTTCAGCGTTATCATGAACTATTAACATTCCCTGCATTTTTCTTGGCAATGTTTACCGCTGAAGAACGATTGTCTCCTCCGGCTATTTTACTGGTATTCCTTTGTGACAGTTTTCCAAAACAAAGTCATTTTCTTTTCACTTTCAGCACCTTACATATATAATTGCTAACCACATACTCCATAGGATTATTGAATGCTGAATATATATACACACACATATACACACATATACATAAACGAGCTATATATGTGAAACAAGCTTCCATAGATGTGTGCACTTCAGTGAAGATCTTGTAAGTCTCAGATATACACTTTCAGTCCATGATCTGGTGAAAGTGTCATTAATAAGCAATGAAATGTTAAACTTTAAATATGGGTGTCTAATTGTAAGCACTTCTAAATGTATTCGGTTTGGCAGAGTGTTTGTTTGCTGTCCTAGAGAAGATGAAGAAGAAGAAATGCAATCAATTTAATTGCATCAGAGCCTCATGTTTTTATTGATTGTAGGAAAATGGCTTGCAAGTGAGGAGTGACTACAGCTTGATAAGTGGCAAACCATTATTTTCCAGGCCGCCTGAAACCCCTTTGAGGCAACGATGCTTCATCGTATCATGGGCCTGGTGCAGAGCCGCCGAAATGTGACACAACGCTCATTCTGAGGTCAGTGCTAATGTTTTCTTCATTGGATGATCATTTGCAGTATGATGGTTATGTACTTATGAGTGTTTATGCATAGTTGGTTTTTAATGGAATTTGACATTACACCTCAAAATCCCCCTAAAAAAAATCATCAGGAAATAATATTTTGTTTAAAGGAAATTAAACTTGTTTTAGGACGTTATGTTTTATGCATTTTAATGACAGCTGCATTTACCCTCTAATTTTCCCATTACTGTATTTTTTTTTTATATACACATACTGACATTTTTTCCTCATTAAATTATCATCATTATAATTAAGGTATGTATGTATTTATTTATTTAAACAGTGATATATAAATACTTAAGTTTAAAAAAGAATGTAATATGATTATGAGTATGGTGGCATTTCATTTGCATTTGAATAATTTTAATACACGTTTTACTATAATTGTAAGTATTTTAAATATTTTAGTAAAGTAGTTTTAATAAAACTTGTTTTTATTTTAGTATAATTGTATCTACAGGTGCATCTCAATAAATTAGAATGTCATGGAAAAGTTCATTTATTTCAGTAATTCAACTCAAATTGTGAAACTCGTGTATTAAATAAATTCAATGCACACAGACTGAAGTAGTTTAAGTCTTTGGTTTTTTTAATTGTGATGATTTTGGCTCACATTTAACAAAAACCCACCAATTCACAATCTCAACAAATTAGAATACTTCATAAGAACATAAAATAGAATACTTCATAAAAACATTTTTAGTGAATTGTTGGCATTCTGGAAAGTATGTTCATTTACTGCATATGTACTCAATACTTGGTAGGGGCTCCTTTCGCTTTAATTACTGCCTCAATTCGGCGTGACATGGAGGTGATCAGTTTGTGGCACTGAGGTGGTATGGAAGCCCAGGTTTCTTTGACAGTGGCCTTCAGCTCATCTGCATTTTTTGGTCTCTTGTTTCTCATTTTCCTCTTGACAATACCCCATAGACTCTCTATGGGGTTCAGGTCTGGTGAGTTTGCTGGCCAGTCAAGCACACCAACACCATGGTCATTTAACCAACTTTTGGTGCTTTTGGCAGTGTGAGCAGGTGCCAAATCCTGCTGGAAAATAAAATCAGCATCTTCAAAAAGCTGGTCAACAGAAGGAAGCATGAAGTGCTCCAAAATTTCTTGGTAAACGGGTGCAGTGACGTTGGTTTTCAAAAAACACAATGGACCAACACCAGCAGATGACATTGCACCCCAAATCATCACAGACTGTGGAAACTTAACACTGGACTTCAAGCAACTTGGGCTATGAGCTTCTCCACCCTTCCTCCAGACTCTAGGACCTTGGTTTCCAAATGAAATACAAAACTTGCTCTCATCTGAAAAAAGGACTTTGGACCACTGGGCAACAGTACAGTTCTTCTCCTTAGCCCAGGTAAGACGCCTCTGACGTTGTCTGTGGTTCAGGAGTGGCTTAACAAGAGGAATACGACAACTGTAGCCAAATTCCTTGACACGTCTGTGTGTGGTGGCTCTTGATGCCTTGACCCCAGCCTCAGTCCATTCCTTGTGAAGTTCACTCAAATTCTTGAATCGATTTTGCTTGACAATCCTCATAAGGCTGCAGTTCTCTCGGTTGGTTGTGCATCTTTTTCCTTCCACTCAACTTTCTGTTAACATGCTTGGATACAGCACTCTGTGAACAGCCAGCTTCTTTGGCAATGAATGTTTGTGGCTTACCCTCCTTGTGAAGGGTGTCAATGATTGTCTTCTGGACAACTGTCAGATCAGCAGTCTTCCCCATGATTGTGTAGCCTAGTGAACCAAACTGAGAGACCATTTTGAAGGCTCAGGAAACCGTTGCAGGTGTTTTGAGTTGATTAGCTAATTGGCATGTCACCATATTCTAATTAGTTGAGATAGTGAATTGGTGGGTTTTTGTTAAATGTGAACCAAAATCATCACAATTAAAAGAACCAAAGACTTAAACTACTTCAATCTGTGTGCATTGAATTTATTTAATACACGAGTTTCACAATTTGAGTTGAATTACTGAAATAAATGAACTTTTCCACGACATTCTAATTTATTGAGATGCACCTGTAGAACATCATTTTTAATGGTCGCAAATTAATTATTCAACAGAAGTACCTACTCCAACCGAGAGTCTGCCATTTTCAACACAGCCTCTGTTTTTATGAATGAATCACTGAATCATTCATTCAACCAATTTGTTTAATATCACTGATTCATTCAGTAATGAAACAAGAGACTCCCTTTATAAAAGAACC
>NW_015645558.1:851729-875840 GCF_001515625.1 Sinocyclocheilus rhinocerous
CAACTGTGTGTGTGTGTGTGTGTGTGTGTGTGTGTGTGTATATATATATATATATATGTATATATTTTATTTTATTTATTTATTTTTTTTATATATGTATGTATATTTGAATACATAAAAATATATATACAGTATAAATATGTAAAGAAACATATAATTTCTTATTTATTTTGTTTGATTGTGGAGTGAAATATGACTCAGGCATGTTGTTGACAGGTTTCATGAAATTCACTCAGGAATGCGGTCGTACTCTTTGCCATACAAATGATTCCTCATTGACAAACATCAGCTATGAAAAACTGTTAACAACGGCCCAGACACATGAGCATGCCTAAATTTCCCTCCCAACACGGCAAATCCATCCAAACAAAGCAGAAGATCAGGCTAATCTATGTGTTGGGATATTTTTGCCGCCTTCTCCAGAAAATGTGCAATTTGGTCAGGCACGAAAAAGAGAGGCAGAGAGAGAGGGGGGGAAAAATTGAGCAGACCCTTCCAAGCAATAAATCATTGGATTGCTCGTGACACTCATACAATACGGATATAGTGTTAACTGCAAGAGTGAGACAGGGCTCCTTGGCCCTCTGGGGTGACCTTGCCTGGCTGCCGTAATCTATCATTCTGACACCGGACACACTGGTTTTGTTTAATATTACACTATTGGCATATACAGTAAACACAATGCAAAGAAAATTTAGACACAGACATGAGGTGAGACAAGAGGAGGTACATGTGTACACACAAGGAGAGAACCATTGTGTTGTCAAGCCCGTGCTAACTTTATTTCACAGGGTTTCGAGGTGCACTTTTATGCGTTTTATTCGGCTGCAGTTCCGTTTTATTGGCTTACATTGTATTTGACGGCTTATTCTATTGCAGTAAGACGGCCTGTAATGTAAATCAAATGCGTAATGCATGTCTTTGTGAATGTTTGGCGGGGAAACGCGTCACATTTGCAGTGTCCTAAATGAAATCTCACCAATTTAAGAGGAAGAAACGGGGCTGTTCAAGTTCACCAGTCTGGTCTGACACTCGGGGTCCATAAATAATGCATTTTGGGGTGACCATTCATTCTTCTTTATGTCACATGCGCACACAAATAAATTATTGTTATTCACAATTTGACAGTCACACACAATCCGTCCAATAGCGGCATGAGGCGGTTTGTAACAACAGTGTGGGTGTGAATAAACTCAGACTCAGTGTAAAAAAAGATAAATTTATGATAAAAAAAAAAAACAGCAGCTGTGGGTGCCAGAAGTATTTTTGTATTATAAATTATTTTATATATAATATTTTTACTGTAAAATATACTGTATAATAATTTTTAATTTTACATATAGAAATTAAATTTACAGTAAAAAACATACATTATGTTATCTGAAATAATGTTAATATACCAAATTACTACACTGCCTAAAATTATTTTCTTACTCTTGTTTTCAAGTATAAATATTTAAACATTCATAAATCAAGATTTACTTGAAGCAAGGTGACTTAAGATATTAAGTCTTGTTTTCTGAAAAACTAATCAAAATGAACTATTTTGCTTAAAACAAGAAGGAAAAAAAATCTGCCAATTAGGTGAGAAAAATAATCTTGTTTTCTTTTTGAATTAAGTTTATTTTTCTCACCCCACTGGCAGATATTTTTTTCTTGCTTTAAGCAAAAGCCCACTTCATTTTGATGATTTTTTCAGAAAGCAAGACTTAATGTCTTAAATCATATCTCTTCTCAAGTAAATGTATCTAGATTGAAGATTGTTTAGATACTTGAACAGGAAAATAAGACAAAAATACTAAGGAAGAAAATCATTTTTGTAGTGTAAAATCAGTTTTTACCTTTATAATATACTGACAACCTCCTTAGAAGAGAAAAATACTACTATATACAGTCTATAGAAGATACACTCAAATACAAAACACCATCATAACACAGAAGACACTAATATAATGCAATAAACATTAATTTAACAACATAAGATGTAACATGAAACCCTTATGTACAAAACTTAAACAATTATTTCAGTCAAAAACCATCAAATCTGAAGTATCACAAATGTCAATTTAGTTTTTTCCACAGTAAATTATAAGATGACTTCTTTTTCACCTCCAAAAACTGTGTTTAACAGTATTTTAGTGTAAAATTTAGCAAGGGACCTGACTGTTAACAACTTTTTTACCATACAATTTTTATAAAACTCATCTTTTTCACAAAGTTCATAACATTTATAGTCATTACGATGAAATAATGTTGGTCAATAATCATTCATTTGACTTCGTTTTGCATCTTTTTCCAGTTTTCGTTTTCTTGTTTTCATAAAGGGAACTTATTGTTGCTCAAACCACCTTTCTTTTCTGTTTCCCTACTTTGAACAAGCTCATAACACAAGCACGTGCATCTATATGTGTGTGTGCAGGCGTGCGTACGAGATGATAAAGTGAGCGCGCTCTCCACTCAGCGAGGGGTTCAGGTACGGTCCTCAGAGAACACAGCGGATAAAGACGACGTTCACGCTAGCGAGCCGCTCCGCCACCGTGACACAAACTAGCAAGGGACCTGACTGTTAACAACTTTTTTACCATACAATTTTTATAAAACTCATCTTTTTCACAAAGTTCATAACATTTATAGTCATTACGATGAAATAATGTTGGTCAATAATCATTCATTTGACTTCGTTTTGCATCTTTTTCCAGTTTTCGTTTTCTTGTTTTCATAAAGGGAACTTATTGTTGCTCAAACCACCTTTCTGTTCTGTTTACCTACTTTGAACAAGCTCATAACACAAGCACGTGCATCTATATGTGTGTGTGCAGGCGTGCGTACGAGATGATAAAGTGAGCGCGCTCTCCACTCAGCGAGGGGTTCAGGTACGGTCCTCAGAGAACACAGCGGATAAAGACGACGTTCACGCTAGCGAGCCGCTCCGCCACCGTGACACAAACACATCTGAGCAACATTTCGAGGTGTGACTCAACACCCAAAACAGCCTCTTTTATCCAAACGAAAGCGGGTGGCTCCGGCACCAGCCGCACAGAGGCTGAGGTGTGATTTTCCCATGTAAATGGAGGTCAGCGGCATCTATAGAATCTGCGGCCGGTGTGTCTTGGCTGTTTTTGTTTTGTGTGATTATGTACTACCCGCTGGAAAGTTGCTTATTTCTGTGTGTAAATTGGATGTAGTATTTTGCAGAATGGCGCCCCAGGCATAGTGTGAGGCATTGATTGAGTTGGATGCAAGAAGAGACACAAGAGGATTCTGGGAAGTGAAAAGTCTGAAAAAAAAAAACAGAAAACAGAGCAACTATAGGCGCGTTTTACGTGTTAGGAAGAAAAAAAAATCCTCCTGGAGTTGAGAAGAAAGCAACTAAACAAACAGAATGTGCGCATGATAACAGGTGATGTGCCGTGTCACAAAGATACAGAAAAGGAAAGAGGGAAGGAAAACATAAATCTTTATGATTTCTTTTCAAGATTATAGGTCTTTTTGAGATACTTATATGTGCACACCAGAGAACTGGTTCCCTTTTTGTTAAAAAAATATAATTTAACCAATATTTTGGTAATGGTTCTTAAACGCCTGCATTCTTCCTGTACTATTGTAATAAAATACTAAAGTGTTTGCTTAGTTTACACAAACCCCTTTCTCGATCTAGTAAGCTCTAATCTGATTGGCTGACTTTATGCAACTTCCAGGGACACACACACACACATACAAATTTCATATATGTTATAAACCTATCTTCATCTACCCAGAGAATGTACATATGTGAAAATTTTATATCACGTTATATGTAACATATATGATATATGTCAGACTCTCGATATAGAGCAATATATGTCATATATTACATTTCCGCATGGGCTTGCAAGTTGTCTGCCACATTAGTTATATCGAAGCTAATATTAACTAAATAACCCAACCCGATCTCATGAAAGTGCGTATAAATAGTACGCCAAATAAAAACGAAAACTCGTGGTATTGATACGCAAAAATGGACAATGTACGCGAAAACTGCGTATCATATGCACACCAACAAATTCCGTATCATATGCACGCGAAAACTGCATATTATATGCACGCCAAACACATGCGCATCATATGCACGCCAAAGTCCATTTTTGCATATCAATACCACGAGTTTTCGTTTTTATTTGGCGTACTATTTATACGCATTTTCATGAGACCGGGCTCAAATAACCATGAGCAGAGAATTTTACGTTATGTCTGTGAAAGTTTCTATGCATTTAAAAAAAAAAAAAGATGTTTTATGTGCATCTATTTACAGTGACTGCCACCTCTTTATCCATCCGTCCATCCTCTAAACACACTGTGATTGATCACATTACGTGTCAGTCATATGGTTTCTAATTGTCTAAGTATGCCGTTCTTGGCCAGAATAATGGCTGTTTAGGTCTGCTTATGTATGGCAAACAAAATAATACTTCAACTGAGATGTGAGCTTGCAGTCTGAATTCAGTTTGAAGAGAGAAATACTGGGTGCCTCACAATAATAATGTGTGGTTTCCACTGGTTTGCATTTAAGAACAAACTTACAGCGTGACCAGTGTAGTTTGATTGCATGACTCCTATTAGCAAATTATTTTTACTGAGTCATTCTTGAACTTATCAAGTTATCAATTTGAATCATTCTATTGAGTTGCCCACGGAATCAGTCATAGCGATTTTTTTACTGAACCACAAGTCGATACTTTTGTCATGTCTGTAATAAATGGCACTTAAATGTAAAAAAGCACACATACATAAATGCAAAAAATATAACTTTTGGAGGGATACTTCCTTCTTAAAAGAATTGTTAATGTAGTTGTAAAGAAATCAGAACTAGAATCGATATGTTCCTTATGATTCCCATCCCTGCTGCGCATACAATGCGCAAAGAACAGATTAATTTGTATTTTATAGGTTCTTAACCTATTTAAGGTAAAACTGTTATAAAGTCTGTGTTGTGCTGACCAAACATGCTAAAAAAGCCCCATGTTGAGTTGCATTGGCCTAAGTGCTGTTGACAACACAATTGAATAAAAATCTTGCATGCATGTGCACATTTTCAAACATAAATGTTTATTCTTGAGAGGGCATCACTTTGCATTGGCCTAAGTGCTGTTGACAACCCAATTGAATAACAATCTTGCATGCATGTGCACATTTTCAAACATAAATGTTTATTTTGTCTCAATTGTTCCTGCTCATACTCTCTCTAACTCTCTGTTGTGCAAAGACGTATTGATTCACCCGTGAATCTATAACACCAATGAACTTGATGGAGTTCCTGACGCACTTAAATGTAAAAAAGCACACATACATAAATGTAAAAAATATTACTTTTGGAGGGATACTTCCTTCTTAAAATAATTGTTAATGTAGTTGTAAAGAAATCAGAACTAGAATCGATACATTCCTTATGATTCCCATCCCTGCAGCGCATACAATGCGCAAAGAACAGATTAATTTGTATTTTATAGGTTCTTAACCTATTTAAGATAAAACTGTTATAAGTCTGTGTTGTGCTGACCAAACACGCTAAAAAAGCCCCATGTTGAGTTGCTCCATATTGCATCTGGTTCTTGAGAGGGCATCACTTTGCATTGGCCTAAGTGCTGTTGACAACCCAATTGAATAACAATCTTGCATGCATGTGCACATTTTCAAACATAAATGTTTATTTTGTCTCAATTGTTCCTGCTCATACTCTCTCTAACTCTCTGTTGTGCAAAGACGTATTGACTCACCCGTGAATCTATAACACCAATGAACTTGATGGAGTTCCTGACAAGCACAAGTGCAGCTCGGCACAGAGACGCGTTTGTGGCTGTGTTATTTCTCTCGTGAGGAAACGAGCAAGTCACAAAATCCAATATATACACACCGACGGACATCACCGTGTTCGCCGTAACACTGTAAGACTTCAGCCCGCTAGAGCTGGTGAGGAACATGATGAAATATGCATGAAACTGATGTCGTAGAAGTGACACCTAAATGACTTTGAGAAAAAAACTTTACCAAGTTTACCCTTTACTGCTCTCTACCTTTTTTGGGGGTTGGGGGGGGGGAGCAGACTTTGTTATGTGTAAATAACCATGAGCAGAGAATTTTACGTTATGTCTGTGAAAGTTTCTATGCATTTAAAAAAAAAAAAAGATGTTTTATGTGCATCTATTTACAGTGACTGCCACCTCTTTATCCATCCGTCCATCCTCTAAACACACTGTGATTGATCACATTACGTGTCAGTCATATGGTTTCTAATTGTCTAAGTATGCCGTTCTTGGCCAGAATAATGGCTGTTTAGGTCTGCTTATGTATGGCAAACAAAATAATACTTCAACTGAGATGTGAGCTTGCAGTCTGAATTCAGTTTGAAGAGAGAAATACTGGGTGCCTCACAATAATAATGTGTGGTTTCCACTGGTTTGCATTTAAGAACAAACTTACAGCGTGACCAGTGTAGTTTGATTGCATGACTCCTATTAGCAAATTATTTTTACTGAGTCATTCTTGAACTTATCAAGTTATCAATTTGAATCATTCTATTGAGTCGCCCACGGAATCAGTCATAGCGATTTTTTTACTGAACCACAAGTCGATACTTTTGTCATGTCTGTAATAAATGGCACTTAAATGTAAAAAAGCACACATACATAAATGCAAAAAATATAACTTTTGGAGGGATACTTCCTTCTTAAAAGAATTGTTAATGTAGTTGTAAAGAAATCAGAACTAGAATCGATATGTTCCTTATGATTCCCATCCCTGCTGCGCATACAATGCGCAAAGAACAGATTAATTTGTATTTTATAGGTTCTTAACCTATTTAAGGTAAAACTGTTATAAAGTCTGTGTTGTGCTGACCAAACATGCTAAAAAAGCCCCATGTTGAGTTGCATTGGCCTAAGTGCTGTTGACAACACAATTGAATAAAAATCTTGCATGCATGTGCACATTTTCAAACATAAATGTTTATTTTGTCTCAATTGTTCCTGCTCATACTCTCTCTAACTCTCTGTTGTGCAAAGACGTATTGACTCACCCGTGAATCTATAACACCAATGAACTTGATGGAGTTCCTGACAAGCACAAGTGCAGCTCGGCACAGAGACGCGTTTGTGGCTGTGTTATTTCTCTCGTGAGGAAACGAGCAAGTCACAAAATCCAATATATACACACCGACGGTCCTCACCGTGTTCGCCGTAACACTGTAAGACTTCAGCCCGGTAGTTTAACTCTGCGGAGCTGGTGAGGAACGTGATGAAATATGCATGAAACTGATGTTGTAGAAGTGACACCTAAATGACTTTGAGAAAAAAACTTTACCAAGTTTACCCTTTACTGCTCTCTACCTTTTTTGGGGGTTGGGGGGGGGAAGCAGACTTTGTTATGTGTCAAGGTATTCGAAAGAAAGGGATGATTTTGAAAAAGAAGACCTCCTCTGGAGAGAAGACATTACTCTACCCCACCTTCATAGTGTCCTTAATACGGCAGGTTTGCCTCTCAAAGACGGCACTACAAACGGACGCTGCTCTATTCACAGGCCACTCATAATTGTGAGAATTCAAACAAATCTGTGTGTAAGGCAAGCAGATGGATCTTCAATGGAAGAGCTCAATCGCATGTCTGTTACCTTGAGTTCAGTGCCTTTTTTACTCCGAAAAATATGGAAAAGACTATTGATCAGGGCTGCTCACCCAGCCACCTGGGGTATAAACCGGTGTGTGCCGGTGTACCGGTGTTCAGGATAATCTGCATCACTGATGTCTGGATTTCCCACCATGCGCTACAGTTCAACGACAGAGGTTCATGATGGTTTGGTCAGACATTTCTTCTCTTTTGTATTGTTAAGGTCATTTTATACCTATTTTTCTTTCTTACCTACGATTTTCGTACCTAGTATTTGTGTCTTGTTTTCTGGTGTAAATATCTAAACATTATTGAATCACGATGCATTTACTATTTACTATATTAAGTTTTGTTTTCTGAAAATGTATTACATTTTTGTACATTTTTCTTAAAGCAAGAAAAAATATCTGCCAGTGGGGTAAAAAAAAAAAATCTTACTTCAAAGGCAAATCAAAATAATTTTTCTTGCCAAATATCTTTGCAGATATATTTTTCTTGTTTTAAGCAAAAAAACAACACATTTTTATAATTTTTTTCAGGAAACAAAACTTAATATTTAAGCCATTTTGCAATAACACAATAATATTTAAAATGTATTTATTTATTGACTGGCATCCTTAATAATTTTGTATTCTGATATTATATTTTCTTTACCTTTGTGTTCAGATTGTAAAGAATTGTTGAGATTAACAGTCCCCGTCCCTATTTACTTGTGATGCTCTGGAAAAAAAAGAAAGTCATGCAGGTTTTGGACGAAAAATAGGGTGAGTAAATGGTTAATTTAAGATCTTTATTGTTTCTTATCTGCACAATTTAAGCTTCAATACGTGTCAAATGTTTAAGCCGACTGCAGTGTTTACAGCAAGTGTCCTTTCTCTCCCATACAGGTCTCCCTTTGGTTTGCCCATTAGCGGTTTTTAACACTGTCATCTCCCCTCAAAGGTTATCTACGACTCTCTCTCCGTCTGTCTCTGAAGCTGATTACACAAACGCAAATGCTGACTCGCAGGTAATAGGCCACAAACAGAGATTCATGTGTCATGGCACTCTATTGCATTTGATCTGTGTGTGGTTTTATTAGCCAGCAGCGGAGGTTTTATCCACCGTGAGACTGAGGAGTGGGTCATCCTCTGGTCACTTATTATTTTTCACACTTGACTGGGTTTACAAGAAGTAAAGGGGTTACGTTACCAGGAGTGTTATGGCTTAATTCCGTTTATCACTCCGCAGGCCTGACACGAGGTAGACATGTTTATTGTTGGCCTGGCATGGCTGCATTTGTCCGACATAATAAATAACCGCACATATTTCATGGCTTCGTTTCGGCATCATGGAGCTTGACGCTTGTATTTTGATTCATTGTGGAGGAGACTAAAGCTAGGCCTTCAAAACCAGTCAGTTTTATTTTCTTAAAGTCAACATGAAATTAGAATGTATTTTATTTTGAAGTAATCATTTAAAATGAAATGTTCTGTTATTTGCTCACCCTCAAGACTATTTATTTTTATGCAATTTATTTCATATTGTGGAGAAAACTAATGCTAGGCCTTCAAAACCAGTGCATTTGTTTTGTCTTACAGTCAACTTGAAATCAGAATTTATTTTATTTTAAAATAATATTTATATATCCAGGGGCGTTTCCTTCGAGGAGGCAAGGGGAGGCAGTGTCTGCTCAAAAAATTGGATGACAAAATAATCGATATTACAAACATAAATCGCAAATATTACTAAATATGGCATTAAAAGTATAAAAGCCCAATGTCTCTTTCGTAATTGGATATGATCGGTTATGATTGAATGTGATTGGTTCATGCGATAAATCTTGTTTTCGTGCAAGCTCTCGGCCAAAATGAAGAAAATGATGGCTAGGATGAAAAATGATGGTTATTGACTAATTATAAAGTAAGTAAACAACTCTCCCGTTTAGATACCACTACTTTGTGTCACGTCAAAATAAAACTTGAAATGGTCTGAAAACATGATGACTGCGTCAGTTAGTGAGCATTCAGCGTGATGAAATGGCTAACATGAACAAACAATGAACATTTATTAAAGTATTTATTAATCTTTGTTTACATTAGCTAATACAAATACGGTTGTTGATTGTTAGTTCATGTTAGTTCGCAGTGCATAATCTAATGTTAACAAACACAATTTTTGATTTTAATAGTGCATTAGTAAATGTTGAAATTAATATTAAGATTAATAAATGCTGGAGAAGTAGGCTATTGTTTAGTCTTAGTTCATGTTAACTAAAATAGTTAAGTAATGTTAACTAATGAAACATTATTGTAAATTGTTTCCAAAATATTGTTCAAATTGTTACTGCCTTTAGTTGTTATTTTGTAATAAATATAAAAATGCATAAAAACCCTATGAAATGTATATTTAGTATTAAAAATATTAAATAAAATACTAAATAATATTAATCAAATACAAAATAGAATTATATTTGTTCTCTTTTTTTATGTAATATTTATTTAACCAGGAAAATGTGACAACATTAAGTGTAACAGGGACATATGCCTCCTCATTTTAAAACACCACCGCACGCCTTTTATATTATACGTTTATAATATAAATACATGCATACATATATTTGTAGTAGCATTTTATTAGTGTGCTTATATATGTATTTATAAATAATATTTAGAATTTTAAACTCAATTTTATTTATTTATTTGGGATCTTATTTGATTTTTTTTATGCAAATGCATTATTTGCTTCATAAATAAAATCAAACTTGACCCTTTTGTTATTGGTAATGATTTATCAATGCATGTAATTCCAAGAAAAACTGTTTTATTTTTATAATGAATAATCAGAAATTATTATTATTATTATTATTATTATTAATTAATTTTGGCCATTTGACTAACATAGCACGTGACTCTTATTTTTCCTCCAACCACCTGCTACTTTTCACTTACATTTTTTTTGCCTTTTTACTTTCTGTTTCATTACAAAATACAACACATAACGGAAGTAAAATAAGTTTAGATACTTTTTGATGGTGACATAAATGATGTTGACGACAGACTTCTCAGCAAAATAACCTTGTTTTCTAATTGTATAGTCTCTGCACATCACGCCCAGATAGGAGAACGTATTTTAAAATACACACTTCACCTTAAGGTTAAATGAACATCTTAAATTAATTTTTCATCAATTTTACTCAAATTAATGCTGGTCTCAAAGGGTTGCCGGATACACCTGTTCAAATCATTCTCTGCGTTTGTAATGAAATATGTTTTAGATACAGCTGAACTTTTGAAATATATTAGTCAACGGACACACACCAAATCCCTCTCAGGTGGCTCTAATCCATCTTTGTAATTCAGAAAATATCTTGAGAGAGTTTTGTTTTTTTTTCCTCTGAGCTGCTGGGCTGAAATATGGACCCGCTGATGTTGTTTTTGGACCTTGTTTTGGAAAGGATTGCACAAGACAGGTTACTCCTCCTTAAATAAGGTATAAAAGTGTCACTTTATGAGAAATTTACACCGCTGGAGTTAGCCACGGCTCATTAAAGACTATTTAATGCTATGTAGAGCTATAGTCTTACATCATAACTGCAAAGGCATACTTCAGGAAAAAAAAAAAGTTTGAGGAAGTTTAATATTTGCAGCCAAATTATAATGTGCTTCAGGCACTGGACAAGAGATTGAATGAAAAATGAATGAGAGTGTTTCCTGTGTGGCCCCTTACAGACACGTCCATGCAGTTGCTGTTGAGACTTTGTTTATATGTTTCGTCAGCGATGCATTAATGATTTTGATTTAATTTGACCTTAAATATGAGTATATTATACATCTTTCTCCCTTTTCTGCCACAAGCATGAACTAAATCAGAAGCGCAAAATCTGCGTCAATCAACTGTGAAAATTAAATTTTTAGTCAATGTGTTTAATTGTGACTGAACAAATGTGGCAACCCCGAAATCCCAAGACTGTTTGTTTACACAAAGTTGCGTGATTAAGCAATCAAGTGTATTATCAAAGTGTGACAAAACAGGGGGGTTGCACATATTTTCCGTGAAATTGCCTCATTATTATGTTTTGCCAATATTGAAGTTATGTATCGTTGACTGTTCATTAAATATAGCAGAAATGATCAACAGTCGGGCCCGGTCTCTCCTTGGGGCTCTGCTGACATCCTAATGATGTTGTTTTAATGACTGATCCCATTCTCTCAGGAATTTACCCTAATTTAAGAACCATCTTTGGGATGATTAATATTTTATAGCTTTCAGAGAATCCAGGTAAAGAGATTCAGAGTTTTTTACAAGTTTGTTCTTCGGTGAAGAAACACGTTAACTTATTTTAATGTTAATTTATTAATTAATTGATTTATGTTAAAGAAATTGAAATATATAGAATAATAATGTACAAAACAAACCTGGACTGTCCTAATTTGCAAATATCTGAAATCGAATTTACATACAGTGATATTTAATTAAATTCAGTTAATTTCATTAATACCTTGACTTGGCAAAGGATAAACACACATGCCAACCGTATTATGAATCCTCATGTTTATTCATTCATGATTTATGCATGTGAGAGTCAGCAGGTCAAGTGTTAAACAAGTGACATGACAGGATCTTTTAATAAAAGACCTTTCCTGTATGTTTGCTTATCTTGGAACACTTTTACACCGCTAGTGTTACAAATATTGTAATTGCAACAGCAGTAAAAATAAAAACACTGTCTAATTATAAGTTGATAAGTTGACAACATGATTAAATATTTGATATGCCATTTTTTTGTATTATTAGTTTAACACAGTGAATGTGCATTTAAATAGGTTCAATTTGGATGTTCTTGTTTTAGAGAAAAGGGCCAGTATGCCAAAAATGGACAAAGTTTTACATTTAATGTCCTTTCATTAATGTAAAACAATTTGGACTTGTACAGGTGTGTAAAAGCAGTTCTGCACTTACAAATCAAGTCGGTTGTACATGCATTTCCATTGTAAGTGCATTTCTATCAATTTGTGTTACGTTTTTACAAACTGAGGCACTATTTGACTGTATTTTCTGTTAAAAAATATTCTGTAAAATTATCAATCTGTGTGGAAAAGATACATTTTCAGATGCCATTTAGTCATTTTCATTTCAACACCAATGGTAGTTTTTTTAGGTTTTTCATCAGTTTAATCATTTTAGTCAAATTGAGCAGGAAAATCACCTTTAATAAAAAAAAAAAAATGCTTGACATAACCTGTGTTTTCATATTAACATCTTATACTAACGGCTAGATTACATTTCTGCAGAACTAATAAAATAAACTAATGACATTAAAAAGTTGACTAAAAGGGCTCGAAAAACTATATATACTGTATAATATTAAAAATATGCTTTGTAAAATATCAGAACTAATTTTTTTTTGTTGCCCTCAAACTGCCTAGTGCATTCGCATTATGGCACAATATCAATGTGTATGTTGTACCAGTGCCCAGTGCACAAACATCCCCGTCAGCTTGCTGATGAACCAATCTAATTAAAAATAAGAGACAATGCCTGCGCTCGAAGGGGCTGCTGGAGATAAAGGCGCCAATGTATGCCAGCAGCCGTTTGGAACCGCACGGTTAATGAGCTCAGAGTTACAGGAGCAGTGAGGTGAAGAGGAGCAGAGCGCGACAGAGACCGCCAAGATGCTCTTCAGGGGGGAACAGAGCCGGGTAAGAGGGAAGGGGGCATTTTGAAGAGACAGGGGTCAGTTGTGGTAATAGAATCCTGCCCCGTGCAGCCCCCCTTGTGCAAAGACTAGAGCGCTGAGGTGAACGACGCTCTTCAGAGGCGCTCCTCATACCGGTCAAGGCCGCAAACCAGCAGGTTATGCATTTATTATTGCCATTAATGCACGCTAATGCGCCGCTGTTTATATTCATGAATACTCGGTATTAATCCAGACAGGGTCAGCACGAAATAAAACACACTTCACCTTTTCAATTTGAGTCTGGATCTGAAAGTGAGTGTGTGTATGTAGGAGGAAATGAAATTAAAGGAAGTTCATGCAGTCAAGATTTTGGGTTGTTGGCAGAGTCTGATTCCTTGATTTGTGTGCTGCGTTGTTTTTCATCTGCTCAAAAGCACTATTCCGATGGGATTAGTGTACTAAATTATGTTTGATTTATAATTATTAAAATAGGACATCTGTCATTTCATCTACTGGTTCGAATGGGATTGTGATAGCTAGCCAATTGTTGGTTGTGGCCGTTACAAAGGGTCATGTGCTATGAATGTTTGTATTTATTTTATAGTTTTTATATTTTATGTACTCGTTTTCATTTTTAGATTTGATATGATTGCAGCCATCCAAAATCCATAATGAAGATGCACCAGGCAGTTTGCAGGCAACAAAATATTAGTTTCGCTCTGCTATTTTAGTATATATACATTTTGTTTTCCTTTCTGCTCTTTTACTATATACATGTGTATGTGTGTGTGTATATAAAAAAAATTTCCTGCCCCTTTTATTTTTTTATTTTTTTAGATGACTAGTTTATTTCATTATTTCAGGTGGTTTATTTTATATTTATTTTTATTATTATTTCATTTATTTTTTGACACTTGGCAAAAGTTAAACAGGTGCATTCATATACATAATAAATAAACAAATACACGTTAGCTTATTTTATGCTTATTATTGCTGAAAATATATTTTTTATGTGGAGGTGTCACACCACAAAACTAAATGAAATTAACTTGAAAGTAGTTCCTCATAAACATTACAAATGTAATTGATAGTAGGAGGCAAAACTCTCCCACATACAAACGCATAACCTTGAAAATGTCTTTATTAGCAATAAAGTATTTATTAGTAAAATAAAGTAGGGTCCTAATTAGCAACATTGTGAAGGATCCCCAAGAGACGGCCAACATAGAAATTAATAAAATTAATTATAATAAAATAGTTAAGGTAATATGTAATTTGATGACCAGTCAGTTTTGAAATCAGACACAGACATATATTTATATATGTTTAATTTTGATACATTTCAGTATTTCAAAGTTGAGGACAATTTACACATTTTATTGAAATTAAAATGTGTGAAAATTAGTGCTGTCAAACGATTAATCGCGATTAATCACATCCAAAAGAAAAGTTTTTGTTTGCATAATATATGTCTGTGTTCTGTGTATATTTATTATGTATATATAAATACACACACATACAGTATATATTTTGAAAATATTTTCATGTATTTACATGTCTATATTTATATTCATATAAGTTATATTATAAATAAATATATTTAATATATAAACATAGCATATTTTTCTGAAATATATACATGCATGTGTGTGTATTTATATATACATAATAAATATGCACAGTACACATACATTATTTAAAGAAAAACTTTTATTTTAGATGCGATTAATCGCGATTAATCATTTGACAGCACTAGTGAAAATGTAAGCTTGTGTTTTTTAAATTATGAAAATGTATAATATAATATTACAGACATTAAAATGACCTCTCATGTGAAACACACACACACACACAAATTTTGTAGATTGTTTAGGTGACATTGAATATGATAGTGAATACTTTATACAGTGGCTGATTATGCTCCAAATTGACTTTTTGTTCACGATATATTGCGCTGCCTCTTCTAGATGCAAAACGGAGAGAGAAATTGCATCCATATGTGAGTTTATGGAGGTATATGTGAGGATACAGTGAGATGCAGGGGTCTGTAATCGTCTCTCTCCTCCTCATTACATTCTGCATATGTTCCTGGACGTCAGGCTGAAATTGATGTTTCTTCCTTTGAAAACGCGTGTGCCAACATCTCGGGTGATGAGACATAAACTACAATCTCGCCAAACAATAATGATACTTATCACTCACCGTCGCCCTGTCGAGCTTATGAGGAAATAAATATATATCTCTGTCCTGAGCCATTATTGGAACTCAGAAAATATAGATCTTATTTTTGTGGCTCTGATAATTCACTCCTGGCCCGGAGATGGATGACATGAAGAAGTCCATAAAAGATGTTACCTCTGGATTTCAGCCCCTGTGATTTATTTCATCGCCTCATCAAGATATTTTTTTCTGTGGATAAAAAAAAAACAAAGTAAATCAGTGCGGATGGCTCGCTTTCTCTCTCCGCCACAGTCTGTAAGTTTCCAGGGCTTCTGTATGTTAACAATACTCTTTATCTCTGTTTGGTCTAAAGGACTTAATGAGTCTCAGTAAGCACTGGGAGATGGGGAAAATCTGTCTTCCACTAACTGACCTATGTGACCATACATGTCAGTTACCAGCTTTAGCGAGATAATTACCCCAGCCATCAGATCAGCTCTCTCCACGAAAATGACCAGGCCTTTTTCACTAATTTCCCATCCAATTTAAATAAGACTGCTCCGGCAGTATAGGCCGTCTTTGAATGCACATATTTTCCTATTACTGCGCAAACGGTTATTTAATTTATCTGGGTGTTTGTGAAGTGTGACAAAGAAATGCTCATTCCAGGATCAAAATTAAGGGCCAGGGCTTTGTGTTTTATTTGCGAGAGCTGCAATTATCCTGGCACAAATCAAAAAAATGCTTGTATTCATAATTGTAACCTCACTGCAGTTTATTAAAGGGGTCATATCATAAATCTATATTTTGTTTTATTTTTTCCCCCTGAGGCCCACTTATAATGTTAGTGTTTTTTTTGCACCATAGCAGTCATAATTAATTTTTTAATAACTGTTTTCCACCCTATGTCTGACACTTAAACTAGGCATTTTTGTACTGCTGTGTCTTTAAAGTCAATATGAAACTGTATTTGCTACACAATTATATTGCTGTAATGTGATATTTCTTACTTTCTGTATCATTCTCACAGACATGTTGCACTGGGCACGTTCAATAAGGGGCAGGACATAATTTTATCGGGAATTGCTTGGATTGTGAAAAGTCAACAGGTAACACTGGTTATTGGTTAACATTTTCACTGCCTTTCATTGACACACTCACCTCTTGGTGACGTCAGCCAGGAAAAGTTGTTTAATGTGTGGACCAACAAATGTTTTATTAAATATTACAGTATGTGTACTTAGAATATTACATGCATTATGAAAATAAAGAGTAAACTTTGATTTCATGTTGACTTTGCATGTGGGATTAGTAAGAATGCTTTGTTGGCACATTTATTCGCCATTTGCACTCTAATCTGATTGGTTGTAATTGTGAACGGTTTACAATTTGGCTCATAAACTATATTACCAAGTGGATTGTTTTGCAAAATTGTCACAGTAAATTGCAATCTTGCAAAAGAGCTGTTTTTGAAATGCAAACACAGCTCCTTTGCAAGATTGCAATTTACTGTGACAATTTTGCAAAACAATCCGCTTGGTAATATAGTTTATGAGCCAAATTGTAAACCGTTCACAATTACAACCAATCAGATTAGAGTTTAAGCAATTCTTTCTGTAATGCTTTATGATGTTGTAAGTGTATTTTCACACTGTAATGAACACTTTTTGACCCATTTAAAAGTTAAATGTTTAAGTGTTTTTTTATTCCATATTTTCATATTGCAATGAATACTTTTATCTCAAAAGATTTAGGAAAAAGTAGTTTGACCCCTTTAAAAGTGAAATGTTCTGTGGTTAAAACAGATACTAAAGTTCAAGAGCATAAACTGCATATGACAGAAAAGTAGCACCCGATTGCAAAAAAAATTTAAATAATAATAATAAATTTTGCAAAGTTGCATTATGCTGTGACAGATTCACCAAACAATCCACATAGAAAAATAGTTTATGACCTGAAATATTGCCAGGCAATATTGCAACCAATCCGAAATTACAGTTGGAATAAACCTTTTTATAATGCTGTTTTTTTAAACTGAATGTTTCCGTATATTTTCATATTGCAATGAACTATTTTATCCCAAAAGATTAATGAAAAAGTAAATGTGACCCCTTTAAAAGTTAAATGTTCTGCAATTAAATGCATACTAAATTTCAAGAGCCTAGACTGCACATGACAGAGCAGTAGAGCTCCTTTGCAAAGTTGCATTATACTGTGACAGATTCTCAAAACTATCCATTTACAGTTCATGAGCTGAATTGTAGGCTGTTTACGGTTGTCAAGAAATGTTGCAACCAACCAGAATTTAGAGTTGGACAATCCTTTTTATAGTTCTGTATTAAGCTGAAAGTTTCTGTATATTTTCATATCGCAATGCACTCTTGTTGCAAAGGATTCAGGAAAAAGTAGTTTTCATGTGATTTGACCACTTTAAAAGTGAAATGTTCTGCGATCAAATGGATATTAAAGTTTAAGAGCACAAATATTATAGGCAAGTATGGCCGGCTGCACAAAAACTTTGCCTTTGCATAGTTGCATTAATCTGTGACAGAGTCACAAAACAACAAGCTTAGTAGTTCATGAGCAGAATTATAGGTTGTTTATAGGTTGATTATCAGACAATGCTGCAACCAGTGGGAACAATTCTATTTATGATGCTTTATGATATCTTAAGTTGAAAGTTTCAGTATATTTTCGCACAGCAGTGATCTCTTTTATCACAAAATATTAAGCAAAAAGTAGTTTTTCTGTGATTTGACCTCTTTAAAGGTGAAATGTTTCGCAATAAAGTGGATTCTTGAGGTCAAGAGCAGAAATATGACCGAGAAGTAGGGCTGGTTGCACAAAAAAAAAAAAATATATATATATATATATACAGCTGCAATATAACAAAGAGTGAAAAATTTAAGGGGGTCTGAATACTTTCCGTACCCACTGTATATATATATATATATAGATATAGATATATATTTTTACAAAGTTGCCTTATACCGTGACAGATTCACAAAACAATCTGCTTAGTAATATAGTTCATAAGACAAATATATACTGTTTATGATTACTAGACAATGTTGCAACCAATCAGAATTTATAGTTTGAACAATCATTTTTATAATACTTTAGAATGTGAAAGTAAAAGTGAAAGTTTATGTATGTTTTCATTTTGCAATGAATTCAGTAATCCTTTATGGTGTTTTAAGGTGCAAGCTTTCGTTTATTTTATATAGTAATGAATTAAAACATCTGACCTCTTTGGTTGAAACCATCTGTAATTACACAAATACTAAGGTTCAAATTGCATACGACAAAGAAGGGAAGAAACGGCATTATTGTGACATATTTACAAAATAATACACTTATAAAATAGTTCATGTGCCGAATTGTAGGCTGTTTGCCAGACAGTGTTGCAACCAATCAAAATTTAAACTTGAAAATGCTGTCTTAAATGCTTTATAATGTTTTAGGATGAAAGTTTCTGTATATTTTCATATAAAGATTTTTTTTTTAAGTAGTTTCTTGTTATTTGATCCCTTTGAAGGTGAAATGTTCTTCACTGAAAACTGCAACTAAAGTTTAAGCACATAAACTGAATATGACAATATGAAGCACAAAACCCCTTAATCTGAAAATAAATAAACAAATAAACCAGTTGTCTTAACTTAGTTTTGTGCTGATTTGACAGTGCAAATGTGCTTTAGCAAATAATGTAGCATCAGGCCCACAGAAAGACAAAGATACAGCGGGTCTCGACAGCTGACCTCTCGGGTCTGACCCCGTCCTCTCTGTTTCCACAGGCCATTCCACAACTCTCCTGCCAACATTTAAACACTTCCTGTAAGACAGGCGGGCGGCAGGAAGTTGCACCGTTGACCGGATATAATTCATATAAATGTATTTGTTATTTTTATTATTATTTTAAGAAAAGGTGGGACAGGTGGAAATTAGTTTTTGTGGTTTTATCAACATTATGCTGCAACTGCTGACAATGCATTTTAATTTCCAGTTCAGTTCCTGAAATTAATTTAATCACAATTCGAATTTGAATGTAATGAAGCAGAATTAAAATGTTTTGAAATTTATATGACCAATTTTTAACTAGAAAAGTTAAAAACAAGACATGACAAATGTTTGAAGTTTGAAGGTTTATTGGTCTCTTTGAGATGGATGGATGGATGGATAGATAGATAGATAGATAGATAGATAGACAGATAGATAGATAGATAGATAGATAGATATTCTCAAACCGCTTCTACTTGTTCTTCTCCTTTTCTAAACAGGTAATTTCACAGTTTTACCTCCTCCTGTCTTTCTTCATGGGAATCATGACAGTTGATGAGGCACAAACTCATTTATTTTCTTCTCGCGTTCTCACTTGCTCCTCTGAAAGGTTGCGTGCTCTTAGGAAAGTCCAAAAATAATATGCATGTGATAAGTCATTAGTAATTTCTTAGTCTGCATATGTTAACTTGACCTGCCGTATGTTAATGCATGCAACAATGGCCCCACATATGGCTGCATGTGCAATCCCAACTGCAAGAGCTCCTGCGTGGGGCCTCATTACAGAAAACTTCCCAGCCGCGTCATTAGCGCAGAGGTGGAGTTCGCGAGGAACGAAGGTGCGCTTCAGCTCCAGTCACACCATCAGCGGGGAGATGAAACATATACTATCATGTCACATTAGACAATATTAGTACTAATACTATCATGTCACACAGACTTATCACACCGTAGACAGGTGCTGGGAGAGACAGCTGAACCGAATGAAACAATAACTGGTTTAAAGGACTTTTTCAGCACAGCTCATGGCTCTCTATATTTAGCTATATTTAAGTCCATTACAAAAACAATTCCTAGATTTTCTCTAACTATCAGTGCAGAAAATGTAAAAAATAGTGCACAGATAGATTACAAATTGGATAAATTCAGACAAAAACTGTGCTCAAATGTATGTTTTATAAGTGCATGTTCCTCCTAGCTGCAGTCTGTCCAGAGTTCCAGGCTCATGTCTCCAGTTACCCGCTGGGCGCTGCTTGGCCATGGGCATCATCCTTTCAGATTCTGGGCGCAGGACCAGCAGCGGTTGCCAGGGCAGTTTACCCCCAACTGGACTTTAACACAGTACAGCACTTCATACTGGGGGCAAGTAACTGCCTGTACACCAGCACATAGATTCATCCTGATTTTTTTATTTGTCTTAAGTCTTAAGGGTCAGTTTTTTTAAATTGAGATTTATACATCATCTGAAAGCTGAATAAATAAGATTTCCATTGATGTATGGTTTGTTAGGATAGGATAATATTTGGCCGAGATACAACTATTTGAAAATCTGGAATCTGAGGGTGCAAAAAAAATCAAAATATTGGGAAAATTGCCTTTAAAGTTCTCCAAATTAAGTTTTTAGCAATGCATATTACTAATCAAAAATTAAGTTTTAATATATTTACGGTAGGAAATTTACAAAATATGTTCATGGAACATGATCTTTACTTAACATCCTAATGATTTTTGGCATACAAGAGAAATCTATTATTTTGACCCATACAATGTATTTTTGGCTATTGCTACAAATATACCCCAGCGACTTAAGACTGGTTTTGTGGTCCAGGGTCAAATATATAAACAGTATTAAGAAATTAAAAGAATGCCATAGTAGGTTTTGGTAACAGTTTGTTAATATTATGAAATAAATACTTGTTTATTTTATTTATTTATTTATTTATTTATTTATTTATTTATTTATTTATTTATTTAACAGTGGTAAAACTATTTAGTTAGTAGTTTATTTATTATAAATAATTATAATAAACAAATGTAATCTAAAATATATGATGAACATGCAGCATTATTTTACTATCATTGATATAAAATTATAGGTTGTAGTAATATTTTGAATTGGTTTTTATTTTTCAAATTTCATTTTAATTTTATTATTAGTATTTTTAGTAAATTGGTGTCTTTGTCGTTTTTATTTATTTTTTAAAATATGTCTATATAATTTTATTTTATTTTATTTTTCTCTTTATAAATGAAAAGTAGAAATTAATAATAATAGGAGAAAAAATAATAATAATATTTGAATTATTTATTTATTTATTTACTCATTCATTTATTAATTCTACATATACACTATATAATGCATTTATTATTATATTCTGTTACCATCACTGGACAATTGTTCCACAGCAGTCCTGTTAGTGAAACATGGAAATAAAGGATATAACTCTTGCTGGCTAAATATGCTTTTTAGAGACCCTCTACTAAAGTTAAAACCTTTCAGGTATGATCAGTAAGTTTTATAGTCCTTTTTAACAAATGTGATTTTCTTTTCATGTATATCACAGAAATATCATGCAGCCCTAAAGCCATTTCTTCCTGTATACTTGTAAAAAATACATAACTGCTTGTGTCTGGTGCATAAACGATGGCCTCAAGCTCATTGTGAACAGATATATTTCCTCCCTCGATACTTTGAGAATAAGGCAAGGTGATATTTGACTCGAAATAATAAAACATTATTTCATTTTTTAGTTCATGTCAGTCTTTGCTAGTGGATCATAAATTAGCCACATATGAGGCGCTAATAAAACTCTCTTAAAATGCTTTGAGTGACAGACACGTGATTGTGTGGAGTGAAATAGGTCTGTATTATCAGAGCAGATCTCACAGAAGAGTAAACCACAGTCTAGTGACTGGAAATACAGTCCTGCGGCTCTTAGTGCTTATAACCGCACAAATCATCACCTGTCCTTCACAACCATGCCTGCTGGGGCGTTTGTGCCTGTGCACAGCTTTCTTTCTTTCTTTTGTCTTTTGGATAGACACTCACATGAAATGTATGGATACCTTGTACAATGTAAACCAATTTACATAGATACAACTTAACAGACGTAAATATATTAACTGGAATATTACCTTGTTTTTCTAACCTTTGCATGTGTTAATATTCTATCCATCCATCTATCTATTTATAAATTCAGCTCTTTTTTTAATCCCAAACTAAATAATTTGCTTCACAGGAAATTCACAAAATCTCTTTAATTTTTTCAGTGTTTGATAAAGCAGAAGCACACTTTTCAAATGAATGAAAAAATTCCCAGTGGGATAACATTTGTCAGGAACTTCCCACTAATATTGTCCAGTTCACCTGTATAAATCAGAAATTGTTGCACCTTTAATATAACAAATCTTACAATTTGGGATTTTTTTTATTTATTTTTAATAAACATTTTATTCTGAAATTAGTCATTTTTTAATTCAAGTAGCTAATTCAACAACAACAACAACAATAATAATAATAATAATAATAAACATTATTATTATTGTTGTTGTTATTATTATTATTATTATTATTATTATTATATTGTTGTTATTAAAGTATAAATTATTATTAAATTATACTTTATTGTTTTATTAAAATAATTGGTTAACAAAGCAAAACAAAAAAACAAATAAAAAATGATAACATAAAAACAAGATTTTCAATAAAATAAAACATGATATTAATATTAATAATAGACTTAATATTTATCTCATTCCTTCATTTTTGCAGCTCAACTCTCTTCCCTCTTCTTCTCACAGACTATAATTGCCAGCAGCATCTTTCCTTCCTGTTTTCTGGACGCCTTCATGATGTCATTTCCTTTTGAAGGTCCAAGATAAACATTCATTTCTGGATCACCTGGGTAGCGCTCTGATAGACAGCTCAAGGATCCGAGTATTCCCTTACATAATTAGCAAAACCAGGCATGGGCATAATCTCATTCTCCAGACCCAGAAATTATGTTCCCTAGAAAGACAAGTTATTTTTATTGATTTATTGATTGATTTTTGCTTTATTCTCGTCCCACCGCTGTTGACACCTGAAGTTTATGCATTCAGATAACTGCTCTGTTTGGAAATGTGGGAAAGAAACATACGTTTTTTAGAACATACTGCTCTGTGATGCAGTGGAAAGGTTTTGGTGTGCGTATGTTGCATTTGATTGACAGCGAGTCAGAGATATACCTCCGTCTCCAAGCGGGAGGGAGACATTTAATCATTCGTAATTAACGTTTCTGCGGAAGCTGGAAGACAGCAGGCACGTGTGATTATCTGTGCGCAAGACAAAAGTGATGATTAAGAAAGTTAGTATTAATTTAGACAACACATGTCCATGTTTGACCATCCAACCCAAGCAAAAGGAAACCGCATGGGTTTGGATCGCCTTTGCATTTCAGCACTCGTACATGTTCAGCCGTTCTTTGAAATGTTGATATTGAGCCGATTAAAGATGTATGTAAACAGCTTACGATGAATTCTCAGAGCTGGTTAGATAAGTGTGCAAATATTCAGCGTTTGCAGCTCTGACATTTACAGGCGTTTTGTCTCACGCTTTGTGTTCGGGTCGTGACTCCGTGGTCCGTTCTGCATGTTTGGACACTTTCGTTTCCTTTCATTTGACTTTTTTTCTCTTTGATAATTCCTGTTCCACACACGCTGACCTCCAAATGTATTCTACCCGGAGCTCGCGAGGCCGGTTCTCTGAAGAACGTGGTTTTCCCCTTACGACGCCCAAATGCAGATGTTCAGCCGCTCTGCCAAGAACTAGCGAGCCTTTCTCTCTCCCACCAGTCCCAGGACAGCTTCACACAGCCGTCCATACTGGCACAAACACT
>NW_015645558.1:875941-897005 GCF_001515625.1 Sinocyclocheilus rhinocerous
CGTGGTTTTACCCTTACGACGCCCAAATGCAGATGTTCAGCCGCTCTGCCAAGAACTAGCGAGCCTTTCTCTCTCCCACCAGTCCCAGGACAGCTTCACACAGCCGTCCATACTGGCACAAACACTACGTTTGTGTGTGTGTGTGTGTGTGTGTGTGTGTATGTGTGTTTGTCCTCCCGCTCACCACATCACAGCAACCAGCTGAGGAACAATTTCTGATGTCTTCCACCTTTATTTTCTTCACGTTCCTTCTTTCCCTTTCTGTCTTTCATCCTCTGTTTTCCCCCTTCATCAGGAATGATCGTTGGGCTCTTACCATCATGGATAATTACTCAAATGACAAATTGAATTTGGTTAATGGTGAGGATCTGACTTTGGGATTTTCAGGATTTCACTCCTGTGGCCGTGCTAACCAGAAACACGCTTTCTCCATCAAATTGTGGTCTGCAGCTGGCTGTGGGAGTGCTCGGCGCTGGTATTCATGCGTGGATTTGTGTGTGTGGGATATTTCCTATAGTTTAAATGAACACCAGGTGGCCTATACGATCAGGCCATTACTTCAAGACTGTGAGCACCAGGTCAGACATTAGCCAAACTGTGAAGACATGCTGACACCAGAAACTCCCCAGAATCACATGTTGAGGTTATGTATGCTTACTTACAGCATTTTCTGAATTTTTGCAGTTCTGTGGGAAAAATTCCCATTGAAGCCATTGCTTCTGCCATATACCATTTAATATGCTACAAAACGTGGTAACCTGACATTAGTCACAATGTTAGTGTAAAAATAACAGATTTTAAGACACTGAAAATTACTTAAACTGTAAGTAAAGGAGTAACAGTAACATCTGTAGTTATCTGTAGTAACTATACTACAAAATTTTGATTAGCTTGATTGAAAAAAAATTAGAGATGAGGAAAAAATATATATATATTTCAATGCTTTTGTATTCCTTCGTAAAATGTTTGTTTTTTTCGCAAAAGTATTGCGTTTCCCCAAGAAATGTTGCATTCTCTCAAAAAATGTATCGCATTTCCTTGATAATTTTTGTGTTTGCTCATGAAAAAAATGTGTTCTCTTGCAAAAGTACTGCGTTCCCCTTGGAAACTTTGCATTCTCTTGCAAAAGCATTGCGCTACCTTGAGAAACTTTGCGTTTTCTTGCAAAAGCATTGCGTTCCCCAAGAAATGCTATGCTACGTTCTCTCTCAAAAGTATTGCATTCCCTTGAGAATCTTTGCGTTTACTCATAAAACATTTGCATTATCTTGCAAAAGTATTGCGTTCCCTCAAAAAACCCTGTGTTCTCTTGTAAAACATTTGTGTTCTCTTGCAAAATTATTGCGTTCCCTTGAGAAACTTTGAAATCTTTTGCAAAACATTTGCGTTCTCTCACAAAAGTTTTGCGTTCCCTCAAGAAACTTTGCATTCTCTTCCAAAACATTTGCGTTCTCTCTCAAAAGTATTGCATTCCCCTGAGAACCTTTGCGTTCTCTTGCAAAAGTATTGCGTTCCCTCGAGAAAGGTTCTCTTGCAAAACATTTGTGTTCTCTTGCAAAACCATTGCATTCCCTCAAGAAACGTTACATTCTCTTGCAAAACATTTGCATTCTCTCACAAATGCATTGTGTTCCCTTGAGAAACTTTGCTTTCACTAACAAAAGCATTTCAAAAGCGTAACATTTTTACATTTCTGCAGAATCTGGATGTTTATAAGAATGTAATATTGAGTAGCTTACATTTATACGATTGTTTTGTCTATTTTTGCCAACGAAAGTAGTTTCAAATGAATTCAAAGCAGAATTAATCGTTGTTCATCTCCAAGCAACAACCACTCACCATTAGCCAAATTCGAACACATGATGTGCTACAACCACCAAGCCACTACCCCAACCATTTCATCTTTTAATATCACTTCTGCCGCGGTACAACTTCAAGAAGTGAAGTTTACAATGTGACTTTCCCTCATACTTGACTCTTTTTTTTTCCCACTACTCATTTTTAAACTCTCACTGATGTTCACTCATCTTCTTTATCAAGTCATCCCTGCAAATCACACCCCATTGGTCATCCATCAGTCTGCGGCAATCACCAGAGACTCCCGCTCTCCCAGTAGCATTTTTCTCTCTCTGAACTATCAATCGCTCCATCCGCAAACCAGCTCTCATTTCCCCAAAATGACCCTCCCTCCCCACTCCGTCCGGTCAGATTGATATGTTTCACGCCATCACAAGAGGAGGTAAAATATTTCCTGTCATTTCAAGTCCAAGAGGCACGGCTGCTAAATCGTCGAGCCGAACCCAGAAATCCATCAAGCCAACGCTCGACTTTGCACCAGAACATTTCATATGCAGCGTTACTGCATCGCTCCGCATCTGCTTTGCCAGATCCTCCTCGGGCCAGAGGTCAATAATGAAACAAAGTTTGAAGGAGCTGCTAGAATATTCACAGTATATGGTTAAAGGGCTTGAGAAACACATCATTATGTCCCCTGTAAGAAAGTCTACCTCATTCCAGCGACTCTTGTATTCATAGCATTCCCTTTTCGAGCATCTTACCGATCACGCACTGATATATGGATCATGCCGCTCTTTTCTCTCCTGGCGCATAATGGCAGAGCGAGAGAGTTGCCCTATGGCTAATTTGTATCATTCAGTAGCGTGACTGTTTGTCAGAGCCGAACTGACTCTCTTGACCTTCTATTTCTTATGGCGGCCGACAAGTGGCTCTGCCTCTGGTAATTAGTTTTCAGCTGCTCTCGGTGCATGTGAGTCTGAGCGCTTGCATGTGTGTGTGTTTAAAGTTGAGCTTACGAGGGCCAGCCGATGCAGAGTGCTGGTTAAATATTTACTGTTCAAGGCAGATTCACACAACTTTTTAAAATTAATGAGTGGAGCGGGCTGTTTGGACAGTGGCAGCAGTATTGAACTGTTTGTAGAGCTTTTCCACCTCGCACTGGTGACATGCAAGTCACTTCGTATTTCCCCTGCTCTCTCTTCTCTCTCTCTCTTTCTCTTCCTCTCCGGAATTAATAGAGAAATGGCCATGTGGTTTCAACCCATGCGGCGCGCGAGCCGTTGGATGTGCTCTCTCTATATTAAACTGTATTTGCAATGGATCACTGCCATTGTGAAGTAGTTTTCGGAGAGCTTCGATGCTTCACTCTTCAAGCATTCAGCTACACTGCTTTTCCCTTCTTTCCTATTGTCCAACTCTTTCACTTCCCAGAGGAAGAGGAATTGCTCTTTTATAGCTCGGGAGACTTAATGAGGTCTCAGCTTTGTTTATATTATAATCTCAGTTGTTTTAGATGATTCTCTTAAAATTCCTTACAATGAATATGTTGTATAACAATTAGGGCCAGAGTATATATATATAAAAAAAAAAAACATACTGGAATTAAATTATTTTCACGACATTCAGAATCAGAAAAATAGCGTTGATGAGAAATATTTGACATGCATGAGATCTTGTGAAGACTGCTGGGGTCTCTCTTGCGATCTCATTGCTGTTTAGGAGAATAATCTGACATAATAATGAGATCTTGTTTGTGTTTTTTCTATAGATTCTACAATAGAAATGGATTGATCAGGAAGGTTTTTTTTTTTTTTTTTTTACATAAAATCACCATTGTCTCAGATGTTTCTCCTAAAAAGCCTTTGTAGAAATAAAATAGACAGTGAGTCAATAGCTAAAAAATGTGTGGACATCATATGGTAGCTTGTTTAAGGAGTTTGGAACACTGAGTTCATATTGAGATATTGTTGAGATCTCTTTTGAACCTATAGAAGAGGTCTCAGATGTTTCTCCTAAATGCCTTAAAAATAAAATACAGAATGTCTGAGTATCTTTTTACGGAATATATTTTTATGGAATATTGTAAAAATAAAATATGTGAATAGCATAACTGGTTTAAGGATTGTTTTAATGAGAAACATTTGAGTTCATAGTTTGAGACACTGCTCTTCTGGAACTCACCATTGTCTCAGATGTTTCTCCTAAAACATCTTGAAGTTCTAAAACAAGGGAAATAAAAATAGAGAATATGTGAATAGCATAGTAGGTGTAGGGGTTTTTTATGAGAAATGTTTGAGTTCACATTGAGACATCTTTCTTCTGTCTTATGCTGGGAATATTAGCAATTCTGAGCAGTTTGAGAAAAGTCCTTTTCTTGGGGCTCCAGAAGAGACATGGGTGAGATGAATATGTCTTTTTCCTAGGAGAAAGCAAAAGTCTTTCCATTTGCTCTCATCGCTGTCATGTCGAACAACTAACTAATGATTCTCATTTTGACTTTCCTATTAGTTTCATCAGTCGCTTTTAAACCCTTCTCCTCGGTTTTAACACTCTCCTTCCTGATCAGCATCCGGAAAATGACTTGCATGTATAGAAAAAACAAAACCAGAAGAGGAATAAGGGCTGTGTTGTCAAGGAAGGGGGTGTTGAGGGCAGGCTAAAGGGATTTGCTACAGTTAATCTTTTCCATAGAGTAGATATGTGGGTTCCTTCGTTCAGTGCTTTGTTGGCAGAAGTGGGCTCCATTGTAGGGGCTCCAGAGGAGGGGGTCTTTTGAAGGGCCTGCTATCGTCCCGCCGCATGCACGCCGCGCTCGTCCTGCAGTCAGCTGATAGGCCGGCCTCGGCACGCTGGGAAGATTGAATTGAAGTGTCACACTTGAGGCGTACGGTGCGATCGGCCCTGCGTGAGTGCGAGGTGAAGAGGGGAGATCACGACGCTTCCTCTCCGACTCGCGCGAACGAAAGAATGCATGCACGCCCTCCCTCTCGGTGCTTATATTTGACTTTGTGTGCTTGGCTGGTTTTATTATGACAGGCTGAATGGTGAAGGGGGGGATTAAACTGTTAAGCAGACATCAGACGCTGTCTAATGTTTAATGCAAGAGTGTGTGCACGTAAGAACTGATAATGAATACAAACAGGACGACATCTTATTTGCTGTGTTTTTATTAGGATGACTGGAGAACTTGACATTCTCTGCTATCCTCTCTTAATCTCAAAACCCCCCGACCCACATCAAAAAACCTTCCTAATTTCTTGAGAGCCCTGTGTAGTTTAAGATTCTGGGGTTATACAGAATGGACGGGTATTGGTAGCTTAGAGATTACAACAGTGAACAGTTGCATGACTTAATTTTGTGATTGGTTTCTGTGGTGTTTTTGAGTGGTATCTTGCATCTGATTGGTTAGAGTTGGCACAGTATACACATACTGTACATGGTGATTATAGGATTTACACTAAATGCATTCTTGCTTGGTAGGTTATAATGAGATGTATTTTTTTTAAAGTTTAACAAAAGTGATTTGTCTTATTTTTTCTATTACAAAGCTTTCTTCAAAACTAGTTTAATATGCAGAGGTATCTGTAACATTCAAGGTTAATTCATCTGAAAGGTATAAATAATATATATATATATATCATATAATATAAATAAATAAAATATAATAAATACTAAATAATAATTAAAATATTGTTCAAATTTGATAATTTTTTGTCTGGGTGACCAATGGAAGTCAGGGAAAAAGTTCAGGAAAACCTATTTGAGAATAGTAATAATTTGTGCAGTTCCATTTAGTGATTCTGTGTCTGAAATTTGATGTTCTCCTTAGTTTAATGCAAAAAATTAAGATTCTGTAATTTACTTACCTTCTTTTTGTTCCAAACCAGTTTGCATTTCTTTTTTTTTCTGTGCAAACATTTATTTATTTATGTATTATTTTTTGTTAAAAAATTTAAATAATATATAGAATAATAATGTACAAAACAAACCTGGACTGTCCTAATTTGAAAATGTCTTTTCAAAAAAAATTTTTAATTAAATGTAAATTAAATGAAATCTGATATTTGATATGCGTTAAATATGTGATATTTAATTAAATTTAATTCATTTCATTAATACCTTGACTTGGCAAAGAATAAACACATTTATTTATTTATTTATTTTTAGTTTAGTTTAGTTTTTGGCCAATGTAATGAACGTAAATGGGGTCCAATATTGTTTTGGACCCCATTGACTTTCACAGTATGGGCAAAAACATTTCTTCAAAATATCTGCATTTATTTTGCAAAAAAAAGTTTTTAAAGATCATGAAGGTGAGTAAATTGACAGAATTTTTTTTTTTACATTATCTTAAAAAGAGGCAATGGCCAAAACGGTCTGTCTTGTGCATATATAAATAAATTAACAATTAAAAATCCTGTAACTTGTGCGCTCAAAATGAACAAATACATCTGTATCAGCCAGTAAATGCTCGCTGCCGTAGGTGCCGTTCTTCTGAGTGGGACGTACGGTGTATGCTGAACTCACAGAACAAGTAGGAGATCATCACCTATGATAATGAAGAGCAGATAGGAGCCGGCGATGGCGGCTTTAAAGGTCACACGTTGACGAATAATTGCTTTTTACATCCTCCACTACGTTTAACAGGCCCGAGGCTTGACCCCGCTGGCAGGGGCAGTAAATATGCCATCTTCACAATGCTCGCAGATGTACCGACACCGCCAGCTTGTGTTCGGAGCACGTTTTCTGATGTGAGGTCAGAGCGCTGCATCCAAGGGCCCCTATTAATCAAGAGAAATAATGCAACAACCCTGAACACATCTCAGCAGAACAGGACTGACCCAAAGAGCGGGGTCAATTGATTTGGAAAGAAATTAAAAATAAAAACCAATTTTATGATACTTTTCTGATGGAGAATTAACTAGTGCACTCATTCTTAAACTCCCTTAACTCTACTTTTTGAGATACAAGTTCCCGCAGGATAGAGAAAATCTCAAATGAGATTTGTATAATATCTCAATTGTTTCTCCTAGACGGCAATGTAATTAAATGGAGAGAGAGTGGGAACTTTTACTTAAGACTTTTGCTTCTCAGTTTGAGTTTCAGGAAAAGATACCAAAGTGTGTAATCAAAAGTTAGAGATCTCAATAGGAACTCAAACATTTCTCATCAAATTTTTCAAAAGCAAATCATTTAAGCTTATTTTATAACCTGAAATGCTGCAAAAACAATTATTTTTCCTAGACAGCAATGTAATTAAATGGAGAGGAAATGGGAATTTTTACTTAAATCTTTGGCTTTTCAGTTTTTGTTTCTGCTGGAGTTTCTGAAAAAATCTCAAGTCTGAAATATGAACTCAAATCAAATCAGCCTCAAATCATTTTATGTGCTGAAAAAATGTGGTGTAGAAACAATTTCCACTCAGAAATGACAGAAATTCACAATGAATTACCAAGAAACGGCAAGTTACATTGAATTAAAGTGAAAGTTTGAAGTATTTTTTGAACTTTTTTTTTTTTTTACATTTTGAATTTTTGGAGTTCTGTTGCTCTATACTTTCATTGCACAGTATGTCAACAATTTTCTCATTTGTCAAAAATGTCTCTCTAGGTATTTTAGGAGGAACTTCAGAGATAAAGTTGAGACATCTGATATCTGAAAAGTCTCCTGAGCAACCTCTGTGCAATAAAACTTTCTCCTGGGTTATTTAATGCTCCACATTGGGCTAAATAAACTACACAACAGCGAGCGTTTCTCCTCGCCATATTTCAGCAGGCTTCGTTTAAACCACATGTGCCACTGAAACCCCACAATAACAGAACACGACCGCCAATAGGAACCACCTTGCGGTTCAGATCAGGCGTTGAGAGCTTGAAATAGTGACTTTGACACGTCTCCGAGGAGAACGGATACTCTTTGGGAATGGCATCTTACTGATCGAGTTCTCTCATCGGGGGGATTGGTGATTGTGGAACATGTGGCCGGAGAGTTCTTCTCAGAGCTCCCCACGTGCCGTCTGACTGCTTTATGCATCTCAAAACACGCTCGCATACTTTCAGGGGTTAAAACAACAGGAAGGGATCGAGAGGGTTTATTATCATGACATGTTTAGAGCGAAGAAAAATAAATCCACTGGAAATGAATGAAACGTTTCATTGAAGCAGGATGTTAACTTTTCATTCAAAAATATTTGACTTGTTGATCGTGTGATCTAAAGTATTTTCGAACGATTTAGAGAGCAAAACGAACACGGAAGACAAACACAAAAGTGTATTTACTGTCAGTTACTCAATTGAATTGTGATGCATCGATTTTTAAAGGATAAAAAAAATGAACAAATTGTTTTCATATCCACTTATGGATTTTATTTATTATTGAAATTTCCTCTAAAATGCAAAGTAACCCTTTGCAAATAAGATTACTTAATGGATTATTATTTTGCATTAGTCTCTCCGGTACACGCTAACAGGAAAGACTTAGGAGTTTTTAGTCTTCAGAAAGCCTTTCAAAACCACTCTGACTTCTCATAGAGAGGCACAGAGCCAATACTTACTCCATTCAGCTCTCAGAGAGAGAGAGAGACTTAATTCAGTGTGTTTGATGGAGGCAGAACCACAGCTCCTCCCTGTGGTATACACACTGGATTACTCCAACCGCAGTTACATGCTTTCTCTCTTCCTCACTCTCTCGTTCTCTCTCCCTCGGTCAGTTGAACAGTTCTGCATGAAATGCAACTATCGCTGCCTTCAAACCCTCCTGGAAAGTTCCTTTTCGCAAGCTCCGAAGTCATAATTATCATGTGAATACATCGAACAGATTTAGACGTCTTTTAGTCTTTTTCACGTACTGATAAAGAGGAGTTTTTTGTGCTATAGCAAAAAAGTGACGAGCAAAGCATGTGCATTAGGTGTTTAATCGATGCTTTATCTAACCAGTTTAGTCTTCTTGTTCTGCCACAGGGAAATGATGCACAGTTTTGACATGCAACTAGAAGTATTTTTCATAAACAGTGTACAATATGCATGCAAAATAATTTGTACAGTTAATATCTGTAATTATGATCCATCCTATATGCTTTCATGATGCTTTAGACACGCTCCCAAAACGGACAGTCAAGGTTTAAAGGAGTTTCCCATTGATGTACTTTTCCTGTGTGCTCATTTTGTAAATAGAAGCGTAAGAATGTATATATAAATTATACATTTATTATTTATACATTTCATTGTTTAACTAGTTTTTAAATGGTTATTATACTGTCAGGTTGCCCCTAACTTGGTAATTTAGTAAATATGATGAACAAAATTGTTCTGCATAACAAAATGAGCTTAAAAGGCATTTAATTATAAACATTGTGATTTTTAAATTTATTTATTTATTTATTTTTTTTACATTTTTCCTATTAAAGCTTAAACCAGATATTTAATTGTCTTTCTGATTTATAATTAGGCCTACGTTTTAATTGTATTCAATTTTGAACTGTTATTTTGCTTTGTTCCTTTGTTTTGACTTTCAGGTCAGGACTATTTATTTCTGACAAGTGTTCTGGAAACCTGTCTGAAAACAGTCATTATTTTGCTATTTGTTTGGTGTTGCTAGTTTTGCAGAACTCACATACTTCCTATATGCGTTTAATTAGTTTGACTAATTTAATAATAGCTTTCAGAGAGAGTGAAGTACCCTCAGCTTAATTTCTCCATTGCTTTCTACAGGTATTCCTGTCTGGAAAGCTCAGATTCTGTCTGGGCTTGAAAATGAACATTAATTTCTTACGTTGCTGATGTGACACAGTTGCTTTTGTCCCTACTACTACTGTTATATTGCACGCAAGTGTGCGTGTGTGGGACCCTGGGATTTTTACAGCCCGACCCGTGTTGTCTCCAGAGGGTGCTTCCACTCAGGTCCGCCGTTTCCATCCCGGCATCGGCGTTCGTCTCCACCTGTGTGTCGTGCTCTCGTATATTGCTGTATGACTTCTCTCATCCTTCTTCCTCTAGAAAGAAGAAAAACTCTGACATTTGAAAGAGATTGGTGGGAAAAGCAATCTCAGATCACTCGGTCCCAGCAGATCACACGCAGCTTACCGGGGGGAGCGAGAGACTGGCATTATTTGAACCGCTGACTTCTTTGCTGCTAAGATGGCGCAGCCTTGGATATTTCTCTCCTCTTGTCCTCTCCTCCGCTTTAATGTGTGAGTGGAGAGCTCGCGCACCGCCTGCTCGTGACATTCGCCGTTTGCGGAGACGTCTCCGTGTGATGGGCCTCAGCTAAGAGCTTTAGAAGTCCCACACCATATGTTTCCTCCCAGGATCACCTCGTCCTGCAGAATTACAGGAACCCGAGCTTAAAAAACACAATTAGTTAAAGGTGAAACGTTTAAGTCCCTATCGCACTCGCAGGGTAGCCACCGACACCATCCACCTCCGGCTAAATGTGGCTTAGATGCGTTTGGTTTAGTGGTCTTTCTTTATGCAACAGTTTGCTCTGCAGCACATCGCTCTGTATTCAGCGCAACATCACCTTTGTCTTTTTACAAGGGTCTTTTATTTTGGGATGTAATGGAATTCGTACAGCTAATTATACTACAGCTTATTTTATTTTATTTTTCTATAGGTAACTTTTTTGAGTCACAACCAATATTTTGAGTAGCAACTGGCAACTTTTTAAATAAACAGCTTGTTTTCTATGATGTGGAAATCTAAAAAAAAAAGGTAAATATTAACAGTTCTTAAGTTTTTGGACATACTTATGTTTGTCATCTGATACTAGCATAAAGCACTGAATTTAAAATGTAAACATATTTTTAAATTAAAACTAATTATAATTGTATTATTATTATTATCATCCTTATTAGACTATCAGATTATAGCTTAGCAACATGCAGCATCATTTCACAACTTGGATTGTCAAAATTGGAATGAATTGTGACATGTGTGAGAAGTGCTAATTGTGTTGTGCCGAGATGCTGCCTTTGTAGAGCATTCCAAATCAGTCACTAATAAGGTTCCATTTCAGTCAGGATGCTGCCTTGGAAGGCAGCTACCTATGTAGGCAGCAAGGATGCTCAGTAGGATTGGGATCAAAACATAATATTATTTTTGCATAGACACACCATCTTTGTTTCAGAACCACCATCCTTTTAAAATCATTTGTCACTCTTGTCATCTGATTGTGCCCCGTAGCTTTTGATAATATGACTGAGATTTTAATCAGGCATCAGGGATGGCTCAGAAAAAGACCACCCCGCCACTCCATGCTGGTTACCCCTCTGAGACCCCGAGACTCAACCTGCCGAGGCTGGGCTGCAATAATCATCATTCAATGCAGCGATTCCACCCTCAGTTCCACCAATCACCAATCATTATGGACTTCATCTCCAATCACAAACTTCCTTTCCCTCTCTTTTAGGAAAAGATTAGCTCGTGTTTACAGTCCTGGATGTGGACTCTTATTTCCTAGTCGATACTTTCAGGAGAAAGAGGCTCTTTGTTTGATGAGCACATCTGTAACGTGTACCTTTTCTTGAATAATGATCCGTTCTGAATGCTTCATGTCTATGTCTATGTAATATAGAGGTGGGCAGGAATACCAAACTTTTACGTCACATAAAGAATAATTTCACATCATGACAATTCAGTTATTTTTACATTAAACTTATATGACAAAGATGGTATTAACTCCAAACTGTGATGTTGCATGACAATGAGAGCTTAAAGTCAACATGAAACCTGTTTGCAACCCATTTTACTCCCAAAATATGACATGTTTCTGAGTGAAACAAGATGTTCAATGAGGTAAAAAAAAATAGGCGATTGAACTTGATTTTATCCATCAGGAATAGATTTGATTGTATGGCATGCTAAAATAGTTTAAAAGGGGATTTTTGAATCGTTTTGGTGGTGGTTATGATTAAGACAAACTTTTTGTGTGCCAAAAACACATTAAAAAGGTAAATTGTTATTTCATCTTGACTTTAAAACAGCCTTCCTTGTTTAGGACACGTCCCGCTCTGTATTTAAGCATGGCTTTGTGTTTCTTTATCGCTTTCACGTGCAAATTGGGGTTAGGGTTGCAATGCCACATTTTAAGTCAACATGAAACCCTTTTGCAACTCATTTACTTCCATAATCTGACATGTTTCTGAGTGAAAAAAAGTGGACGATGCGACTTGCTTTAAACTTAGAATTGTTTTGTAATTTTGATCAAGACAAGCCTTTTTGTGCACCAAAAACATGCATTAAAAATTGTTATATTGTGGTTTAAATTTTGGTACATTTCTAAATGAAACAAGATATTCAGTGAGGAAAAAATATACAAGACTTGGTTTTATCTATCAGGAACTGATTAGATTGTATTGCATGTTCAAATAGATTAAAAAAGAGGGATTTGTGAAGACAAGCCAGCATGCATTAAAAATATGAATTTTGATTTAATTTTGACTTTAAAAACACCCACAATATGGTCAAGAGTAGTTATTTTTATCCAAAACAGTAACACTTCACTAGCATGGCAAGTTGAGATGCCTCATGTTTAAATCAACACAAACCCCTTTTGCAACCTATTTTACTTTCATAATCTGACGTATTTCTGAGATGGGACTTAAACTGTTAAAATTGTTTCCCATGTAATTTTGATTACCAAAACAAGCCTTTTTGTGCACCAAAACCTTGCATTAAATAAAATTTATTGTATTTCATTTCAAATGAAATAAAATGTGAATTTGAGTTCATCTCGACTCAACACCCCATCCATGTTTAGGACACGTCCCACTCTGTATTTAAGCATGCCTGTGTGTTTCTTCTTTGCTCTAGCATGTAAAGCAGCCATGCGAACTTACAGCCATATGAATATTTCTCCCGCCCAGGCTTATATCTATGTGTATTTTTATAGCTTTGTGAGACCCTGTAACCCGCCTGAAGGTTCCTTTCCAGTTGCTTCTCCTTGGCACTTGCTCTCTCCTCTGCTCTTTGCGTCTCTATTTCCTATTTGCTTGTGTTTGGTTTGAGTGGTGAAGGGCCGTAAGAGGTCTTTCAAGTAAAAGGAGTCTTCATATGTCCCCAATTGGAGGAGTTTGGTTAGGGGCTCGCCCCAAGCTAACTGAACTTTGCCTCTTTCTGCTCCTCGCTCTAATACTTCCTCCAGCGCGGGGGCCGGGGGGGCCGGGAGAGGGCCGCTGGAAAACAGCCCGCGGCTCTACAGCTGATAATTTCACCAAATTTGCATCTTTTACAGGCAGTTATAAGGACTCTGCCTCTGAGGCCCACGGCGAATATTACACAGTCATATTCAGTCTCTTCCACTGTCATCCCCGTCTCCCTCCCTCCCACTCTCTCAGACTTGCCCCGCGGGAGGTTCTCGTCCTCACCCACCTACCCACTCTCACCGGCAGCATGTGTGTTTGCGAATGCCTGTGGCATCTTGGTACTTCGCCTGGCATCTGCCGTGTTTTAAAGGGGGAGCAGAGAAGTTGAACACCTTAGTCACTTACAAACTACAGCAACACACAAACTTGCACGTGAATGTGATGTTTTGAGAGATCAGTGATGTCATCCTTCTCTGCTGATGTTTAAAGGTTCTCAGTCATTTGATTGACAGCTTCCTGTTCTTATTACAGGTACACATTCGTTTGACCTTAACTGCTTGTTTATAGTGTCATTCTTTCTTAAAATTAGTATATAGTGTGTGTGTGTGTGTGTGTGTGTGTGTGCATAAAGCCATTTCCAATACCTAATTAGTTAAATAAAAAGTGATTAAAAATAGTGTTTTTTCTTTATTCAATAATAATTCTTTTTTTTTTTTTATTTAGCCTTTCATATTTCAATTTCTACCTAATTCTATCTATTAATAATCAGTACTAATACCAGTGATATTTCACACATTTGCACCAATTTCAAGCTGCATGAGACACAAAGAGGCAGTGACAGCACAGCAAGCAGCTGAGTCTGACCACTAAAATACCTGCTCTGAATAATGTGTGAACTGCATGGGTCTCTCTCTTTTCCCCCCTCTCTCTCTCAGTTTCTCATACCTCTTTTCCACTGAAATGGTGCTCAGTGTTATTTTAGTATTATTTATCTACTGTTATAGTATTTAGGAATATTTGAAGTAGTTTTATTTTCACATTTTTTGTTATTTATTTGTTATTTTTTTAATCTTAAAACAATATTTAAAAAATATATTTTTTTTTTATTTTAAATATTCAGTTTTATGTTTTAGTTGTATTAATTTTAGTAGTTCAACCAACTTATCTGTTTGTTGCCAAGTCAACATTTCTAAGAATTTTTTTTTTTTTTTTTTTTTTTTTTTTTTTTTTAAAAAAAAAAAACCCTTTTTTTTTTTTTTTTTTTTTTTTTTTTTTTTTTTTTTTTTTTTTTTTTTTTTTTTTTTTTTTTTAGTTAACAAAACTAAAACCTAGTTTTTCCACTTTACTAAGTACATAAGAATGTTACATTTATTTTAGACATTTATCATTTATATTTATAATAGTTTTTGTGTTGTTTGAAATGACTGGAATCTAAAGAAGTTGATTGATCATGTTTATAATTTGTAATGGAAAACTTTAAAGGAATCTAATGATTTACAATTTAGGACTATTATTAATAATGTACATTTATAATAGTATAGTTACCCATTTTTCCACATAAATCTAATTTATTACAGGTATTTGTATTTAAATGCCATTAAAAGTAAATATCTTGCTCTAAATCTTAAGAAAATAAGAAATGTATATTTCACAAAAAGCATTGTGACATTGTAACAATTTCATAACATTAACAAGTATGTTTTCTCATTATTGGAATGCATCTGAATGTTTTACTTTTTTGTGTGATTTCCATTATAAATGGTTATTCGCATTAGATTATAATTACTGTTAGACATTTAGGTCTTATTTGTCTATTTTGCATGTCTAAAACAAGTAAAAATGAGAGATATGGAAATGTCAAATAAATAAGGCAACGTACCCATGAGAAGATTTTAGCACTTTTGAACAAACTTTACTTTTTGAATTTTTCATGATTCTTCTGAATTATGGAAATCCATTTGCTGGATTCCTTTAACTAACGAAGCACCCAGCGGAGTCTGATCGCCACCTCACACTTACACAGCAAATCTATTACCAGAGAGAGAGAGAGTCAGAAATAAAACGGAAGATGAGTTTAAAGTGTGGGTGGGGGAAAAGTCCGGATGTGAATAATATTAACAAAAGATTCAGAAGAGCTGGAGAGAGAATGAGAAAAACACCTGTCAAATGAAGTGATCAGGTCTCATTTCTGAATGCTATATCCAGGCCTCATGCATCTGTACTGTTTCTTCTTTCAACATAATGTATACTTTATTTACTGACTAAAAAAGTGACATGACTTGTGTAATAAGTACATATATACTGTACATTATCTCATTAGATTGCCATTACTGTAGGACATTTAGGTCTTAATTGTCTATGAAAACCCATTGATTTTAGCATTTTTGATCAAACATTTTTTTGTTTGTAAAAATGTAATAGAATAAGTCCAAATAAAGATTGTTAGCCAATCAGAAAGCTTTGAGGCACCTGTCAGCTAATTTGCTTGTTCTCATTGGCTGACAAGTCTTTGGAGGGCGGGGTTTGGGAGAGAAGACCAGTGGCACTCATGCTAACATTGCTGAAATCAGCATTAAGAGGAATATTGATATAAAGCATGGGCCATGTTCAACATATTCCTCTGGCAAGCCACTCTTTAGCTAAAGTTACACCCTCAGAAACAGACTGGAACACAACTGAAGCGATCGCTTAGCCTAGCGATCTGCTAATGTTTTGTGAAAAAGCACACTTAAAACCGTACATGACTGGAAATATTTAAGATATCTGTCTGGCCATTTATGACTAAATATACCTTTTCGTTTCAGTGCTAGCAATGTCATCAGATCCAAACGTATTACTAAATATTCCCTTGTCCGTCTTTCTCTCACAGTCCAAAAGTAATGTTTATACGAAGGAGTTTTTATTGACATCATGGCCTGATGATCGCGTCAATGGCGTGTATTTCCACAGGCTGCGTTTGCGTTTCGGAGCCTGTAAAACCATGTTTGTGTACAATGTTATGTCTGTTTACTTTCTCTGGAAAGCCAAATGATCCGTTGGCTAATTGACACGCTGAAATATTCATATAGTCTCGGAGCAAAAACTGTGGTGTGTGTCATGCAGTGTGGCCATCCAGTAATGCAAGTTTTTGGCCAGTAAAAGTTGGAGTTCTGGCATCAAAGTAATACCAACATTGAGTGTGTTTGCAGGGCTGGTGAGGAGATCCCAGACGGTGGTTACCCCAGAGTAGTCAAGGGTCACGATAAATCTCACTTACAGGAACAATCAACTCAGTCACATCATAAAACCTGAATTTAGAGGTGCTGTGAGTTTTGAATTGTTTAGATGACTCATAAACTAGTTATATTTGTCCCTCAAAAGACAAAATTAAGAAAATAGAAATATTTATATTATCATGCATGACACTTTTTTTATATTATATTATGAATACAGAAGAAAATGAGGTGTATAATTTTAAAACTTTTTTTTTTCTTTGGCTAGCTTTAGACTTGGATTTAGTTATTTAGGGTGTATTCACACCTGTCTTCTTTGGTTCGATTGAATCGAACTCAAGTTCGTTTGCCCCCTTGGTGCGGATCTTTTGGGCAGGTGTGAATACAGCAATCGCATATATTTATATGTAGTATATAAATTTAGAATGTGAAATTCGATCAAACTTTTTTTTTCTATAAACATGAAAATAATAAAATATTACAGTATTTTATTTCATATTTATATTCTAATAACTTTTTAAAATTAGATCTAAAATTATTATATAAATCATGCTACTACTATATATAAGACTTCTACTACTACTATACTACTAATCTTTATATATATATATTTTTTGTTTTACTACTACTATTTATGTATTTATTTCATTATTTTGGTGTGAAATCAGTTCAAATCATGAAGTCATGTTCAGGTCAAAGGTTTTGTGAGGTTCAAGCAAATATATAAATTTATTTTTATCTCCTTTAAGACATTTTTCCCTCTTTTTATTTTAGAAGGCGCTGACATTGAAATAAATACCGTGATAATCATGAAGAGGTTTATGGGTCTTCGTCCTGCTCCTAAAATAAGCCGAAACCTTTAATGAGGGTAGTTTTCCTATTAATAGTCTCATTTTGCTCTTCTTTGTGTGTCCGTCACCGTTCACAAGCAGAGACTGACGACAAGATTTTATGATAGGAGAGGATGAACATTTATTACATTCCTGCCTCTATAGCTAGTCTCATCTTTCACTAGTGTACAGAAGTAATACAGATAATCTCTACCAGAAAGGAAGAGGATCGTTTTTCTGCCAGGACGTAGTAGAAAGTTTCTTTATAAAGTGTAATATATATTCTAATGTATGAAGTATTGAATTATAGTCTTACAGGGATTTTTTATGGGTAGAGAGTAATGGTACTATGTCATTATTTTATAAAACAATGAGAAAGTAAATTATGAAATGGTGTTGTTGTTTAAAGACATTCTAGTGATAATTTTTGATGAATTAGAAAGTGTAAATGTTGCTATTTTCAAAACTAATGGCAAATTTAATTAGGTTTTCTTCTTGCATGTGCTTTTAAACTTTAGTATCATGTTATTGCAGGTACATATTTGCTTAAAGCAAGGAAGTGCTCAGTTATTTTTCTTCCAGAGTTTCTCTTCTGCCCTTATAAAACATATTGTGTCATCGCTGAACTTGTTGAAAACAAAAGGGTCACACATTGTTCTGTTTGAAATGTAATTCCAGTGTAATTCATCTCCCCACAAGTTGATGAGTGAACGGCCGGTATAGAAATGCGAAAAGAATCTAGTAAAACAATAGAGGGCGAGCATTTTTATCCAGACTCAGGAAATGTAAGAGAATAAGCATGACCTTGTACGTGGCTTGTTTCGTATGTGCCACATCCGTAAGACCTCACCCAACTTTCCATGTTCAGGTTCGGCCGAGACTCATTTCGCTTTGTTTTTCATTAAATCTCTCAATTCCACACACATGTTTCTGAATGGCGTTATTGACATCTGTCAGTTCTGTCATGCATCTGGAATTAGCTGCAGTCATGCACTTGAGCAGGGTGCATTCTGGGTACGGCTCCCCGTGGTGAATTGTGAAGTGGTTAATAACTATTATTCACTGTTATTTTCGCAGCCAGGCCGCTTTCCTTAATTGTTTTTTACAGTTGAATTGGGAATATTGATTTATTTTCTGTGTCTACACTAATTGTGTACAAGCTTCAGATGGAAACCTAGCAGTAGTATTTTATCAACTGTATCATGGTAATTAGATGTAGAAGATTAAGCAGAGATTCGGAGGGAAAGATTAGCATTTAAAGAGGAAAAGTTTCAGATTCAAATTGTGGACTAATACGGAAGATAATCAAGGAGTTAGTTCACTTATTATTCTGGTGTTTGTCAGCATTAGAGTACAACATCTTGCACTTAATTATATCCTGGAATGATTTAAACAATAGAACAGTACACCGCATCAATTTACAGTATATATATATGTGTGTGTGTGTGTGTGCGTGCGTGCGTGCGTGCGTGCGTGTATATATATATATATTTATATATATATATATACACACACATACATATATATGTATATATAGATACACACACACACATATATATATACACACACACACATACTTTAAAATTCTAATCTATTATTGAAGTACAGTTCTCAAATGGTGGGAAAATAATGTATACTTTAGCAGAAGTTGTTAATGGTGTAACATTTTAATACAGTAATAGAATTGTATAAAATAATGTAGCTGCACTACAAAAAATCACTCAGTAATTGCTAGTAAATTTCAAAAATTTCCAAAACAAAACATTAAATAACCCATTTAATTAAACAGGAAATTTTGAAGCATAAAATGTTTTTTTTTCTTCTTGTAAAATGTACTTGAATCATCTTTGTTTTAATTACAAATTTGAAAAATAAATTGTATACTGTATGTAAGTGAACCTCTAATAATGTACATATATTTTACTAGAATTATAGTAAAAGATAATGCAATTCATATTGCTGCTTGTCTATGCTTGTTAAACTAAGATGTATTGTATTGATTGATTGATTGATTGATTGATTGATTGCAAAGCCAACATAATTACATTTTATTTTGATTTATTTATATCTGCATAAGAACCCATGATTGTACGTTAGTCATAGATTTTTTTTTATAGAGAAGTCTTGCTGGTCTAGGTGGTCTAAGTTGTTTAAGTAAGTCTTCCAGTCTGCACAGTTGACATTTGCCTAAAAACCCTCTACAGCCATTAAATGGACCAACATAACTACTGTAGCTTGGGCATCTTAGGCTGGTTTAAGCTGGGTAAAATCTACTGTAGTAGAGCCCTGCATGACACTTAGTAAATGACATGGTCATCTCTGCTCCCAGAGCCAATGGCTTCTTAATTTAGGAGGACCTGGCTGATAAGCTCTGGAAGGTAGAAATTACCCTGCAGAAGCTCATTTGAAATGTGAACGTGACAGAAGACGAGGGTCTGGGTATCTTTGTCTAGCCTCTTCGGCTGGAGAAAATGTATGTTCAGCAGAAGTACTCCCTCCATTGTAGAGACCGTCAAGTTTTAAATGTCTTCCTCTCCGTAACGACGTTATTCAGTAGCACGTCATTTGCTGCCAGTGACATTTTCTTTGAAGTCATAAAGGCTGGCACAGTCATAAAAGCGCTGAGAGTAACAATTTTCAGCATGCCCTGTGAGTTATATCTTTTATTTAAGGTCTCGATTAACTGGTGTCACATTTTCCCCTGAACTAATCAATTTTCATGATACGAGCCACATATAATTCTGGAAAATGTTGGAGTCCCTCTTGCACACGGCTGCCAGTCATGGGATAGAACCAAAGTGTGGTTATTTTCCACAGTGGTGTTTCAGATTCTGTTCCACTCTAATATAAAATCACTAGTACGTTTAGTTTGGTTCTTCCCATAATGCAATACAAAAAGCTCCTATTGAGTTCGTGGGCTTGTACCTAAATAAATGTGTTTTGTTTATTAGTTTGTTTATTTGCTTTTCACTTTTTTGCCAGTTCGCAACCATTTACTGGCAGTTAATGGACTAGATTTTAAAAAGGCAATTGGTCGGCTGAGGCAGAAAATATGCAGCTTGCATAATTACATGTTTTCCTTATTTTCGTGCTGCTCCCTTTAAGAAGTTTAAATAAGGAGTATGATAATTGATTATTCCATTGTTTTTCCCATTGACTCTATTTTACGTAAGTTTTTAAGTATTTGCCAATATGTTGTATGATTATGAACATGTAAGAAATTCTAAATCCTAAATAGTCGAAATAGTCTTTCCAGGATTGCTGAATTGGTCAGCATGGGAATGCTAATAATTAAATTCCATTCAAAAGTGTTATGTCGTACTTCACAGTGTAATTGTTTAAATTGCCGTTTTAGAGAGATCAGAATAATAGAACAAAATGGTGGAGTAAAAAATGTATCTGTTTTTATCTATCCGTGCCATATATGAAGTGCTGGTAGTAACGTCTCGGTTACGTATGGTAACCCTCGTTCCCTGAAGGAGGGAACGGAGACGTCACGTTGGTGACCGATGAATTGGGATATCGCTTCGATAGACCAATCTACTTCGAGTGTAAACTAAACGAGCCAATGCACATTGGCATGCAATTAGGAGCAGAACGATGTTGTCACTCGGCTCCTAAGCGAAAAGCTTTTATGCATTGCACCTGCTGCCTTATTATACTCACGCTGTGATTAGCGGCAGCTGGATGCAATAATTGCATGCCAATGTGCATTGGCTCGTTTACACCGACGTGACTCGGAGTGACCGACTGAAAGGGAACTGATTACATGTAATCTGGATTACATAATCAGGGGCCAGTTGTTCAAAAAGTTTAATCTGGATCAGAATGATCTGGATTTGTAAATCCCATGTTTTGCTATCCAGGTTCAGGTAACCCCAACCGGTTTTTCAAAGCAAAATTGGATTGGTTTACCCTGATCCAGATACACAATTTTTCAGATTTCCAAATCTGGATTACTACTGCTCTACGGAGCCCTTAAAGGGACAAGACAAAAAAATGAGATGGGGGAAATAATGCCAATGTTTTGCATTCTAGTTTTGCATTGCGTTTAAATAACTACTTCTGACTGGTCCATCTCTAATAATTGTGCCAATGTAGTTTACAATCAGTGATTAAAAAAAAATACTTTAAATATATATATA
>NW_015645559.1:0-26258 GCF_001515625.1 Sinocyclocheilus rhinocerous
ACACGAGTCATGTTTTTCCCTTACAAAAATTAACCATGCTTTTACAATAGCAAAAGTACAGTAACCATGTTTTTTTTTTTTGGCAAATGGATTACCATTTGTATTTATTTTTACTACAAATTCCATGGTTAAACTATGCATATTTACAGATGAAACTGACCTGCTCTTGAAACCCTGAACAGTAGTTTTGCTTCTCTGCTCCAGCTGTGCGCTTCCACAGTCCACTCCATTCTCTCTCTCGCATTGATTACTCTGATCTGATCCAAACCGTTAGGCCCGGAGAGCTCGCGAGCCGAAGCATTGCCAGTCACGACTAACCCATTCATGATTTATTAGAGATTTATTATCGAATGTCGAATTCGTAAAACAATTGCTTTAGTACATTCGGCAGGCAATTATACAATAATAATATTAAAATAGCGGGCCAAATCGGCTGCCAGGCCACCGGGAATTGTTCCGGTTCTCCCGATGGCCAGTCCGCGCCTGACAGACACGCAGAACGTGCAGGATTCATATATTGTCTTTTCGCGGCTTAATATTCACAGACACTAGTCCATATCGCGTTTTGATTCAAGTGTACTGACCTACTTTTGATTTATTCGTCCAAAATGTGGCATATTCCGTCTGCGTTAGGCTATAGGAATTCCGTTTTTATGACTGGATTCTACGAACCAGTCTGTGTTTTCCGCATCGCGGAAATTATAGGGCCGTATGTCTCAAAGTAGTCAGTGCAATTTGGGAAAGAAATCAATTAAATCTGTATGTGGATGTGTGTAAATATTCAAATGTAATCCCCTTTGTAATCGTTAACATTTTCCTAAGTAACTGTAATTAAATTATACATTTTTTCTTAGTAACTGTAACTGTAACTGATTACAGTTACATTTATTTTGTAATTAAATTACGTAACGTCGTTACATGTAACTAGTTACTCCCCAACACTGCTATCAGCCATAATTATTCTACTCTGTTAATTAAAAGGCTGTTTATACGCATATTGACTAATTGTTTACGAGAAGCATACATATAAGAGGCTGACAATTAGCTGAATATATACTTGTTTATTTAGTGACACTTAGCCTGCATTTTAAAATTTTTATTTAAATGTGGCAATTAAAATTTTTATTTTAAAACCTTTATTTGAATATGGCAACATAATATTGCGCTCTACAATATTTATATGAATAAATCTCTGACAGAGACTATCAGCCAATCACTGTGTGCATAGTTAGTAAGTATGCTGACATCATCCATAGCAACGAGGTCAACCCCGCCCTTACTCTTAACTTAAGACTTCTCTCTATTCATTAGTAAAAGTTTGTCTTAGCAGCTTTGTGAATAGGTTTTAAGAGAAAACTCTTAGCTAAAAACTTTTACTGCTATTTAGGAGAACTCTCAGTGGTAAGATAAAATGTTTTGTGAATACGGGCCCAGATTCTTAATAGAGTATTAAACTTGACAGTTACTGACACTTTCCGTGTATTTCCCTCTTTTCTTCTTCTTTTTATTTTTATTTTTTACAAACAATACAAGCACATCCTGTGTTTTAGAGTAACTAGATTATTTATACAGATTTATAAAATATGGCATTAAAATAACGTCCAAGGGGGCCACAGGATGACATGATTTTTTTTTCAATTAATATATTATTATTATATATTAATATAATTTAATGTTAATATTAATATATTAAAACAATTTAACTAAATTAAAATGCTAAAAATTGTGGAATCACAAAAAAATAATTGTTGTTAATTATTTTACTTTAATTATTCTACAACAATCCCAGTTAATAATATATTATAGTTAGACTTTGAACCCTGATGACAATTTATTTAATGTTTTTGCTAGTAAATAACAAATTAGCATTCTAAACTGTATTCAGTGGTCCCGGATATTGGTAAAAGGGTTTTAGGTTTGCATATGTCATATAAAATTAATAGAAAACGGCTAATACACGGTCATATTTTTATATAATATAATATAATATAATTTGTTTTGACATCCTTAGTCAGCACCATCTTTCATTAACTAATTTTGATTTGAAAAAGACTTCTAAGTCCTATTTTATACGTATACACTAGGGATGGGAAGATTCACCGATTTGCTCGGTGCATCGGCATAAAAGTTAACGATGGGATGAATCGATTGTAAAAAGTTGGCATTTGTAACGCAATGCATAATTTCTAACATATGCCATATATTAAAGTCCAAAAACTGACTTGAAATAATATAACAAACCAATCGGGGCTAAAGCAGTTCCATAAACGACAAATTAAGTTCACACAATCACACTAATTTGTGGAAGCTTATTCTTAAGCATCCTTTAATGTCAATCATGCATCAAATCGATCCACCATGACAAACTGTGAATATATTTGTGCTGTTTATTGCATTTGAGACAATGTGTTTCCCTCAGTGCATAACTGACATGTCACAGGTATATTTTTCATCTGTTAAATGTTAGAAAGTCTTGCAATTTGCTGTCAGCAGTGGACGAGTGAACGAGGGCTGCTGCGCGCATGCACGCTAAACAGACGGAGCGCAATAGAATGGTAGCGAAATAATTCTGAGTAAAATATGCATTTTGCTAAAATAATTGTTGTTGGACATTAAATGTGCCTTTTGTAGAATTTTAAACCTATATATGTGTATGTTTATGATAGCAGTAACTGTAAAGGGACTATTGTAATGGGTAAACAAAATAAAAACTAATACAGTCCTAATTACTAAGCTTAAATGAGTTAATGTGTGTTTCTTATAACAGTTAAAATGTAGTCTTTTTCTTTATTATTTATTTTCGTTTTTTAATTTAATGATTTTAAGTTTTAATTTAGTGATTTTAATGCTTTAAATAGTAATTTTAGATTGTAATGTTCTAATGTTCTGCTATCTGTTCTGCTAACTATACTGTAAAAGGTACAGCTGTCATAAAACCAGAGAGAAAGGCTGCATGGCTATAATAGTACAGTATGTGAGAGAGTCAGCAGTATGATCATTCCATTCCTATTGGTCAGTGTTAGAGGAGCTCAGCTTAGCCTGACAGTTAGCCTGCCCCGGACCAGGTTAGTTTCCCAGCATATGTTGCTACAGTGACTGAGGTTGATCTATGTTAAATTTGCTTTATGGAACCAAAGCATTTGACAATGAGTCAGACTAACTGAAATAAGCCTGGCTTATGTTTTATGAAACAGGCCTCGAGGCGTTAGAAGTCAGAAGACACTTAAGTTAATTTAAGATTTGCTGTCTGTCTGAAGCAAAGAAATAAAAGCGATCGTATTTTTCCCATTGCATCGTATTGCATTGTGTTGAATCGAATCGAATAGAAATTGGATCTCACTGCATCGTAATAGGGGTGAATCGTATTGAATCGCATCGGTAGCTGCTTCATATGTATCTTTAATGCATCGTATCGTTGGCTATGCATCAAGATGCGTATCACATCGGCATCAGTTATGAGATGCACATCCCTACTTTTACACTATACATGAAAAGTTGATCTCTGTTCAACTGTGTCACATCACCAATGGTCACTGTCACTCATGTCGATGGAAACTGCAACTTCAGCTCTCTGCAAATTGCCGTCAGTGTGATCACCCTTTCAGGACGATGAGTTCATCTGCTTTGACGGCTACTCTTGTCAGTTTATTGAGAATTATCTCAACAACAATCGGAGAGCAGTACAGAGTTTACCGTGACGAGAATTCCCTGTTCGATTATTCCAGTCTGCAGGAGCAGCTGTTGTGTGTGAGCCTGTAGAATCAGCTCAATTTAGGATGAACTTGTTTGAACGATCACTTATCAATTAGAAAGACACACAGAAGAAAGCAGTAGTGTTTGTCTGCTTTATTTGGCCATGTGATCTATAAATAAATCTGAGCTTTCATCTAGTGTGCCCAGTGTTTCTCTGTCAATCTGTGATATTATTAGCAGCTGTGCACACACGTACACACACACACCACAGAGCTTCTGCAATCACCACCTGCAGAACATCTATAATGCACAAACACTCACACACACCTGGAACTAACAACAGCAATCAGTACTTAAAGAGCTCAGATAAACAATATCATTATGGCAGCTACAATGACACAGTTCAGAGAACATCAGCTTCATGGTTATATATCATGTTTTTTTTTTTACCTTTGTGCAAAGGCAAATCACAGTAACTACTGTATACATTTGCTCTAAAATTAATGATGATTGACAGCAAATCAGTCTATAATGTGACCAGTGAAGCAATGTTTTTTAAACTTGGGTCCAGGACCCCCAAGGGGTTCCTGGAGGGTCTGCAGAAATTTTTCAAAAGAAGTGTAAAAAATAGAATAGAATAGAATAGAATAGGAAAAAGAGTACAGAATCACAAAATGAATATTGATATTGTTTCAGAAATTCACGAGATTGATCTTTTTTAAAATGAAAATTGTATTGTATAGTTAGCCTTTCAGTATGTTTAAGTTTCCTTTTAGGTTTATAACAGTACTTTAATGATGCTTTAAAGGGCAAATAGTAAATAGTTTCCAGGTATTCTTAAAAAAAAAATTCCAGGTAAAATTGTATTAAATTTTCACAGCATAAATGGGTGATACTACATGAAAAATATTGCTGCCTTTATATTTTCATGAACAGAATGAACAGAATCATTGTATTCAAAAATTTTGAAAAAACCCTGCTGTAAAACGGGTGATTTGGCTTAACTATGCTCAGATTCTGAGAAAACAGAGTGTGATAACTGATAGAAAATCAACAGAAATTCAATCCAGTACATCTGAGTTTTAGAGTTGGAATAAAATGTGTTTAGCCTCTGTCAGACGGCACAGCTTTGAACAAAAAACAACAACTCAAAGCTGTGCAGATGAAATTAACATTTCTTCACTATTAGTCATGGTAGACATCATATTTTACTAAACTGGAATAAAATGGGGCTGTGAAGGATACAAACTAAGTCCATTCAGTGGGTTGTAGGTACCTTTGTTTACCTTGGTGCCAATTGTTCAGCATGGTCAACTAATTAAAAAGAAAATAAATCTATCCCAAATCATACTCTAATCTACAAATTCATGAATTGCCATCTTTCTGTTAGATAATGTCTATGACAGAGTGTGTTCTGTATGGGTTTTGTGCAGTAATGTAGCATCTAGGTGAACAGGTATTTCATATCAGTATTCTGTGTATTTTCGCACAGCTGGAACACTGTATAAACTAATTAGTAGCCAGGACTGCAAAGTTTTAAAATGAATGATACCGATAAAGTGTACTAACGAATTTAATGTAATCTATCCCTCTCTTTCTGCAGTTGACGAATGGAATACGAGAGGCAGGTATGCCCAGAGTAAGCAGGCTATGACCCGCCACTACATCACTGTCAATATTACCACATAATGCAATACATCCTGAGACAGGGAGAGAGATGCTGCACGATCACTCTAGGCCATGAGGAAAAATCTGCAAGGAAAGCATTTTAAGCTCCAGTAGTTCGTTTTTAGATTTGACCATGTCAGAAACTTGATGACGGACAGATGCTTCACGCTCTATAACAGACTTTCTACCTCCACATCTTGAATCCACTTCCTCTTCAGAAAACTGAAAACTGTCTGTCTTGTTCACATATCTTTATATAATAAAATCTAAGATTGACAGAAAAAAGTACTATAAAATAATAATATTGGCTTAGCTCTGTGTGGAATGGAATTTATTGCATGACTGAGCATAAATATCCGTTTTACAGTAGAAAATGTTTGCGGAATGCAACAACCTGTCAGTTTTAATCTCAAACAGTCCTGGTTGGTTATGTTCGGCATTAACCTAGGTGAGAGGCAAATTGAGGAAACCATCGGGGAAATTCTTGTTTGTGTGTGTGTGTAGACTGAAAGGACAAGAGAAGCTTAAGAGATTAGCCCTATGGAACTGAATAAGTGCTTTAAACACTTGAATTTCATGCTGCTGTGGTGCTGCTTTAAATGAATTAAGTAGTCTAGTGGGGCAGATGAAAAACCTCCAGCAAATTTGTATATTTATATATATTTTTTTATAAAAATAACATTTTTAGTATACAGTATATTATTATTTAATACTATAATATTAAAGTTAGGCTATATATAAACTGATTTTCTATTGATGAATGTCCAAAAAGGGATCTTTTTAATTAGACAAAAATCTTTTTATTGATTTTTAGAGATTTTAGAGATTTTTAAAAAGATCAATAGAACACACAGGACAATTATTTCTAGTTCTCGGTTTGAAAAAGAGTTTGAAGTTAAGGGTATATGTTTTGTGTATATGGTTGTGAATATACACACACATAAACAAACACATGTTTGTGCAATGGGGACTTACAGAGGTACTTTAAAATCGACCGATTACCATGACCTCCATAAATAAAGAATGAATCTGTTGACCCAATGACGTCTTAAAGGAAATGTGATCTGATGCTTGTCTTGAGTGTGTAAAGCAGGATAAACCACATTCAAACTAGCAAGATACATTGAGAGAGGTTAACAGGGCACATTGAGCTCTCAGCATTAATGAGTTTAAACTATTAAAGAGTTAAGCCATATTAAGCCTGCAATTGCCAAATGGTATAAAAATAACAGAGCTGAATTTATCTGGATACTGGATTTACTGACGATCAATATTTTAGTTACCACATAAAGTGCAGTTTAACAGTTTTATCATGTCATATAGAAACACTGGATCTCACACACTGTCACAAATCCTGTCCATGGCCTTCCATCCGATTGCCACCAGAGATCGCCCTTCCATTACATTGACTCTCCCACTACACAGACTGTTACATGTCACCCCGGACTACATTCCCCATGTTCCATTTCACTGATTACACTCTCACCTGTAGCCAATCACACACACTATATAACACCCTCTCAGATCCTTCTCAGATTGCCGAGTATTGTTAGCGCTTATCGCTGTTAGTCGATAGCTACATTTAGTGATGTCGAGATGAATCCTCATGAAGCATTGAAGCTTTTCAGCCAAGTGGTTCACAAAAGGGTTCATTTCTTGAGGCTTCATTTGCTCACAATACCACCTGGTGGCCAGAGTGTAAAACAAGCAGATACATTACAGATGGCCTGATGTGGTCTGTGATACACTGTATTTTGCGCCAGTTAAGGCTTAGAAATAACGGTGAAGAAAAATAAATAAATTTCCACATAGACTAATCTGTTTATATGAATATAATGTGTATTTTCTAGTGGTATATAATGATTGTATAACATAATATAACGTTACTGTGTAATAAAAGTATTGGCTTGAAATGAATGGGGCTATCAAATGTGTGTAAATCAAGTCTTTGCTCATAATAGGCAGGAAGGCCAATATTATTAGTCTAAAACTGGAAAGTGGCTGAGTTTAACAGGGCAGAGGACCGTGAATTTACAAGATATGAACCGCTTCCTGAACCAGTCTGACCAAGCGAGGCTTCGGACGTCATCAATGACGTCATTGCTCTAAAGCGATACAAGCCTCGATACGCGCTTCACTGAAAGCTGCCGGGATTTCTCGACACACGCTCCGAAGCCTCGGCACAGAACGTAACATCACTAGCTACATTACGGAGCATGTTCTCTTAGGGCTGGGCGGTATATCGAGTTTGTACAATATATCGATATTTTCTTTATAAGCGATTCTATATGAGGCAATACCGTTTATATCGACATACAGTAGTGCTGTGTTCGATACATCGATACGACAATGTTTTGTCACAGAGATTTGACGATATGAATATCGATATAGCTGTCACTGTATCGATATCGCGGCACGTGCGCTGCAGTGGACCGCGATTAATTTGAATACAAGAGCAGCGTTTAAAATGGAGTAGAAAAGGGCAAGGTTTCTAAAAAATTATGAATAGAGCATAATATATAGCCTACAACAAGGTTTAATCTGGCCGTAGACAGAGGAACACAACCGGGGTTGCCTGATATAAAGAGACGTAATCCCCGAAACAGAGCTTCCCACTTGCGCAATACAGAAATATCTGCTAAGTGTGTTACTTGTTTTTGTCGACCTGGCAACCATGTGCACGCGTGCTCTCTCCACTGTGGATAAACACGCTTGCTTTCTGAAAACACCGGTTAGCTTGCAGTTTAGCGATCTCCACTATTCTATTCTCAGAAAAGTGTAATTTATCAAGTGTTCATTTATGAGAGAGAGAGAGAGAGAGAGATGCTTTGTATGTATAAATTACCACTGTTTTGCCGTGTTTCCTATTAACAGTGAATCTGTGGCTTTAATTGCTTTAGAAACTATGATGTTACCAGCTCCTTGTTGAAAAAGATAATGTAGCTCTTCAGCGACTATATTGATAAAATTGCAGGGCAGTGAAAAAGCCTTTGACAGAGTGGAGTGGAGCTATCTTTTCAGCTGTCTAGAGAGATTTGGTGTGAGTCCAAATTTTTTGACTTGGGTAAAACTCTTATATGCTTCTCCCTTTTCTTCTGTTATTACAAACAACACTAGTTCACAATATTTTCCTTTGTATAGGGGAACTAGACAGGGTTGCCCTCTGTCCGCCTTATTATTTGCAGTGGCGATTGAACCTTTAGCCATTTTGCTGAGGTCAACCTCAGATATCCAGGGTATATCTAGGGGGGACAGAGAGCACAAGTTATCACTCTATGCAGATGACCTGCTTTTATTTATCGCAGATCCTCATAATTCTCTCCCTCATGTTATGACTGCACTTGAGCGTTTTAGTCTCATTTCGGGATACAAACTCAACCTCTCGAAGAGTGAATTATTTCCTACAAATCGCGTTGCAAAAAATACTACTTCTTCTCACTACCCATTTGCAGTAGCCCCTGATAAATTTATATATTTAGGTGTGGTTGTTTCGAAAAATATCTCTGAGCTGTTTAAGCTCAACTTTACTCTCTTCTTGGAACAAACTAGGATATCCCTTGAAAAATGGTCTAAGCTCCCCACTTCTTTGATTGGTAGAATCAATGTAATTAAAATTAATACGCTCCCTAAATTTTTATATTTGTTCCAAACTATACTGATTTACATTAAGAAATCTTTTTTTGCTCATTTAGATTTGGGCCCAAATTCGCAAATATTTCGGATGGCAAAAAGGTTCAATTTGTGCCCCAGTTGCCAGAAATCATAGACTTTCTCAGCCTCTGAACGATCAGGCATTCTTGCTATGACAAGAAAAAGGTATCTTAACATTTAAAGATCTTTTTGCTGATGGCTGCTTCTTGTCTTTTGCCCAATTAGAATCTCAATTTAAAATACCTAAAGCCTACTTTTTCAGATATCTACAGGTGCGCGATTTCACCTCTTTTCCTTCCCTTCCTGAACAATACCCTATTGATCAACTTTTTCCTGACGACCCAGAACAAAGAGGAACCATTTCTGGCTTATTTACAAAACTTGTATCATTATTATCCACTTCTATAACTGCACAAAGAGACCTCTGGCAACTGGACCTTAATATCTCCCTGACGGACGAGGAATGGAATGAGGCTATATATAGAATTCATGGATCGTCTATTTGTGCTAGACACAGCCTTATTCAATTTAAAGTGGTACACAGACTTCATCTTTCAAAGGCCAAGCTGGCAAAGATGTATCCCTCGGTTGACCCCACCTGTACAAGATGTAAGCAGTCCCCTGCTACATTAGCCCATATGTTTTGGCTATGTCCTAGTCTGTCTGTTTTTTGGTCTCATATTTTTTTATCTCATTCTAGAATATTTTGTAAAGATGTTTGTGCAAATCCTTTAACTGGCATCTTTGGTATTGTATGTGAAAATAACACTTTGTCAAAAAGTGAATTGGACTGCATCGCCTTTACTTCTCTTTTGGCAAGGCGCTTGATTTTAATTAATTGGAAACAGTAATTTCCCCCTTCTTTTAAACAGTGGGCCAGAGATTCCTGAGTTTGGAAAAAATAAGACTTAATTTAAAGGGTTTATATAAAATAAAAAAAAATAAAAAAATTGCGGGACAGCGCTAAAAAGAACGTCTGTGTGCGCGCGCAGCGTTAGTGACTAAAACGTGTGCGCGTGAGATACAGTAAAGACAGCGCATTAGTTTAGAACTCTTCTAATTTTTATTTTTTAAACGTGGAGAGTGTGTTGATTTGTGCAATGATAACCTACCAGCAATGTTAAGATGATTTAAATATATTAGAATAAGTACATTACAATATACATTTATTAGAACGAGTACATTATTATTTATGGGCTTAAAAGCAAGATGCAAACAATCAGAATATTGTACCTGGTGGGGAGTGCCCAATGTAAACATGAAACATATGCCATTACCTATATTGTACTGTGGTACAGTTATGGAGGCCCTTCATAATGCAGAGGTCAACTGCCTGCTCTGCCAATAGTTAGCAACAGCCCTATAGTATGCAGTGTTTAATAAACAGCTGTTTTACAAAATTCTTCTGAGGTGAAATTCAGTGCAGTCCTGTATAGTGATATGTATTGTATCGTGGCCTCTGTATCGTGATATGTATCGTATCGTGACTTTGCTGGTGATACACAGCCCTAACATACAGTAGTTTGATACGAGCGCATCTGAAAATATAGCGGAGGATACAGACTGAGCTGCTGCGGAGAAAGTGCATAATCCAATTTGTTCAAAACATGTGACAAGCTTCCCCAGCCCTATGTTCTCTGTCCTAGTTCCTAGTCTAGTCTTGAGATTGCCCGTTACCTGATTATCTGCCTGTCTTGGATTTATCTCTCATCTTGTCGGTTGGACTTGGTTTGCACCTCGCCTGGACTATCGCCTGTTTGTGGATTACCCGTTTGCCTCACCCTCTGGATTACGTTCACGTCGATTGACCCACGCCTGTTTACCTAACTGCTCTCGTCTTGCCCTCAACATACTTGTGTTCCTTTGTCTGACCCTAGCCTGTTTCATGACCACGTCTTTAAATAAAGCTTTGCAGATGGATCCATACGCTTCACGCTCTGATTACTCCGTAACACTAACCATGTGCATGCACAAATTTGTGTGTGATATCTGCATACAAACATTTTCATGATTCATCAATAACTCTTGTACTAAAATTTATTTGAATTTTGCTGAGTTATGAAAGGCTGTGGGGAAACCCCTTTTTTATTTTGGGTGTGTTTAATGTCAATTATGGTAGCTCATTTAGAATACTCCAAATGAATTGGCATTACAGCGAGGTTAAGAACAAATTTGTGTGCATGTATGCATGTGTTATGAAATAGGCAGAATGTGCTTTAGTGAGAAGTTCTCCTTTGTGAATAAACACAAATAATCTGCAATTATTAGTGAATGAGACCAACTCACTCACTGATGCATCTTATTTGCTTGAACGTTCACAAGTGTGTACAGTTGTTGCCATGTTGGTATGACGTCATACACTTGCAAGCTGGGTTTTTTGTTTTTTCAAAAAGTTTTGTAAGAAAGTTGGACATTTTTACTTTCCAAGCTGAACAATCATAGTGATCAGAGCCACACTGATGTTCAGCCAGAGAATAAATGTTTCTCAAAGGAAATTTTTTTGTCTTTGATGAAATAGTACTGCCATGTGGAACCAGCACTTTTATTGTAGTACAATTTTAGCAGCATTTTTATGGGTTTGATCATGCTGTTTTTCAAACTCTGACAAGTTTCCTGAGCAGCAGTTGCATCGATCAGGCGACCATCACACCATGAGAGTAAAAGAAATTCAGCTCTGTTACCGCTCAGGTTGCAATTTTCATTTCATTTCAAGTGTCTTGAGCTGAACTATGTAATGTGTAGGGGAAGAGCTGTTAAAGGGGTCATATGATGTTGCTAAAAAGAACATTATTTTGTGTATTTGGTGTAATGAAATGTGTTTGTTCCAGTCAAATTATTATTTTCCATCACTAAATACATTACGTTATACCAACAAAACAGAATTCAAGGGTTAGATCAGATAGAAACAGCTCCTTAAGCTAACAAGTTACATCTTTATACAACATAACAAGCAATATGCACCCAAACTCATAATTTCGGCTGCTCTATAATGGTCAGTACGCATGTTGCTAGAGGCTGAGACTAGAATGAATGTGGCCTGTTGTCTTGTAGAACTAAAGATGAGGCCAGTCATGTTAACACAATCCCCATCTGACTGTTGAGCTCATGGGTTCAGAATGACTATCTGTATTTCTTTACAGAGCTCTAACACTCATCTGCTCAGTGCTTCTCTAATTCTACTCATAGTGATGAGACAAGGTTTGTAGTCTGCCAGGACGTGTATATGTATGCACACGGTCTGGTGGGAATAAAACACATCAGTATTTCCTCAAACAAACCTGTGATATTCTTGTTCCTTTTGCAGAGTGTTAAATTAATAAATTATGGATTATAATGATTAAACTGTCTTTTTATGTGTTGCATCACACCGCGTAAACATAAAACCATGTCTGCATTTGTGATCGGAGAAATGACAAACAAAACACTCCAAAGAGAAAGGAAAAATTTAAAATCGCATCATATGACCCCTTTAAAGAATTTTGCAGCTCTGCCACATTGGTTGTCCCCTTCACTTACAGGAGACACAATTCTCAGTTTCTCTGTCTGTGTGTTAATTTCCACTGTTACTTGAGATGTTAAGTATGCACCCCCTTAAAGCTTGAGCTTTCCTGAGAGAACTTTGACCAAAATAATGCACTACTAAAAATGTTGGGTGAAAAAGCAGCTCAACTCTAAGCAGAAACTCTAATAAATAATGGCTGACAAATCACATGATTCACATTTATTCCCAAAACAATATTCCCATGTCCTATCTTAAGGTCACATGCTTTCTAATTAGAAGGGGGTGATCTGTTTTCTATAGAATGAATCTTAGAAGAAAATGAACATACACTCTGCTTCAGAGCGTTTCTATGAACATACAGAATGTATTAAGCTCAGTTTTTGTTTCAAGACGATGGAAATTTCATTACATTCAATTTCCACGATCAATAATTAAACCTACAGAGCCTGTGGAGACTTCTTTAAACAGAGTAATCCATACGCACCTACACACACACACACACACACACACACACACAAGCATTCACATTCACCCATCATGCCTTTTCAAAACAATAAAAAAGCATTCATACACTCCATTCGGTCTATCTTTCCGCTTTTTTTTTTATGGAACCAGTGACATTTTTCCTGAATGATGCTTTCTTGAGCAATCCATTCAGCGATGTTAACCATTACCACAATGTGCTTGTTTGCATTTATGTGAAAAGGTATGCATTACGTTTATGAGTATATCCTGAATGTATAAGGTGAGGAAACTGTCTGGCTGAATTATTCATTGTCTGCAATCTCAATTTCCCAGTGCAGCCATCCAATGCAAGCAAACACACACACACACACACACACACACAGGTTAAAGCACTGTGACTGATTGGTCTTTGAGGAGGAGGTGAAAGGTTGGTTATTACTGCGCTACAGGAGAGACAGAAAACACTGTAACACACTCACACAACTGATGGTCAACATGTCAGGCAGCCCATTATGAGCTGCTTTTGCCTACTTTTTCCAAAAATGATCAGGCGAGTTGTTTTACTTGTTTGTCTGAGTGAGAGTGAATGTCCAGGACTACCCAACTATTCACAACCCCAAGAAAGTTCTGTCATTAACTAAAGTGAAGACCTATTTACATTTACTCATTGCAAGTCTTGTATGTCTAGTGTAAACTCATAAATTCTAAAAAAGCATTTACACTTCATCTTTTCATAATTGGGCAGAAGCATAAAGTGACCTTGTGTAACTAAATGCAGACTAAATGATCTGAGAAGTTCCAGCATCCGTCACCAGAGAGAAGTCTAACATTTCACTGGAAGACCAAGTTATGACATTTCAATTAAGAATTCATTGTAGCAATCTGTCAATTTATAAACAGAAATTTCTGGGACTACACTGAAAAAAAATGTTAACCTAAAAATGTGCTTCATGTGGTTACATCTAAGTTATTGTATATTTAATTTAATACAGTGAAGACTATGCAGTGATGTTTTATATGTAATTGTGCTATTGCTTGTAAGTTATTGTTTTATTACTAACTGTTATTTTAACTCTTTTTAATATTTTATATTAGTTAGGCTAGCATTTTTTGCTATAGTATCGAAACTGAAATCTAGAATTATGAAATTTCACTGGTACCTAAAATGTTGGTGCCAACCTTATGTATTAGAATAGGTTACATGAGTAAAAACAAAGAAAACAATACCTATTTTATTTAACTATTTATATATTTATTCTTTGGTGGGGCCAGTGAAAATCCCTAGCACTGAGCCCTGTTCCAGTCAAATTATTATTTTCCATCACTAAATACATTACGTTATACCAACAAAACAGAATTCAAGGGTTAGATCAGATAGAAACAGCTCCTTAAGCTAACAAGTTACATCTTTATACAACATAACAAGCAATATGCACCCAAACTCATAATTTCGGCTGCTCTATAATGGTCAGTACGCATGTTGCTAGAGGCTGAGACTAGAATGAATGTGGCCTGTTGTCTTGTAGAACTAAAGATGAGGCCAGTCATGTTAACACAATCCCCATCTGACTGTTGAGCTCATGGGTTCAGAATGACTATCTGTATTTCTTTACAGAGCTCTAACACTCATCTGCTCAGTGCTTCTCTAATTCTACTCATAGTGATGAGACAAGGTTTGTAGTCTGCCAGGACGTGTATATGTATGCACACGGTCTGGTGGGAATAAAACACATCAGTATTTCCTCAAACAAACCTGTGATATTCTTGTTCCTTTTGCAGAGTGTTAAAAGCATTCACAATCAGACAAAGCATTTTACATTCTTGGTAGAAAATAATAATGACCAGTGCTGATAGGGTTAGTTTCTGCTATACTGCTGTGGGTTAACATTACAGCAGTGCAGTCTGTGTCTCTGTTCCCCTGAGCAGAGACTCCAAACATCATACCTACCAAATGCACAAGAGCTATAAATACCTCTTTCTCTGTGTGTGTGTGTCCTCCTCTCTCTTCTGTCTCTGCCAAAGTGAAACTGTAACATTTAATCTGCTCATAATAGAAAGAGGATCTGTATCGATAGATTTCATTTTCACAGAATTAAGATACAAGATACAGAGGCACAAGTGTTAATAATTCCAATTTCATTAGAAAGTAAATCCAGATGATTATGTGTGCTAGACGAACAGAGTTTGGAAAGAAGGGAATAATTGAGCCAGCATGTTAAAGCGAGTGAATTTTGAATGTATGAACAACAGACTGTCATTATTTGCCATTCATCACCTGATTTCTGTACTAACAGCATTTATACAGCCTTTGACAAGGTTGTGTTCAGTCTTTAAAATGACTGGTACACGGAGCTGCGTGCTGATTGGTGGAGCCGTGTGTTAATAAACACAGCTCATTAATCATACAGAGAGGCCTGCAGGGCAACATGACAGCATATGTTCATTAGCGAAGCAAAGCGCAAAGAATAAAAGACAGAGGGAGTCATGGGTCACTCTTTTCCAAACATTTCCTTATCTGACTGACAATATACACTGTCATGAGCCTATAGAGTTATTCACCCCCAAACAAAAACCTTAAACATCATCTAAAAATCATATTTGATTACACTTTATAACTTCAATACAACAGCAACAAAAAATATAACGCTTTGCAGATTGATGGCTCATGTACAATATATGTGACAATATGTTAATTAAAAATGACAGTAAATGTACATTAACTAAGGATCTGTTAATAACTTTATTATATTTGTTATTGCTATTTTTAGGGATACATTCTCAATATGACAAACTCAAGAACAGCTTATAAAGGACTTGAGACGAAACCACAATTTACTAAATGTTTCAAATATAACAAAGAAAGCACTCAGAAGTGAGAAGGATCGTGGGTAATGCATTGCAGCATGAAAACATACAAAGCTGAATGCAAAAATACTGTAAGAAATGGCTTTAGCTGAATTGTATTATTTATTTTATTCCTATTGAATGAATGAAATCCTTTGCAGCAGGGAATGTGCCAAGCCAGCAGTGTAGGATAACAGTGTCTTCTCAAACAGGAAGTCTCAGAAGAATTATGCAGGGCTATCACATTCTACTGCAATATAAATGCTAAATAAGGCATGACCCATACTCATGAGGACCTAGCTTTGTATGGGACAATTCAGTGTGTGTGTGTGGGTGTGTGACTAATGTAACTGAATAAGCTCTAATATGACCACACACTGTTAAAGGTTATTCAGTGGTTCTTTGCAGCAACCCTCTTCAGCAAAGAACCCTCTTCTAATCAAAAACACTTTGTGTTGTATATGGCGCTTGATTTGGCTACATGATTAAAAACATTCTTTATGTTGTATTATATTTTCTTCAGATCCGTGTAATAAACATAAATAGATTGTGCATTACATTTCAAATTAAATTTAGCCAATGGCATTTGAGTATTTGAATTTACATTCACCCATATGTGCAATATTTTATGCAAAATAAAAATGCTAATTCAATTTCAATAACAGAATTTCCATTTGCCATTTCTTATTACTATTTAATTTAAATATTAAACTGAATAAGTGATCATTATTAAAACGGAAATATACTAGCTGATATGTTTAAAGTGTTAATGCAATAAGAGTAGCAAAATGTCATTTACACTCACAATTTGACATTTAAAACTGAATTTCCATTAATACTGTGTGATGATAGCAAGTTCAGTAGGCTTCATGCTTCCATGAATAAGTGAAGGTGTCATATTTAAATGGAAATGAAGTGACTTTGTGAGTCTGTTTTTTATACACTGATTGTGTTTAGTTTAAAAGTGAATAACTTTGAATGTTAAATGTCATCCAGTTTATAAAAAGCATTTATGGTTTGGTTTTGATGGAGTAATTGAGCCTTGACAATGGGTCTAAGGAGATGAATAAGATATCATATATGATATTCTAAAAAAACTAGAAAAAAATGTGTAGCTTAAAAATGTTATACAATGACAAAGATACAAAGCTCTTTTGTTCTACATGCACATGCTCATCGTTCACAGTTTAATGCATTCACAGTAGAAGCCACTAAAATCACTATAAAGAGCAGGTCCAGAATGTGCTGTGCTACGGCTCAGTGAGAGGAGAGCAGCCTCATTTACACCTCAGAGAGAGAACTGAATTTATATGTGGTCTCTCGGGTGAAAGCCAAATGTAATGACATGTCCATTAGTTCATATGTTCATATGATGTCTAAGAGACATACAGAACAGAGTCAACAGCTTTCATCTGACAATAAAGTAGGATCTAGAAACAGTAGCTCAAAGTTCCCCCTGGGACATAACTACGAAGAGAAGTCATGGAGTTTAATGAAGAAGGGATGTCAGATAAATTGCGACTGCTTTTTATACTCAGAGCACCATGACTGACAGAATTATATGAATGTTCACTCCAGGTAGGAACTCTATTTAAAAGGCTCTTAAACTGCTACTGAAATTTTAAAGGGCATGAATGATCTGTGATGGCTCTAATGCATCATATCCTTTTGGATAATGCACAATTATGAGTTTACACTTTCAATTAAGAGGGAATGTAATAATTGTGGTTATGACTTCCACGCTGAAGAAATGAGGTTTTTGCCCTGACAGATCTGAGCAGATAGAGTCTCCCATTATAGTTCTCCAGAAAATCATCCTAAAAGATGAAAACTAAGGACGGAAATATGATGAGGAGAAAGGGTCTTTGCATGCACTGTGGTAACCAGATGAGAAACGTAAGGGCAGAATATTGATATTATTGAATGAAAGAATTCTCAGCACGTGGACAGGGGCCTGGTTTGTGCTGTTGTAAAGAAGTCTGACTATGTATTAAGGTATTAAATGTATTAATTCGTTTAAATATGTATTAATTCATATAACCTCCTGGGATTAAGCTAATATTTTTGTACTTTATAGAGGTTATTTGTATTTTCTTTCAGAGCATATATGCCACATATTTCCTGATGAACACTCTCTCTTTTGTTTTGTTTTTTAAACTGGCTGACATCACAGTTTAAAAATTATATAGGAAAGAGTAACAATTTGTATATTATTTTGCAATTACAATTGTGTTTGACTGATTTGCCATTTTCTTGTAAATTAAAGGGTTAGTTCACCCAAAAATGAAAATTCTGTAATTTCTTTAGGAAAAAAGTATTTGTTAAAGCATTAAAAGCCATTAACCAAGCCAACCAGCTATAAAGTGAATCGCAACATTACAGACAGTACTTAAGGGAAATAACTACAATGCCAGGAAGCACTGCAAATGACATAATCGAATTAAAACCATGGAGAAATATAAAAGCTGTTTATTATATCTATTGAAAAAATATATTTTACATTTAATGAAAAACAACATTACAATAAAAATAAATGGACGGCTTCAACAAACATACCACGGATTAACAACCTTGTAGCTCACAGTAGGTCTATCTTAAAAGGTTTATAAATTATTGGTAAAAATACATTTCTATATGGAGAAAATGAATAGAGTTTTTATTTCCGGAAACCCAACTGTTGCACTCTTTCACGTATATAGTCTTTAATAAGTACCATTTAGAGATTGTGCGTGAACAAGGCAAAAATACTGTTAAGACTTTAGGTAAAAGAAGTTGTAATATTACCATCAGATTACTCTCATGATGTTATGTGTGAACAAAGTATAAGTTTATGCTTGGTATGAGCACATACAAGGTCAGGATGCACGGATGTAAGAAGTCATAAAAGCATACTATGATTACTATGCAATGTTTACAGTAAGCTACATCTCAAGACCCTGCCTTTATTTCCATTCATCAGGACAGAACCTATGCAGTTTGATACTATTGTGCAGAATCTCGTGTTTTAACCTATTGCAAAAACGTGTTCTGCGTGATCGGTCCTTTACGCCTGTCACTAAGAAGTCAAAAAAAAGTTGTTAAATTGCACAGAAAGTGAAAATAAATTGCTTTTCCTCATCCAGGCGGATGAAGACAACATCACAGTGTTTAAAGGTCATTTACAATGACTGGCATCACAGAGTTTACTAGTATTTTTTTTATTTTTTTTATTTAGTCATTTATCCAAAGCGACTTACAAATGAGGACAACAGAAGCAATCAATTGTAGTATTAAAACAACTAAAATTTTACTATTTAATATTTACTATACTATTTTGGGGCTCGTGTTTGAATGGTCCCTTAACAGTAAAAAGCCAGAACACCACCGCTCGTGTGAATAGCATGTTTTTGTATTTAGGGCAAAGCCAATCTGTAATTTACAGTGTTTAATGTGTGTAAGGGGCTTATAATGATTCTTGTACAAGAAAGAAAAAATCTATGTCCTCTGTTGAGGACAAGAAGTCTTTCACTACATAGCTGAACAGGATAAAAAACTATCTCAGCTCTTAGCAGTTTCCTTGTGATCTGAAGCAAAATTGTCCAAGACAATAGGAGCTGTCATTTCAGTGCTGACTTTAACTTCCTCTGCAATAATTCAAACACACTCTCTGCCTTTTATTCTTTCTCTCTCTCTCTCTCAGTTTATATTCCATATCCAAAGTATCGGTTTATTCCTAGAAAACCCATATAAAAGGAAATAAAGGTACTATTCAATAATAAAAAAGTGACATAGCCCAAAATACATTACAGTGACAAAGAAATATACATTGGAAAGTGTATTCCTCTGGTGTAAAGGACAGAAATTTGACTCACAAATCAAAGTGCATCATTAATGTGGAATTTAAAGCGGAAGAGGGTAATTTCTATGCCACTACCATCACCAAATGGAACTGCAAAAATAATAAATGCTCCAAACATGTTTAACTCTCCCTGTCTGCCATTGGTCAGTCAACACATGGACCCGCCCCAACCTTAATCTATTGGCTAGTTGGAAATATTTAACAAACAGTGTCACCGAGCAAAAGTGTGAATCAACTTAATAGCTTACATATAATTGTTTAATGGCATATTTTCTGTAACACTGTGTAAAACATTATTTTCCTTTCACTGAGGTTTCAAATGGAGATTATAATAAGCAAAACATTAACCAATGCCATAACATTCAGTAAACATAACCCATAGACATTCTCAGGTTCATTGAACTACTATAAACACGTAAAGCTCACATACTCACCGTCCTTGCGGTGGTAGGTGATTTCCACTTTGCGTTCCTCCGAGCCCAGGAGAGCCTGTGCTACCTGCGCAATAGCGTGCCGCTTGGTCAGCTGTCCGTGCAGGAAGTCACAGGTGCACGGCTTCTGCATGATGTCCGGCCGGGAAAACCCTGTCATCTCACAGAAGGCATCATTGCAGTAGATGATGGCACAGTTCTGGACACGTGCATTGGCTATGACAAATCTCTTGTCTGTAGAAACAGGCAGAAAAGAACATTTTTGCTATAAAGAAAAGTGTATATAGGTAGTGGAGGTGAAAAGATATAGTAAATAATTTTCAAAGCTTTTATAAAAATGTTATTTTTTTCTGCCATATGAGCACTTGTGCTTTGGGCAGAGTCAGTGTACCTTTAGATTAGCAAATGTAGGGTTGTAAATTTGAGTCATAAGGCCAGAAAGCCTTGCAAAATTTTATGACGTTACACTGGCTATGTTTACATGGATGCTTTTTGTTTAAATCTGAATGAAATCATTCTGATTGATGAATCTGAACGTAGTATTTACATGAACACTATATAAAGTGATCGGGTTGATGTGCACGTTTTACATGTCACAAGCTTCAATATCGGCTTTGATCTTTTGACATTCACACACTGCATGAATATACAGAGTTTCTAGATGTTTGCACATACTATTCTCCTACCATTGCTTCTTTTCTTAGGTTTTAAAGAGCAGACTTAAAATTGATCTATTTTGGGACCTAATTAGGAGACAACGAGCACAAGAAGCTTTGTGCCGTGCTGCTTTTATCAAGCAGTGAAATCGCCTAAACAAGCCGTCTGTGAATGAGAGTATGAAGTGAAGACTGATGGGACTTTGTTCTGCGCCACTTCACAGACGATGATTGGAAGGAGAATTTTAGAATAACATGACACTCGATTTGAACCTTGATTCTACCAAAACAACAGCTCCTTCCATGCTTCACACGTCATTACGAAATTTCTGCGCCATTGCACATATGCAGTACTTTTCAGTTTTGGTTTTCAATCCGATCAAGGACTTACATGTCCTCTCAATCAGATTAGAAAAGATCTACACCACTCCTTCCAATCCGATCGAAATTTCATTTGGATCAAACTCAATCGGAATTAAGGTGTTTATATGAAGGCTTTTCAGTCTGATTGAGCCATCAATCTGATTATTAACGTATTATTTGGTTTCTACTATTCACACCATATAAGCAAAAAAGAAAACTTTCTTACATTTGTAGGTGAATAATATTATTAACCGTCCATGCATTCATGATGGAAATAAATTGTATTGCATCAATAAAATGGGAAAGTATGGAACAATTTAAAGGAATATTTAGGGTTCAATAAGTAAAGCTCAATCAAGCAATTGTAGCATAATGTTGATTACCACTTGTCTCTCCTTTTCTTTAAAAAAGCAAAAATCCAGGTTACTATGAGGCACTTACAATGGAAGTGAATTGGGCTAATTTGTACACTTTAGTATTGCAAAATTACAGCCACAAGACATAAACAATATAGGTTAACATGGTTTTACTTTGATTTAGTAACCTTTTCCTGTAAAAAAATTTATATAAACAGCTTCACAGTTCACATTTTAACAGAAGAATTGATGTACAGTACTGTATAGTGCTTTTACAAAATATGCTTCCCTTTTTTTTTAATTCTCCAAAATTGGCCCAGTTTATTTCCATTTTAAGAACCTCACCTCTTCTTCTATTTAAAGGGAACCGGGACAAGCCTAAATTCTTTTTTGTGGTAAGGTTCCTTTAAAAAACATTTACGCAAATGGTCTTGTCACAAATGTTTTTAATGTTTTGTCTACCAGAAACTGTCCTTCTCTATTAACAGTTATATTTGAGAGAGAACAGTAGAGACAGTAAGGCATGGAAGAGTGATATTTTGGCAGTGGACACTGGGCCCCTCAGCTGAGCGCCCGTGGTAGTGTGAGTAAACACATTTAACACTCAAACACAACACAAACGGTGACATTTTCAGATGCTGACATGATGTAAACTGAACACTGGGTGACAGAAATGGACAGTTTCCTCCCTAACGGCTAATGGAGAAAGAGTCCAAACACTATCCAAAATCTATTGCGCAGTTAACAACTTAACTTATCAATGTTTACATCAATAATGAGAAACGGTAATAGTACAGCGCTAATAAATCAAAGTAACGTTATCTATTTCTGAGTTTGGACATAGAAGTAAGGCTAAAATAAGTTGCACGGTCAATGTGTGGAGGTAAATTCTCCCTATTTGGAGGTCTCACTAAACAATAAACCGCAACTGAATCGCACCACATGCAGCTCTTATTATTGTTTCAATGAAATAAGCAAACGCTGCTGCAACATCTGGAAGATGACACTCACTTTGACCCTCGAATTTGCGGATGATAATCCCGAGAAACGTGTTCTGTGGCGCGACGTGACCTCGTCGCACCGGCATGATTGACTGCTGGTTGTGCGCCTTTGAATCCGTTGGACGAGCTTCAGGAGCGCTGCGCGAGGAAACGCGTTTCTTTGTGGGGGGTCATTCCGGCGACGTCTTCTTCTTTCCGCCGTTAAATTGTCGCTTTCCGTGATTCATTCCCGTTTTTGTCTTCACCGGTAGTCGCTGTTTGAAACGAAAGATGAGAAAACGAGGCGCTCTGTGAGGAGGCTGCGGGTCTGAGTAGCATCTCAATCGAACTGAAACCCACCGATGTGACAAACGGACACAAACTGACAGCAGTGACGTCTGTCTCTCCACGAGGGGCCCTCGCGCACTGCGCGCGACGCTGTGTAAGGAGACGCTCGAGGAAACGGTATCGGTGTTGCGCGAGAGAAGCCCGGGAGGAGGGCACAGTTCACACGGATCGCTCTTCGCAAACCACGTCAAACAACACAACACGTGGGGTTTTCTTTTTCCACCTTTAGGATATCCATGACAGTGAATTAAAGAGCGGCTGGGACTAAATTAGACAGGTCAATTACAGTGTTATCTGGATCTATAAATTAAAGAGTGTTTATGCAAAAAATGCGACAGCAAATGTACATTTTAACGTGTCAAAACATGAAAAGTAAATAGGTTCGACCTTTGCAAAGTGCTTATTCGAAAGTGGGGTAAATTGGGGACTGTCCATGGTGCTGGAAATACTCCGGAACGAGAGCGTTCCTCCAGTAACAATAACAAAGAATAAATGAACTTTGACTGAAAGAAAGATTCCACATTAATAATTTAGAATACAGAAAAGCTTTTTATCAACAGCCTTCACAATAAAAATCAGCTTTCAATAAAACATAATCAACAAGCAAAAAATCCAAATGGCGAGTGAAGTAGGCTATTACGAATATGGAAAGTGTTCAAACGTTTGTTTATTTAAAAAAAAAAACTAATTTGGAAAACGGATAACATATCCTTTGTATTACTAGAACGAACCAAACGTTTGCATCTATCCACCAAAATACGCTCTTTATAAATAAATATTTAAAAATCTAATTATACTAAGTAAATATTATTGTAAGGCCTTGTCCGTATTCAGTTTAACGCCTGCAGAACACGAGCGCGTGCGTGTGTGCGTCCTCCTACAACTGCAAGACAAAGAAATCACGTCAGCACTTTCCACTGCTTAAACGCTGACTGGTTTACTGCAATTAAATGTTTGTTAGGAGATCATTGTTGCCTCTTCGTGACCTCTGATGTCACGGAAATATGAGGGAAAACCCCGCTGAGGAAAAGGTAAAAGACGAAAAAACAGTGCTGGCATCTAGTGGTGAAAACAAGAGAATGCATTATAAAGGTATTTACTGACCAGCTTGCAACAAAATTAGTCAAAAAGTGTACAATACAGTAAACAGAATTTGATAGCAAGATATTAGATAAACAATATTGTTCAAAAGTTTAAGAATGGCAAGTTCTTTAAAAGATTTTTGACATTATTTTTTTGCTCACCAAGGCATTTATTTTATTTAAAATAAACAGTAACATTGTGACTTACAACGACAATTTAAAACAACTGTTTAAAATATTCCTGTGATGGTAAAGCTGAATTTTCAGCATCATTACTCCAGTCTTCAGTGTCACATGATCCTTCAGAAATCATTCTAATATGCTGATTTACTGCTTAAGAAACATTTCTTCTTATTCATTTCTTCTTATTATTAAAGGGGTCATATGATGCGATTTCAAATTTTCCTTTCTCTTTGGTTAAAAACACTTGTGCTGCTAAACATTTTTGTGGAATCTGTGTTACCTTTTTATGATAAATAGAAAGCATGTAGAACAGCATTTATTCAAAATAATGTCTTTACCGTCACTTTTGACCAAATGAATGTGCCCTTACTGAATAAAAGTATTAATTTCTCATTTCTCTCTCTCTTAAAATCTTACTGACCCCCAAAATTTGATTATGGTACAGTGTGTGTGAGAGAGAAAATGAAAGTGTCAGGCATGCTTTGGAACTGAATGTCAATCAATAAAGTGATACAACCGAAGCACACAGTAAATCAGCTCTTTCTTTCATTAATTATCAGTGCGACTCATCAATATTCAACTGTATGCAATATTCACAAGAATGAAACTTAGAAAGTGACACAGACCCCTTTGGTAATGTCTGCTCCTCTGTAATGGAGAGGTTTATTGACACAAAAGAAGACACGTGTGGTGTATGTGTGTGCGTGTCAATCTGCATGTGTGTTTGTCAGTGTATTTGAGCCACTGTGGGAATCTAATTTGTATTTTCTCAGAATGTCAAATGCTACTTCCCTGCAATCCAATCTGATCTCTGTCAATTATTAAAACAACTAGAAAGGGAAGGACACAGGAGAGAGATTTTAAGACAATGTGTGTAATAGTGATTTGTTTTTTATAGGTTGTGCTAGGCTGGAGATTTAGTTCAGTGCACCATCAATCCGTTAAATATGTTCAGTGTGTAATTCTGAGCAAATGAATTAATATAGCTGGCTTAAATTGGAGCAGCATTTAAAACCTACTCAATTCAACGTTATATCAGTCTCTAATAAACATTTTGTTTGTTTTATAATAGCAAAAAACCCAGCAGCTGTGGTTACTAAAAATGTACCATAAAAACATGATGACAATCTGGAATTATGGAATGCATTTTACTGCCAATATGAAAGTACAGCCTACTGCACTTATATCATTATATCAGTTATCATTAACTTATATAAATGTTAAAAAACAAAGCAACAAAAATGCAACATAAAACACCACAATAACATATGTAATATAAAAATAAAAATAAATAAAAGTGATATCACACATGGGAATGCACTTCTGTTGCTTTTTTTACTAGATTAAAAACAATATTTTAAGTTAACAATATGTTACTGTCATGGTATTGTCTTGTTAAAACTATACAGTGCTGCTTGAAAGTTTGTGAATCCTTCAGATTTCTGCATAAATATAACCCAAAAGTCCTGAATGTTGACAGAGAATCCAATCAAAAATTAAACAAAAAATATACAGGTGCATCTCAATAAATTAGAATGTCGTGGAAAAGTTCATTTATTTCAGTAATTCAACTCAAATTGTGAAACTTGTGTATTAAATATATTCAATGCACACAGACTGAAGTAGTTTAAGTCTTTGGTTCTTTTAATTGTGATGATTTTGGCTCACATTTAACAAAAACCCACCAACTCACTATCTCAACAAATTAGAATACTCCATAAGACCAATAAAAAAAACATTTTTAGTGAATTGTTGGCCTTCTGGAAAGTATGTTCATTTACTGTACATGTACTCAATACTTCAGTCTGTGTGCATTGAATTTATTTAATACACGAGTTTCTCAATTTGAGTTGAATTACTGAAATAAATGAACTTTTCCACGACATTCTAATTTATTGAGATGCACCTGTATACTTTGTCATTTATTTATTCTGGAAAATGATCCAATATTAAAGGGATAGTTCACCTAAAAATGAAAATTCTGTCATTAACTACTCACCCTCATGTCATTTCAAACCATAGACTGTAAAAAAAGATGGACTACACGTCTCCTATTCCTTCCACTATAGAAAAGTGAAGCCAAAGCATCTCAGTATGGCCGCTGCCATCTTGAGTAAATGACGTCATTTAGAGTCAGAGTCTGTGCAGTAGAGATTTGTTTGGAGCCAGAGTCTGCGCAGTAGTGTCGTGAGGTGGAG
>NW_015645559.1:26375-28014 GCF_001515625.1 Sinocyclocheilus rhinocerous
CGCAGACCCAATCAACCATAACGACACGCCCCGTTTTTATAGCATCAGATTACTAGCTAAAATCAAACTTACCACAAAAACGAACAATTGAACATATATCAGAGTAATAACAACTACCTTAAATGATGAAAACCATCTTTTGGAAAATTGTATTGGAAGTGTACATTTTTTTTTTTTTTTTTTTCTCAAGTCCCATTCGTTTACATGGAGAGGGCGGGGTTTATGACCTGTACTGCAGCCAGCCACCAGGGGGCGATCAAAGAGCCCGCAGCTTCACTTTTCAGGACGTGTGAGGCACACCCGGCTATATTTTCACACTTAAAACAATAATTTGGTGTTCTTGTTGTACCATTGTCCTCTTTTATGCTAAGAAATAAATCTCCTGACAGTTCTCTCTCAAGTGGTTTCATTATTGTCAGCATTAAGTCTGAGTATGATTCAGTGGGCTATATAACACTTTTAATTGTCAGGAAATTACTTGTCTTTAAACGTTTTGGTTCAATATACTTACCTGTTGATCAAAAATAGCCTTTTTTTGTTTTATTTAGTAACTTTCAGGAGGGTGTACTCATTTTTGCAACACAAAATATTATCACTTTGATAAGAAAATCTTATTTTGCTGAATAAATTTTGGCATTCTTCTTTGGTAACTGATCAAGCAGGCTTGTTGGAACATTACATCTCGAAAGAACCCTAACATGTCTTCTAAGTAAAGAGTAATTGCTGAATTTGTTAAGTTTTAGAGGGGGTGTACTCATTTATGCTGTGCACTGTATATCAGCGTGATAACTAGACCTTAAATGACCAAAACCATCTTTTGGAAAATTGTATTAGAAGCGTAATTTATTTTTTTATTTAGACTCAAGTTCCATTTACATGGAGAGGGCGGGGTTTAAGACCTGTACTGCAGCCAGCCACCAGGGGGCGAGCAAAGAGCCCGCAGCTTCACTTTTCAAGACGTGTGAGGCACACCTGTTTCAAATCCGTAAGACCTTTGTTCATCTTCGGAACACAAATTAAGATATTTTGATTAAATCTGAGAGCTATCAGACCCTGCATAGACTGCAGCACGTCTGAAATGTTCCCAGGTCCAGAAACGTAGCAAGGACATCGGTATATAATAATATAATAATCCATGTGACATCAGGGGTTCAACCATAATTTTACAAAGCTATGAGAATACTTTTTGTGCGCAAAGAAAACAAAAATATCAAATTCATTCAACAATTCTTCTCCTCCATACTGTACATTATTGTTTCTCCTCTATGCCCCGCCTTTCTGAAACGGAGGATAAAACAAAGCTTATCGGTCTGAAAAGCAAGGTGTGCTGTGATTGGCCAGCTATCCAGTGCGTTATGATTGGCCGAATACCTCAAGCGTGTGACGGAAATGTTACGCCCCTACCATACTGTGATGATGCCCTGTCAGGCCGGAGCGATGATTCAAAAACATGAAAACCCATTATAAACGAGCATCGTTTCGTTGCAGATTCGTTGCATCCAGTGGGGACATAATTATGGATTATAATGACCTATACTGTCTTTTTACACGTTGCGTTGCATCGCGCCGCATAAACATAAAACCAAGTCTGCATTTGTGATCGGAGAAATGACAAACAACAAGCACTACTCTACACTGC
>NW_015645559.1:29338-31570 GCF_001515625.1 Sinocyclocheilus rhinocerous
GAGAAATACATGCCATTAATATCTGTAAAATAAGAAACTTAGCCAATTTTTTGTTTAAATGAAGGATTGCAGAAATGAGTACACCCTAGATTTAATTCAGAAAATTTATAATATTCTAGTACTTAGTATGTCCTCCAGAACTTAAAGTATACTGCTCTGACCCTTCTTGGCACTGAGTGTACAAGTTCATGACAAATTTTCACATCTGTGCTGTTTAACTCCTGGAGGACGACCTCCTTGAATGCTCTGGTCTTTAATGGGGAGTGTTGCTCAGCTCGTCTCTACAGAATCTCTCACAGCAGCTCAAGAGTGTTAAGATTGAGTGAAATACATGTCCACTGAAGGATTTTCACCTTGGGAGAATGAATATCTTCATTGTCATGCTGAAAAAATGCCCAATAATGCAGGGAATGAGGGGAGGGTAGCATCTTCAGTTTCAGGTTTTTGTATTACATCACACAGTGGTGTGTGAATTCATGACAGCGTTGATAAAGTACAACTCCCTCACACCTTCAGCACTCATTCATCCCTATATAAAAGCTTTACTACCACTGAACGTCACTGTGGGAACCAGGCGTTTCTCTCTGTACTCCTCCTCTAGCAACACCAGAACATTTTGGATGCTTTTGGATCCGAAATGATTGACTTGGTCTCTTGAGACCAGAGTATGGATTCCCAGAAGTCTCTATTTTGTAAATATGGGCCCTGGAAGAGGTTAAATGAGTTTATTGTGCTTTGGCTACAGTAGGTAATTCTAGTGGTGACAACAACCATGCATGTCACTTCTGCAGGCTGTGTCATACTCTGTGAGATAAAGTGTCACTCTTTTCACAGCTTTTGCCGGCTCTGAGACACTTGCATGTTATTTCTCCTGCTCTTTTTCTAGCAAAAATTCACTCATCACTAAATGAAAACTTAAAGTGAAGACCTGATTATTTCAGGAGCCTTATCACAAGTCCATTGTTTTTGAATGTTGGTGCTACTTCTGCTATATTTTCACACTTAAAACAATAATTTGGTATTCCTCTTGTACCATTGTCCTCTTTTATGCTAATAAATAAGTCACCTGGCAGTTCTCTCCCAAGTGGTTCCACTGCTGCCAGCATTAAGTCTGAGTATGATTCAGTGGGCTATATAACACTTTTAATTGTCAGGAAATTACTTGTCTTTAAAAGTTTTGGTTCAATATACTTACCTGTTGATCAAAAATAGCCTTTTTTTGTTTTATTTAGTAACTTTCAGGAGGGTGTACTCATTTTTGCAACACAAAATATTATCACTTTGATAAGAAAATCTTATTTTGCTGAATAAATTTTGGCATTCTTCTTTGGTAACTGATCAAGCAGGCTTGTTGGAACATTACATCTCGAAAGAACCCTAACATGTCTTCTAAGTAAAGAGTAATTGCTGAATTTGTTAAGTTTTAGAGGGGGTGTACTCATTTATGCTGTGCACTGTATATCAGCGTGATAACTAGACCTTAAATGACCAAAACCATCTTTTGGAAAATTGTATTAGAAGCGTAATTTATTTTTTTATTTAGACTCAAGTTCCATTTACATGGAGAGGGCGGGGTTTAAGACCTGTACTGCAGCCAGCCACCAGGGGGCGAGCAAAGAGCCCGCAGCTTCACTTTTCAAGACGTGTGAGGCACACCTGTTTCAAATCCGTAAGACCTTTGTTCATCTTCGGAACACAAATTAAGATATTTTGATTAAATCTGAGAGCTATCAGACCCTGCATAGACTGCAGCACGTCTGAAATGTTCCCAGGTCCAGAAACGTAGCAAGGACATCAGTATATAATAATATAATAATCCATGTGACATCAGGGGTTCAACCATAATTTTACAAAGCTATGAGAATACTTTTTGTGCGCAAAGAAAACAAAAATATCAAATTCATTCAACAATTCTTCTCCTCCATACTGTACATTATTGTTTCTCCTCTATGCCCCGCCTTTCTGAAACGGAGGATAAAACAAAGCTTATCGGTCTGAAAAGCAAGGTGTGCTGTGATTGGCCAGCTATCCAGTGCGTTATGATTGGCCGAATACCTCAAGCGTGTGACGGAAATGTTACGCCCCTACCATACTGTGATGATGCCCTGTCAGGCCGGAGCGATGATTCAAAAACATGAAAACCCATTATAAACGAGCATCGTTTCGTTGCAGATTCGTTGCATCCAGTGGGGACATAATTATGGAATATAATGACTTGTACTGTCTTTTTAC
>NW_015645559.1:34851-36128 GCF_001515625.1 Sinocyclocheilus rhinocerous
TACAGTAGCTAGCTAGCCAGTAAAATCAAGATATGAAAAATCTAAGCGAGTTAGCACTATTTCATTGACAATTTATGAGATATAAACTATCTCAAGTTGTGATGCTCTTTCTGCTAGCCAGTTTTCTGTTATGATACAGAAATACAGTACTGGTCAAAAGTTTGGAAACATTTTTATTTTAATGTTTTAAACATTGCATATCTTTTGCTCATCAAGCTTTGGGAAACAGTTGTGCTGTTTAATATTTTTTTTTAATTACCTGTGATTCTTTTTTCAGGATTCTTTGATGAATAAACAGTTAAAAAAAGAACAGCGTTTATTTAAAATAGAAATCCTTTTTTAACAATACACTACCATTCAAAAGTTTGGGGTCAGTATCTTTTCTCTTTCTTTTAAATAAATTAATACTTTTTATTAATTTAACACATCCTTGTTGAATAGAAATAATAGTAAAGACTTATATTGTTAGAAAATATTTTTATATTGAATAAACACTGTTCACAAGTTTTCATTCATCAATAAATCCTGAAAAAAGCATCACAGATTCCCCCCCAAAAATCCAAAAGTGTCATTTTTAAAATTTGCATTAGTTTGCATGCATGTGAGCCTATGATCAAACAAGATGTTTATATATGATAGTTATATATGAAACTTGGAATATTTCCAAAATTCCCCAGACGAAGTTCCCATGGAAAGTTTCCAGAAAATTTCTGGAAATTTCCCGACAAAAAGTCGTTATTAAAAGTATTCTCATAGCTTCGTAAAATTACGGTTGAACCCCTGATGTCACATATAGGGTTGGGAATCGAAAATCGATTCCGATTCCAGAATCGGATACTTAAGGTCAGGAATCGGATACTTGTTGTCAAATTAAAATCTGAGTTCCATTCGGAAGGGCGAATCCCTATGCCCTAATCCCTTCAAAGGGTTTACCCTTCGGAGTGAGAGCTTTGAAGGGTTGAAGGGTATAGGAGACCAAACAACTGTTTCTTGAAGTGCCCTTCTGCGTCATCATCACGTGCCCAGACACGGAGGCGCCATCATCATGCAAAGAATCTGCTCAAAGGATCATGGGAGCCCGAAGTGTCCATCAGTTGTACCCTTCGAAATCCTTCATTCCGAAGGGCCCATTGAAGTGGTCAGTTTTGAGCACTTCGGTTTGGAACAACCCTTCAATATGGCGGCCATGATTGTTTTCACTCCGAAGTGCCCTTCGGAGGGCGATATATCCCGTTTGGAATGCACCGTTCGATTCCGCCTCACGATTCCTGTGCTTT
>NW_015645559.1:37046-37995 GCF_001515625.1 Sinocyclocheilus rhinocerous
AGATCGCAAACACGATTCAAACACCAACATGATTCTGTTCCTAAATTACAATGATTCGTCTGTTTCATTCCTCAACCTTTGACGTGTGCGATCAATGTTGTGATCACTTGGTTCATCCGTGCTGCGTACGATCACACCAGTGTGATTTGAACATTTAAATCTGCGGTTGCGGTGCCATTGACCTAAAGAGAGCAGCTGTCTGTCATGAATGAATTGCTTCACATTCTTTTCAGCCACACAGTATAATTATTTCTGTGTTACAAACATTCAAATCACAGAAGTACTGGGATAAAAGTTTATAGTTCAGATATAAACTGTGTGTACGATGTGTATGGTAGCGATTAAAATAGAATAAATCACCTTTTGAAAGTAATTTGACACTTCAAATGAAGATTTATCGATTACATTGTTATGCCAGTAGGTGGCGAAAAGGGGCTGTTAAAATGTATTTGTCTTTGAATCATACAAGAGATTCGTTCAAGAACGCTGATTCATCCAGTAATGAAACAAGTACATCTTGAGTGAGTCATTCAATTATTAATTCATAAATTACATGTGATTTTGTTTAGTTGTCTTATGTTTTTTCTTCAGAATCATGAGAGAACCACAACTTCCATTGGGGAAAAAAAGAAAAGAGAAAAAAAACTCAATTTATCCAGAATAATGCAGTTCTATTTTGCACACAACCAGCTCTTAAAGAGTCCAGTTTTTATGTAGCCTGTTGATTTTTGTTCATGGTTTTCAGCTCCAATAAGTGGTTTGCAAAAAAGAGACACAGGATAAATGTTTGATATCATTATTTAATCGCATTGGAATCAAAACTGGGAATCGAAAAGAATCGGAATCGATCAAATTCAAACGATACCCAACCCTACACATGAACTATTTTACCGATGTAAAGGGGTCATATGATGCGATTTCAATTTTTCCTTTCTCTTTGGAGTGTTAC
>NW_015645559.1:38470-46619 GCF_001515625.1 Sinocyclocheilus rhinocerous
CTTGAGTGAGTCATTTGATCATTAAATCATAAATTACATGTGATTTTGTTTAGTTGTCTAATGTTTTTTCTTCAGAATCATGAGAGAACCACAACTTCCATTGGGGAAAAAAAGAAAAGAGAAAAAAAACTCAATTTATCCAGAATAATGCAGTTCTATTTTGCACACAACCAGCTCTTAAAGAGTCCAGTTTTTATGTAGCCTGTTGATTTTTGTTCATGGTTTTCAGCTCCAATAAGTGGTTTGCAAAAAAGAGACACAGGATAAATGTTTGATATCATTATTTAATCGCATTGGAATCAAAACTGGGAATCGAAAAGAATCGGAATCGATCAAATTCAAACGATACCCAACCCTACACATGAACTATTTTACCGATGTTCATGCTACGTTTCTGGAACTGGGAACATTTCAGGTGTGTTGCTGTCTATGCAGGGTCTGAGAGCTCTCAGATTTCATCCAAAATATCTTAATTTGTGTTCCAAGTATAAACAAAGGTCTTACGGGTTTGGAACGACATGAGGGTGAGTAATTAATGACAGAATTTTCATTTTTGGGTGAACTATCCCTTTAAATATCTGTATATAGTGCCAAATATAGAGAAAAGCTATATATAATATAGTGGCAAAAGTATTTGAATCTCTAGGATTAGCAGTTAAAGGTAGGGTAGGCGATTTCAGAAAGGCTAGCGACAGCAAGTTAGCTTCGAAAACAAGATCCCCACCCTTCCTGCATAATCACTCTCCAAAGCCATGCCTCCTTCAAAACACTTGAACTCGCACAGACAGACCAGAGACTAATCAGCGACACAATGAGAGAAAATCCACAGTCAGACAGATTGTGTACGAATGGAACACACAAGTCGTTCTGCCAAAGAATGGTTAAAGAAGAACAAAGTAAATGTTTTGGAATGACTGAGTCAAAGTCTGGACTTAATCCAATTGAAATGTTGTGGAAGAAGCAAGCCGTTCATAGGAGAAAACCCACCAAAATCGCAGAGTTGGCGTGGTTCTGTACTGAGAAATGGGCTAAAATTCCTATAAGCTGTTGTGCAGGACAGATCAGCAGTTACAAGAAACGTTTAGCTGCAGTTATTGCTGCAAACCAGATACTGAAAGCAAAGATTCACATACTTTTGCCACTGACAGTAAAACTGGATTGCTTTTCTTAGTATATAGTATATATTTTTGTCTAATTTGTTTGATTCTCTTTGTCAACTTTCAAGACTTGTGTGAAAATCTAATGATCTTTTAGGTCATATTTATGCAGAAATATAGAAAGTTATGAAGGGTTCACAAACTTTCAAGCTGCACAGTATATTTTCACTAATTAACTAACTCACAAATTAAAAGTAATTATTTATATGTATATATATATATATATATATATATCAGTAATTTTATACATTTTAAAATTTATTTCAAAATTTATTTAAAATTACTAATCTAATCTGTGAAAATGTATTTTCTCACATTGATTAAAATGAATACAAATTTAATGAATCCAACCTTTTTAGAGTGCACCTAAATTCACATACTGTCATGCTATAAGTTAATGTATCATATGTTACTTGTCTCTGTCTGAAGAAACACTGACATCTTTGATTTCATATGTGTGAAATTTCCTTTGCATTTAGGATATAGTCATGGTGGTGTTTTGCTACTTGATTGAGTTTGCAACTATTTGCACAATATTTATTTCTTTTGCATGTAAATCATGTTTTATCTTCAGATAGAGAGATGTTCATTTACAACATTTACAGTACGCTTACATTTACATTCATCCAAAGCCCCGTGAATAAGTGAGGAATACAATAATGCAATTCATCCACGAGAAGCACATGAGTGCTAAATTGATATTAAAAAAATACAACGTTTTAAACATAAAAGTTCTTAATAATTTTGAAATGGTCATTTGTTAATTCACTCAGTGCTGGGTTTGCCAGACTTTACCCTACTGGGTTTCGTTTCTTACTTTCAAATATTTACAGAGTGGATATTTAAAGAGATCTAAAGAAACCTTACACAGCCTCTAAGATTTCGTTTGCCAAACCATTATCAATTAAACACAGGCTCAGTCCCACACTTTCAATTAAACACAAATTAAGCACTGTTTTGATAGTATGTCTGTATCACTGAAACATGGTCTGACATCTAACCTCTGCCCTCGTGATGATGGCAATCAGCTGTCTGACCATGACAGCGTTGAATGCAGATTGTTTGTACAATTGGGAGAAAACAGTTAAAGGGATACTCCCGGCAAAAATTATAATTCTTTCATCATTTACTCACTCTCATGGTGCGTTCAAGTCATGTCGGATAGATTGTATTTACGAGTTGAACGCACATGAACGCCACCACAAAGTCGTTATTACGAGTGGGAAACTCGAAATTTTCTTTAAAGGGGTCATATGATGCGATTTCAGTTTTTCCTTTCTCTTTGGAGTGTTACAAGCTCTTGGTGCATAAAGAAGATCTGTAAAGTTGCAAACACTAAAGTCTAAAGAGTCTAGTCAAAAGTCTAAAGACTAAAGAGATATTCTTTATAAAAGTTAAGAGTTAACCACACCCTCCTAAAACGGCTCGTTCTAACACGCCCCCACATACCTACGTCACGATCTGGGAAGATTTGCATAACGCCGCCCAAATGTTCACGCAAAGAAAGAAGGCGTAACTTTTATTCTCGCTGTAGTATTGTTGACGCTGCAGCCATGTCCTGAAGACGCTATGTGCTTCGTTGTGAAAGCGAAACTACAACGACTTGTCAACTCGTAAGTACGAATGTCCCAGGAGGACTTGAAGCAGCATCGTACCATCCCATATTTCTTTCTTTCCTCAGATGAACACAAACAAAGATTTTTAGACAAATAATCCATCTCTGCGAGTCCATATAATGTATAGGACGCTCAAAAATTACGTTTTAAAAGCCAAAAAGTGAATAAAAAGTGTACAAAAAAATTTACATTACAGAATATGATGGTAATCCATATGACTCCAGTTGATAAATCATTGTTTTTTGAAGTTTCTGGCCAACTGTCATATGCTTTGCATAAACATCAGAAATTACAACCAAAGTTAATGTTAGTTTTTAAAACTAAAAATATAAAAACAAAAGCTAATTCAAAATATTAATAAAACTATAATAGTACATAATACTAAAATAACAGTGTCAGAATGAGTGATTGAGAAATCTGAACATAACAAGCAGATTTTCATTTAAGATTAAAGATGACTATTTACAAAGCAGTTCTAATGTTGTACAGAATCTCATCCAACAGCAGATGGCAGCACATTTACATCTATTATACCTACTCAACATTTTTAACTCATGGTTCACTTAAAACAGACCCTGCTTGTTAAATAGCAGGAGTGAAAGCTGTTGTAATTGAATCACTGCATGTATCAGGTATCAGGTTTTTTAATTTAAATACATACTGCATGATTTAGATACTGCATTATTTTTACAGTAATTGTACATTTCTGTACATTGACATTCTCCTCTGCGCCGTGAAGCAATACCCTGCAATATTTTCATTTCCAAAAAGTATAATTTCTTATCTAATGAATTTGATAATTGAAGACTCTTTAAGTAATTAAGATGACGGCATCATCTGTTTGGGTTGCGCTGTACAGTAGGTAGAGACACAGCCACGGGAAGAAATCGAAGAGATCTAAATTATTCAGGATTTAGGTGTTTGCTTATGCTCCCTCCATTCACATCATTTCAAACAAACAGGCACAAACACCCACACATAAGACCTGCGCTCCAATTTGCAACTCATTGTTAAATGAAAATGTTTAATTATAATATAATGGATTTAATCTCGTCCCTAGCTAAAGACAAAGATAAAAGAACAATTATATAAATAAATCCCCCCATTTACAAAGTCTGTTTAAAGCGAACTTTTGATTGAAAACAGTTTGATTTTATTTTTTCCTTTTGAGAGGGGGCGTAATTAAGAGCCCTCTTCAACAGTTAAAGACATGACAGTCCAACCTTAAATTTCTTTCATTAACGTGAGTAAAATCATCATTTGTCCCTGAATTGCAGTTTGTCTCTCTTGGCAACTCAACGATTTCCAAATGAGCATGTCTTATTCTCATTCTTTTGATTATGCTGCCCACGCTAGATCTGCACTTTAGGATATTAATGTGAACTTGAGAAGTGTTAAAATGCTCATGGGTAGCTCACACAAAGTAGGTTGCGAGGTTAACATCTAAACAACATCTTGCAAAAAAATGTTTTATTATTGGTACAAATGGAGATTTTATGACCATATCACACGATTAAAAAATCATTTATAACATCTAAAATGGTAAATGAGAGATATGGTTGCTGGCCACAACACCTTTTATATTAATATATTTATATTTAAATCTAAAACTAAAACCATTTTTATGCATCAACTATCCATATATTCTGCATAGTTCACCCAAAAAGGAAAATTCTGTCATAATTTACTCACCCTCAGGTTTCTTCTGTTGAACACAAAAGAAGATATTTTGAAGAATGCTTGTAACCAAACAGTTGCTGGTCCCCACTGACTTCCATAGTATGGGGAAAATACTATGGAAGTAAATGTGGGCCAGCAACCATTTTGGTTATCCACATTCTACAAAATATCATCGTTTGTGAAAAAACAACTTCAAAGTGAGGACATTTTCAGGATTTTCATTTTTGGGTGAACTACCCCTTTAACTCTTTTACTGACTGAATTTGACATTATTTGTCTTTCACTAGTTGTTTATATCGGTACAGAAAGAAGTCTGGTATGTGTTCAGAATTAAATATGGTTAAACAAAGAAATAGCTGTACTGAGACAAAACAAGTACAGGGAGAATAAAAAAAGAGAAAAAAAGTGAATGAATGTAATATAAAGATACTGAATCAATCTGATTCGCTCTCACAGTAAGATTGATGGCAAGCCATGTTTTCTTTTTTTATCCTTTTCTCATCTGTTCTTGCCGTTTGTAGAACATCAGTCAAAGTGACTGAGTCATAAAGACATATGTCAGTCATCTTCTCGTTTATGACCTCTCGATGGAACGAACTCAGAGCGGTTCTCAAACATCACGAGTCAATCAGCTCCACTCCAGAGGTGGACTGGGGGAAGGGTTGAAGTGTTGTTTAGTCATAACGGTGGGCTCGCTCATGACACCCCCCCCCCAGGGTAAACAGAACAGAACCAAAATAAATGTATTGCAGATATCGTTAAAGTTCAATAATGTTATGTACACATTTTAGAATTAGTCTGATTCAAAGGAGAATCAGAAGGCTGAATCCTGACTGACAGAGGAGGAGTTGGGGATGGAGGAGGGTAATTAGCTATTGAGCAATGCGAAAACTGCTGATAATACTGAAGGACCTTACATATGAATGCTTAGGTGTCGTATTCCTATAGGTTGATGGGGATCAGCTGAGAGTCAGCTGATGCGAGCTTGACTAACGTGACCTGCCAGAACTAACGCTACGCTAGATTTTATAGCTGTGGTTATTAACTACTTTGTCCGACACTAAAACTTTGAGGCTCGGCGTTTTAAAGGTTGTCCATCCTTAATACGTTTCCTGTTCCACCCGCATGATCAGCCAATCGGAACAGAGCTTAATGAATCCCCTGCAAGGTTAATTTGCTCAGTAATGGCATTAAACGGATATATGGAAACAGTTTTTCCTCTAAATACCAATTCATTACATCTACGCTTATTAAGAGCGAGGACTATGAAATTATGGCCAGCTTTGCCACATTAAGAGTCATTAGCTCCATACTCTCGTATTTGCCTCGGCGAGGCTTGTCAGCGAAAGCGAAAATGGGCTGGAGCTCCTTCCACCGAACACCCGTAATTACTTCTCGCAGTAATCTTCTATCCAAACCTCATATTTTCATAATTTTGCCCCACATTTGCATCTTTCCATCCCGCCATTGCATACTTAGTCAAGGTCTGCGAGTGGGCCGACCCATTTGAGCGGGAAAATGAAGTGATTAACGGAAAGAGCTCGTCCTGACTGAGGGGTTCAAAGAAATGGATTTGCGGCATAAAAAAGGGATTTAATGCAGAAAAAAACTCATTATTCCAACCCACTCATTTTTTGTTAGCGTTCTTTATGCGAGGTTGTAACATTTCTCTCTCTCTCTGAGAATTTGCCACTTCAAATTGTATCTCAAGGTTATGTGTGTCTATTGATTAGAATGGTGCTGTTGTGGTTTGAAGGGCGGTAATTACATAGTTTCTCTCCTCTTTCTCTCAACCCTCTTTGGTCACCCACAACCTCTGATTATAATGGATCATAGATTTTTCTTGGCTTTTGTTTTATAGAGCCGATTAAACAATAATAACAATAAAAGATGCAATTAATTGCAAAGGTAATTAATGGTAGTTGTGATGGCCATCAGTGTGTATGCCAGTGTGTGTTTTCAGCTATGCAAATTCATAATTACCCACCACACACACGCACGCATGTTCGGAGAGCTAGAAAGCTTTGATAGATGTGTAATGCTGAAGCGCTAAAACGGAGGCGAATTAAACTCATAATGTAATTAAACAAAACTGCTATGCATAATTATTAGCGAAAAGCTGATTGCAAAAGCTGGGGGTGTAATGATGTCAAACTTGGTGCTGGCTGAGGACATTAAGCATGTGAAGATATTAACAGTCTTTTGGAAAAGCATTAAATTGACATCCTTATCGACACAAGTTATTAAAGTGGTTTGGATTAGCTGCCTCTCAAAGATTCAAAGATACATCTGTGTATGTGTGTGTGTGGCATTTCTGTCCTAGACTGAAACGCACAGAGAAGGATTTGTGATTATTCGCAAGGGTTAGTCTGAGATTGGCTTTCCAAAGCGTAGGAAACAGAATCGTCCATTCTGAACACAGAAGCAGAGACTGTTCAGCCGTCAACCCCACTTGACTTTCTTGGAGAGAGCCCTTTCTCTGTCTCCCTCCCTTTTTCTCACACGCCGCTGACATGCATATTGACCCCAAAGTTGCGTGTGCTCACTGAATTCAGATGGTATGCTAATTTACAGAGCACGGAGAGTGCGCGTGTAGCGGCTGTGCCTCTCGCCTCGTGACTGTTCGCTGGTCACTGCGTAAGAGTACACACAATGCAATTATGAAAGAGAAACAAAGTCTTTCCTTTGTCTGCGCATCTCAAGTATGGAGATACTTAGGATGCCAAATGCGGCCGAGACATGCTGTGTTTAATATGCTGAGACTGAAATGAGGAGACTTGAGGCTGTGTGGTTAATTATACCTTCATGCGCACTGCACAGACGAGGAGGTACAGATCTTCAGTACGTCTGCATCAGTGTCTGAGACTATAAGTAATCACAGCAGACACAGTAATTTAAGAGAAGGGCACTTACACATTAGCTAAAGCTCCGGCGGAGCGCTTGATGGCTAGGAATGTGTGAGTTCCTTTTTGAGGGCGTGGAAAGAGTCAGAAATCAAGTAGGAATACTGTGTGTTTTATTGACAGTCCTGGCTGATGAAAAAATTTCATAGTTTTTTTTGCCATAGTGTACTGCCCTAATACTGCTCTCAGGCATTTTAGAGTCAGTATGATACACTGATACATGCATGATAAATACATGCATATTTTCTAGTGAAAAAGGAACTATTTTTTAAAGATTACATTTTTGGAGTTTTTGGCTTTATTATTATAATAGACAGTAAACAGGAAGTGAAGTTTGACAGAAATGAGGAAAAGAAGAAAGAAGAGCCAGGGTTCAACTGTGTTGTGCATAATATTAGAAAAAAACGCCATTGCAATATGAAAAAATATAAGAATTTTCGTCAGACTACTTGAATAGATAAATTTGGAAGGAATTAATAATTTTAGAATTACTGGGTGAATTACTGGGGAGTGGAACATAAAAATAATTTAAAAAAGCTAAAAATGACTTATTACTTAAGACTTTTTTTTGTATAACCCATCCTTTTAGGCCTGAATGAATTGGGAAAAAATTGGGTGTTCACAGTTGGGTAAACTCTTTACAAGAACCAAGTTATAACCATAAAGTGCACAGATAAAAAAAAAAAAATTTTTAAAACTTGCGTTTTCATTGGCCATATTCCCCATACACATTAAATATGACATAATAATAATAATAAAAATAATAATAAATTTTACTATTATTATTTTTAAT
>NW_015645559.1:46629-69982 GCF_001515625.1 Sinocyclocheilus rhinocerous
AAAAAGCTAAAAATGACTTATTACTTAAGACTTTTTTTTGTATAACCCATCCTTTTAGGCCTGAATGAATTGGGAAAAAATTGGGTGTTCACAGTTGGGTAAACTCTTTACAAGAACCAAGTTATAACCATAAAGTGCACAGATAAAAAAAAAATTTTTTTAAAAACTTGCGTTTTCATTGGCCATATTCCCCATACACATTAAATATGACATAATAATAATAATAATAATAATAATAAATGTTACTATTATTATTTTTAATTTGATAATAAGATTTAAATAGCAAAAAAATTAAATAAACATAATGTAACAATTCATGGTTTTGCATGGTTTTCACATGACGTCGCACCCTTATAGGAACCAACACCCACCTGGAGGTTAAAACAAGGCTTTGTTATGCTGCTTGATATTGCAAATTGGTATTTGATATGTTATTTTAATTCACAATTAATCACAATTAATTAACACAATTTTAAACACACTGGTTTGTAGCGCAAATAGTTTACGGTCCATTTTACTGCACTTTTTACTCCACTTTGTTATTCTGCATTGCAAAATAAGATGGATACAGGTAAGTAGATGAGCCCAGAATATAAATGCAACACACCAAATAGCAGGTTAAGAGTTTTCCCATAGAAAACTATTATAAAGGAAATGCTGGCTTAATGCATTAAGACAGTGTGTTCATATACTGGGCTCATCTGCTTGCTTGTATATACTGTACATATATATACTGTATATATACTGTTCTATGGATGTTTTGCCTTCCGGGTCTCTGCATCACTTGCAGTATGTGACTGAGAAGAACTATACTATTGCATAGTAGCATACTGTATTTTAAAAAATGTATAGTACAACTGTAAAATTATAATACTACTTTTTGCATCCTAGTTAAATTTTCAAATATTAAAGCTTGCAAATAAATATATACACTGTAAGTCTGTGAAGTGAACTGTAGCACTAAGTGCATTTACACACGCGCAGCTAATGATACAGTGTTTCAGTGTCTCACAGAGACTTTACTGTGAACCAAGATGCATACATACACCTTTGCATCCCTAGTTGAATGCGATCAGCTCCGAAATATTCAATGAGAAAAATGTGGGACAGGACTTTATTTTGTCCATCAGGAATTGATTGGCTCATGAAAAGTGGGCACTCCATACCAGAACGAAGTCAAAGTTATTTTTTTGTAATGCTACTTAACTGTTTGCTTTTGTAGATGTATGGGGCAGATTTCCAACTAAAATTGTTCTGAGACACAGAATGCACATAAATAGATAGGTATATGATTGACTGGTGTTTATGAGTCATAGTGAACAGACAGATACATGGATCTGTTTTACAGGCCCATATAAAAGCAATCTGTTTCATACTGTAAGTACCTGTTGAGTTATGGGCGCTGACTCAAGGTCAGCCTGTCAGAATGTTCTCTTCTCAGATGGCATTTACAAAGAGGAAGAAAAAGAGAGAGGGAGAGATAAAAAGGTGGAGGTAGCGGGGTTCGTCTGCTGAAGGGTGGCTTTAGAAATGTGTAGCGACAGCGAGCCTTTACAGAGAGAGAGGCATCCAAAACGATTTATTTACAAATCTATGATATTTGCATGTATGTTTCCACACAAAATAAATAAATAAATAAATAAACAGAGAGAGAGAGAGGTTAAATTAGTGATTAAGAAAAAAAAGAGAACAAATGTGTCAAGGATATAAAAAGGGTCTATGTGTGTGTGTTTTGAAATGATCTCACTATGTTGGATTAAAACAGTAATGAAGCACGCTCAGACCATTAGCAGTGTAATGTGTCACCAGAGAGACGATGCTTCACACCCATAGACGCATGGCTGGCATTATAGAATAAGAGGCCGGTACATTAAAGCTATTTGTATTTCAGTGGGTTAAAATTCACTCTTTACCTCATTCTCAGCCAATAAGATGCAATGCCATGGAGGAAAAAGGCTAAAGTGCAGGAAGTAACAGACACAGTGGGGCCTAAACTTATAAAGCTAAGGCATTTATTCCTTGTTGGACACCCATTCTGATCTTTGGGACAAAAGATGTGTAGCTCAGACTGAATGTGGACAACTGAGGCAGGTAGTGACGCCACTATTTAGAGAAGACTGAACAATAATGATTATGAAAACGAATAAATGAATATTAATTAGCTAATTAGTATTGCTGATAGTTTTCTTTCTGTCCTGTCACGTTACTTAATCAACAGTCGTCAGCCACATAAGTTACAATATGAATCCTGACGCCAGTTTTAAAGGGGTCATATGATGCGATTTCAATTTTTCCTTTCTCTTTGGAGTGTTACAAGCTCTTGGTGCATAAAGAAGATCTGTAAAGTTGCAAAGACTAAAGTCTCAAATCCAAAGAGATATTCTTTATAAAAGTTAAGAGTCAACCACTCCTACCTAAAACGGCTCGTTCTAACACACCCCACATGTCTACGTCACGATGTGCGAAGATTTGCATAACACCGCCGAAATGTTCACGCAAAGAAAGAAGGCATAACTTTTATTCTAGCTGTAGTATTGTTGCAAAAGACAGTATAAGTCATTATTATCAGTAATTATGTCCCCACTGGATGCAACAAATGCCTCATTTGTAATGGGTTTTATTGGTTTTGTCTCGTCCTGCTGGGAGACGGCATCACAGTATGTGAGGGGCGTAACATTTCCGTTACACGCTTGAGGTATTCGGCCAATCATAACGCACTGGATAGCTGGCCAATCAGAGCACACCTCGTCTTTTTTAGAACGATGAGCTTTGTAAAAATCGACGCGTTTCAGAAAGGCGGGGCATAGAGGAGAAACAATAATGTACATTACATGGAAAATAATGTGTTTTTTTAACCTTAAACCGCATAACACATTGCATTACGCCAAATACACAAAATAATGTTCTTTTTAGCAACGTCATATGACCCCTTTAAGTTTGAACATTGCAGCTACTTTGTTATTTAATTAGCCTAATTTGCAAACTAAAAACTGTCGTCAACAAATTATTAAAATACGATAGGTAACAAGTGTTTAAATCGTCCAAAAACGTGTATAAATCATTCAAAACATTGGTTCAAATCATGAAAAAATATTGTTACATTGGCGTATGATCGGCGTCATGCGATTTGGGTGGCGTTCTTTCTCCGTTTCTTTCTGAAACAAATGCAACTAGCTTTGTGGTTCACTTAAATAATCTGACATTATTTACTCACCAACATCGTTCCAAATGCGTATGACATCCGTTCTTCCGTGGAGTAGCCTACACAAAACGAGATATCTTGAAGACTGTTTCATGCGCCTTCGATCACGAGAGAAGCAGCAAAATATTTGTGAACGATTCATTCTTTTGAGTCGAAAACTGGAATGAATCGGTTGTTCCAGTTCACAAAACCGGTCTGATTGAGTCAATCACAAAATGACCCTTTAGATCAGTGGTCACCAACCTTTTTAGGCCCAAGATCCCTGACCTCGGCCTTTATGAAAGACAAGATCTACCTATTGAAGAATTGATAGAAAAAGACATCCCAGATTGTACTTCAAATTTGAGGCCTTTTACTTAGTATTTTAATTAGTGATGCGCCGATCATAGCTGATTCAGAATTCAGATTTTCTTTTCTTTTTTAACTAGCAAATTGGATTCTGATACTGATACTGATTTTTAAGCAAATGTATTTATTGGCTATTTGCTTTATAACAAACAAACTGGCTTTAAACAAAAATATCTAGCCATTTGAAATTAGAGGCAACCACTGCATTTTAATCACGATCTGCACGGGCAGTTGTTTTTGATTTGATTTAGATTAATTTCAGGATTTAAAACAAAAACAGAATGGTCTGACTTTAGGTGTTATTTACTTATTTGCTACATAAAACATCTGCACGAAACAAAAACAGCAGGTCTGAATGAGACGCACTCTCTGACAGCAGGTGGCACCTATGAACACTTTTCTCAAGACAGTACCCTTCAGTGAAACATTAATATAACCCCATAAATGTAATGCATTTTTGTACTTATTTTACAGTTTTTTTCGGGATCTACTGGAACAGTGATAAAGATCTACCAGTCGATCGCGATCGAGGGGTTGGCGACCACTGCTTTAGATAGACTACGAGGAGGCGTTTTCGCAACAATTAACATCGCAAATTTAGCAGTTTTTGAAATGTTCATTATTTAAAATTTAATGTACATTTATTACACTATTCTTTGTGTTAAAAAAAGATTTAACACCGCTTGGAGTGGGTTTCTAATACAGCTGCTGAGGTAGGGGAGAGCAGGGCACAAAGTAACACTTTTTGACCTTCTCAGTTTGTGTAAATCCACATTGGGTTCAGAATATAATTTTTTTATCCACAGTAATTTTACACTTGTCTAGTACAAATATGTCGCTTTGTTTCATAATTACAGCATATACGTTTTTCTTTATTTACCCTCAAAAAATGGAAGTTAAATGTGACAACATGCCCCATAGGTGGGGTGCATTGTAACATCTGAGGGGCACGTTGTAACATGACCAAACTGAGATGAAAAATTTACTTAAGCCAGAATTTAAATTTTACTATGGTAAAATAAATGTTCAGCGATATCTTCAAAATACTTTTGAATTTTGACTCACATTTTTTCTCTATATAGTGTTGATATGGTAACTAATAAATACTGTACATTTTGTTATGCTAGCATGTGTGGAAATATTCAAACCACGTGTGTTACAACTAACCCTGCGTTACTTTGTGCCCCACACTCCCCTAATGACTGTAAATCTTTCTATCTTCTGACTGCTGAAATCAATCTTTCTGTATTTCCCCCTTTTAGAGAGCCATGGAAAGCCAATAGCGGATTTTTCCTTTTGCTGTTGGAGCAAATGGGAAAATTATATTTGATATGGTCTCCCAATTACCTCTGTAGAGGTTTACCCTGCTTTCCCAAACCATAAAGATGAAAATGGTTCACTGATCTGGTTCTTAAGGTCAACTGATCCATTCACAGCAGCTAACAGGTAAGGTTGAGTGGATGATGACAGGATATTTTTAATATTTGGCTAATATTTTTCTTTAATTTCAATTTCATCCACCTTCAATATATGAAGTTAAATGCGTAAAGATGCCAGTGTTTCTTTCTGTAGATGTGGATGGATTATCAGATTAGACATTTGCCATTTCCTCTCAATGCAGGGTCATAAAGACACTTTTACCTGTTTTCAAATATCAAGGTCTATTAATATAGTGAATTATGGGTTATATCTGAAATGTGCTTTCACTGCAAACTAACAGAGGAAGGACGTATTTCAACATCAGACAATGGGAATGTGGGCTAAAAGGGCTGGCAGGCTTATCTTGAAAGATAAACTCACATTTCACGGGTAAAATTCACGCCTGTCATTGTATCATATCAATGGTGTAAACAGTGTGCCATCAAAAGTAGTGACCGTGAAAGCAGAGACAGAGAAAAATAGCTCAAAACTGGAGATAAAGACCGGATAAAGCACACCTATCTATCTCTGAAAAACATCAAATAAAAATAAAGCTCAAATCAAAATCTAAATGGTATATTTTTAACGGTTCAGTGTTGAACTCTCAGTTGTGAACAAGGGGTCTCAGTGCCTGCCAAGGCAGCACTATGATTATTCAAATGAGTACTCTACCTTACATTTTAATGACTTGTGTTGGGGGTAATTAAGGTGTCTATTAAAATAGAGAATCGTGACGATGAATACATCTTCATTCTAGCTTAACCACAATAACATGTAGATAATTGTCTGAGATTAGAAGACATCATCACTGTTATCAGCCCTCATCTAGAACTAAATGTTCCCGCAACTCAGGCACATTAAAAAGAGGATCAAATGCCAGGGCGGCTGATTGGACCGAATGATGAGCCGTAGGTCTGTCTTTTTTTGCTTTGAGCTCTGCATGTAAATCGAGGATGGACAGGCCTTTTTTCCGTTTTTTTTTTGTTTTTTTACTTTTAGAGAACTGCGAAAAATAATTTTACATTTTCTAGAGAAAATTAAGGGTGATTGCTAAGGTGTTCTGGGTGGTTTAATGCAGCGCTATGTGGTCGAGGGTGTTTTGAGTTTCACTCGAAAGCCAAAACAGTGTATGAGAATTATGCTCCAACATGCACCATTTGACTAAGTGTTCTTCAAGAAAAAGATTCAAATACTGTCCATCATGAAGACTGCTATTTATATAGTCATAGTGACTGTTGCTGCCTTAGCAAACACAATTAAAAAAGAAGCACAGAGGGCCAGCACATAAATATGTTTTATCTAATTATGGGAATTTTTCAGAAATATAGATGGTAAATGGGTGGATGATTGTTCTGTGTTATAGTGAATTTGTTGGGGTCATCCAGTGTGAAGACTGAAGGAATGAAACCTGATTTGTTCACTATGAAGTAAGTTGTAGGTAGCTTTTGTGTGCACACGCACACACACATTTACTTAGATATCTAAATCTGGATCTCTACTGTATCTAAATCTCTCTCTATTGCATCTCTATTGTTTTTCTAATCAGCTAGTTATAAATACTGTAACCCAAACAAAAAACTTTATGCAAGTTTTAAAAAACTTTTTTAAAAATTGTTTTTACAAATGAGGATGTCCCCAAAAGTAGATTTCAGAGATTTGGTCAGATTTAGCTCATTTCAGGGTACAAATTCATTCCCAAAATATGGTTAATTAGATACACACACATACTAAACAACTAAATTCATTCAAATGAATGTGTACGAAAAAAAGAAAGAATGATCAAATTAATAAATCAAATTAAATAGAAAGGTTAAACATGTTGCCTAGCTGTTAAAGTAATAGAAAATACAAACAGACACACACAAATGGACACATAATTTGAACTTCGTTCCAATACTATGCATAATTACCCCGCAAATGTACCGTCATCCAGAAAGCCTCAGCGCACACACAGACATGCACACTGGCATTTAGTGCTGTTTGTGTTCATTCACCCCATGTCAAATCCGTCACAAACACACACACACACACACACACAGTGGAGAACTGTCATTTCATAACATCATTGTAAAATAAAAAATGAAACACTGCGCTTATTACTGGAAATGTAGGCTTTTAAATGGTCAAGTCCTTTGGTTATTTGCATAATTTATTCATGTTTTTCTTTCTCTTGTCTGCCTTTGCACAATTTCCCCTAATTTGCATAGACTGTCCATTTATGGGTCCTTAAACGGAATTATGCCCTGCATACTTTAATTGTTGACAATTACATTTAACTTGAAATAAAAAAAACAAAGCCATTAAAACATAAGTCACTGTGTGAGAATGTAAGAGGAAAAAAGCTCAAAAAGCCTTGAGAAGAAAAAGCTCACTATAAGATATCTTCCTACACACACTGGTTTAACACCAACAAACACCTGAAAAATACAAAAGAACAAAATGATCTCATTTACCAGAATAACACTTACAGCCCACATAAACATATCGACTGTGTATATAAAATTACAATTAGTTATCCATCCATTTTCCTAACCACTTATATGTGATGCTGGAGCAAATTCCAGAATCTCTGGCTTTATGCAGAGAAACACCCTCAACGGATGGCCGGTCCATAAAAGGGCTACTGTAACACACATTCACACTCACACCTAGTGTCTCTCGATTTTATCACAATTATATCCTTCTATAAACTGCATTATTGCACATCATAAGTGATGCAAAAATTGGATGAACACATCACAGAAAGTGAAATGAAAAACTGCTAAGCTCTGTGAGATGCTTAAATAGGGAGTTAAATAACACAACCATCCTTCACTGCAGGCCCACACACAGAAGTTTAGTTATCTCAGTGAAGAAATGTAATAGAATACATGCTCATTTTTGAAGCTAATTAGTACCGACTAACCATAACCCAAACACTACTTCTAAAAGAATTTGATTCACACTTATATTTGTGCATTTATAGCAGAAATGTTTACTTGAATGGGTTTTAACAGTAACTCTGCACCCAAAAAAGTTTTTTTTTTAATCAAATTGAGCTGATTTCTGGGTTTGTCCAAGAAGTAAAACTCACATGTAGTATTTCACATCCATTGAACACAGCAAACAAGGCCTTAAGATAAACATATTTAATTAGCAAATTGTTTACAATACTCCAAAAGTCATGAAAACAAACACAATAGAGTCGATTGAGAATATGGCAACACACGCTCTCTCTTTTTGACTGCAATAACTCACAACTCAGTTCTAAATGTAACTGTATTTTATATATTGAGAACATACGCTGTAATATGCTGTATTTTGAAATGCAGAAAGGAGTCACTAACCACTACGTGAATGTGGTATTAACACAGTAAAACATCATGTGTGGTTGTAATGCACCTTTAACACAAATTCCCAGCACTCAGAAATACCAAACACAGCTGTCCAAAGTCTTGGTGTATACAACAAAACACCTTTAGAGAGTTTAGTGCACCATTACTGCAAACACTACAGGATTTCAGAGGTTTCTAGCCAAGGTTTTTTGTTTATGGCTGTAAAAGTGGTAATAAACTTTATGATATGCTTATGATGTACAGTTTTCAACATCTCAGTTTGGTTACATCACATTCTGTAGACATACTCTTTCCCTAAAAAAAAAGTACAGAATAAGAGGGGTTTGGGTATATCTTAGAAGGATTCTTACAACATTTTTCTAATTACAGTTGAATCTTTTGTTGGAAAGTTGCCAAAAATGGACAAATATCTCTGTTCCAAATCCTAGTGAGCTGGCTGCCTACATAGGCAACATCCTAATAATTATGGAACCTCAAATGACTCATCAGAAACACTCAAGAGTCGGTATGTAAAGAGACTCAACTAACACAGTTAGTGATGTTAGCATGTTGCTAAGATAACAACTTCATAACCACAAAAAAATACATAGCTCAAGATATTAAGTGAAAAAAAGTTCAATTTTAATGCACAATGTTGCTGACTACTGTTTGGAACAGCCGTCATGTCAAGAGTGTGCTCACTAGGTTTAGGAACAGAGTTTTGCATAGAATGCTACAGACTATTGAATTTAGAACTATCTACTGAAACTATGTGAACAAAAAGGCAATCAAGCCTCTTAGTGCCTTACTTCTAAAGTTTTAATACCAAACAACCCTTTTAATAAGACGACAGATCAAGAACTGATGTGATATTGATCATTTAATAATTCTCCGAATTTTCAAAATGATCAAGACAAAAACAGAAAAGCTGCAGAGAGAATAAAACAGGAAAATGTAAAAAAAAAAAAAAGACTTCAAATGACCACAATATAAAAACATGATGTGGAAGAAAACATTTCTCTTTAAAAATAAGGAAATATAAATGGCACTTTTGGCAAACAGCTGAAATAAAACATTTTTAAAAAGTTAAAGAATGCCTGTGCTTTCATCTAGACAATGATAAATGTGTGTAGTTCTGTAAGGAAAAGTGTTTATGTCCTAATCATTTGAAAACTATACAATAACTTAAATAACTCTCACATTTTAGTTTTAAAGTTTGCGGTCAACAGGAAAGTTATGAACAGACTGAGCATGTGATAACACAGTAATACCACCGAAACAATGATGCGCTCCATTGCAGAGTGCGATTCATCATCATGATTGAGGTTTGTTCAGTTCAGCCGATTTGGTTCACAATTCAATTTTGACCTGATGGATCTTTAAGCAGCCTTTTCAAGGAATTCCTTCCATTTGTCTCTTGGAATGAAGCCAATTCACCCTCCTGCATTGAAACTGGACAGAAATAAAACCCGACAAAAAAGTATTCACACAGAGGGAGTGATTTTGGCTAAACATTTCCTTGTGATTTTGCTCCCACTCTGCTGCTTTGCTGATTGACTTTCATAAATAAGTATAATATCTTAATTCCCTTTAGCGGGGTTCACAAAGAATGGAAAGGAAGTAAACCGAAAGATTTGTAGTGAAGTCAGCCAAACCTATTTCCAGTGCTTGGGATAAAGTAAACTCAACTCTATTTTTTAAAATGCACAAAACCTTAAGTGAGGACAAACATGCAAAGTCATGTGCTCTCCTTCTCGCTGAGCATTTTCACACTTGGCCCTTAAGGCAATGTTTTATTTTTGGTGGCCAAGCAGGCCAAGACCGTCTCAGGAAGTGGCCGGAATAGTCTGAATTCCATTTGTTTTTATGTCTACAGTAATGTTTCACTCAATATGCTTATTTTTCAAGATAGTCTACAACATTTTTGAGACAACAGCAGAAATTGGTGGAAAAGACAGAACAGCACTATGACTGATAATTACTGTTATCTACTACACATTTTGAATCAAACAGCAAATTTTAAAGCTGCAGTTTGTAATTTTGTTTGGAATTATAAAAATAAAGATTTTTAATTCAAACATTCCCCTCCACTTGACATTGGTCGGACAAATGAAAGTCCCGCCGCCAAATACACACAAATCGTTAAGCCAGTGTTGATCAGTTGGGACACTCAAACAAAGTGGCACGGAACCACAGTGTTTACATTTTTTGGGAAGTGAACATATAAATAAGTGACTGTTATCTCTGCATATTAACCTATGAAAGGAGAAATTTCTCACAGGAAAAAAACTACACACAGCAGCTTTAAGAACCTAAAGAACTGCAAAGACTTTTTGCATAATGTTTCATAGAATGATCTTGTATCCTCTCTTAAAATGCAGCAAAAGTGCATACAAACTTATCAACAGACAAAAAACATTTTGCTTTGGACCACCTGGTTTCAAGTCAATTGAACTGGGTTTTTCCTAAGGACGGTATGTGAAAACGCCCTCTTCTTCTCTGTTAGACACACAGGCATATGCCATTTATCTGACAGACACTTTCCTGAGGTTTTTATCTGTCTCTCTCACACTCACACTCACACACATGGATTCTTTAAACAATCAGGATTTGCCAATTCTCCTGTGGAAAAAGGGGAACAGGATTTACTATTAAAGCTCACCACATAAATAACCATTACAAGGCCACAAACACACACACTCAGAATGTACACCATGGCAATATGGTCAACCGAAGCTAATGTCCAACCACCACATCTGTTACCGTGACTCCTTGTCGCCAATGCAGCCACAACACATCCATTAGACATATAAATTCCCTTGATGTACTCTCCTATCTCTCGGAATGAAGGAGCGAACTCTTTCCATCCCTCTCAGATATATGTGTCCGTCTTGGAGGATATACTGGTTTGTCCATTCCTATCAGAGTGAGGAGGTCAGTGTCTCACAATGACCTGTTAAGCTCAGCTAGGAGGGGCATAAACATCATTGTCCTCTTTCCAGAATGGAGAAACTAATCTCCTCCTGTCCAATGTAGAGACCTCCTTGGCAGAATTCCCCTGCTGCACCTGTATTTTGAGGCCCTTGCATTAAACCCCAACTCTATGGCTTTGAGCAAGTCCCTCTACCTCCGATCCACTAGGGGGAGCACTCACACTTCATTAGCTCAAGCACTTCTGGTTGAGTGTGAGCACAACCGTTCAAGGTGTGTTTGTGTCAAGGCAGAGATGTTGATGAGAAGTGACAAGAGAAGTTGAGGTAGATGGGAAGTGTTGTCCGGATGTACCATTGTTTCGTCCGCTCATGGCTACCGTGAGAGTCTCCAAGCTTCTTAAAGAGTCTCCATGATTAACTGGCTTGAAGGATGAAGATGTTACATCAGCCGATCGGTTGAACCCATTTTGCTTGTCCACCGTTTCGTCTCCTGAAGGTCTGTATAGGGGGCTGCCTTCAGACCTAGAGTCTGAATTAGAGTTGCCGCCAAAATCAAACTCCTCAAACACTCCAATCTCGCTTTGAGTTGATGGGTAATATGATTTTGAAAGGCTGCTAGCACTTGGGGCATCACTTTCAGAGACACTGGAGGCTGGGTATGAGTATCCCACAGCTGGAAGAGGGTTAGGAGGAGTTATACCTGCAGGTAGGTACGCCGAAGGAGGAGGGGGAGGACTGTAGCCAGCAGGAAGAACGGCCTGTGAGGGGTAACGGGTGTTAGGGTAACTGTATGCAGCTAGGTTTGGTGAGGTGCTAACATTGTAGGTTGATACCAGACTGGCATGGGAAGGGGTAGGGTGGAAAAGAGAGCCACCGTAAGTGCCTACAGGCTGCAGGAAGGGAGTGCTGTAGGGAGTGCTGCTGTACTCCTGATTCCCAATCTGACCGTTACAACTGCTGCTGGAGAAACAAGGCTCCGGAAGACTCCCGCTGCCTATAACCGGTGAGTTACACGCACTGACAGACACATCCGTCACACTGAGTGGTGCTTTGGGAAGAAGCTCAGGGACGCAACCTAACGGAGGGTAGACACTCTCCAGCCAAGGCTCTGCCTCCACCTTCCGTCCATTAAGAAAGGGCGGCCCGTTATTCACAACACCAGGTCCCCTAACGCTAACTGAAATGGCTGTGTCTGGATATCCCATAAGTCCACTCTCACAGGGTAGATCCAGAATGGCAGAATATCTCTCTGCATACCTCTTGAGCAGGTTAGAAGCGGTCAGAGCTGAAATGTCATCGTTTGCCCACGAATGTTGATACGCTGCAGCTGAGGTCGAACCTGTTAGCCTTGGATCCCTAAGTGCTTCGATCTTATGCCCTGGTGAACGAGTGGTGGAGGTGATGTCATAGTGTTGCTCCGCCCACTGGGACTGCTCAGGGCTCCACTGCATGGTCACGCCTGCCAGTGAAAAAAAGGTATGTCAATTCAAACTCATGGAAATTCATAAAAATCGGAAATATAAATAACATCATAAGCAAAAAGCTTCTGAATGTGCCGCCCACATGCATTTGCTACTCAATATGCAAACATGCTATAATTTGATATTTCTGTAAAAAAAACACTATACTTATTATTCTACCTTATTTCCATCGCAATATAAATTAAGTGTGCTACAAAAACACCACTGAGAGAAAATGTGAGCAATTTAGGTTAATTAACGTTATTAGAAAATTACCACAGTTCCAGATTAATGACCAATTCTGCAAGCACAAAACTCTTTCACAAAAATGAATAATAATATAAAATATTCAAATGAAAGACAACTGAAAATGGCTTTCACGTTATTTTTTGAGGCATACACTAGCAGTTCTCTGAGCTGTTTTACGGTCTTTAGATTGACAGTGAAGTTTAAATTCAGCTGTGCACTCGAATCAACCACACACACACACACACACACACACATCAATTATAGCGCTGATGATATCATTAAGGTCTGATACTGAGATACAGCAGAAGGCTTCTTCTCAAGTGAATAAAATAAAAGCTCTTTAATGTAATCAAGGAACCTCATATTACACTCTCTCTGTCTCTTTCTCAGTTTCATTGACTCGCGTACACCACGCAGGAACATAATATTTCAGCATACTGTAATAAAGACTGATCAATAATGTAGCTCTCGGCATTAGCAACTGAACCCGACAACAGATGTTATCCCTAAAAATACTGTATCTCTGTCATTTCAGCTTCACACATACAGTCCTGCACCAAAATTTTTGTTTGTGAAACAAAGAGCTTTTCTTCTGCATTGAACTTTGGCATATGGCTGTACAGAGGGAGAGAGATGGGGGAGAAGGGAAAAAAAAACAGAGAGATAATGTCCTTAAGCCATAAAATATAGCACATAAAATACTTCTAAGATGAAGAAACATTGGATTTTTCTGACTTTGCAAGTACTGTGGATAAGCAAAACCTTGCGCATCGAAAACAATCCAATGTTTTGTCGAAATGAAATAAAGAAAGAGACATATACTGCATATTACAGCAGATGGATATTGATTTTGGGCTGATGGAGCAAAATTTACATGTTCTATCCATCTCAATTAAAAACTGCCCAATTACATTCAATTCTATCAAGCAGCAAATCCTCCTGATCGATACATGCAACTTGAGGTCATTCAGTGTTCTCTCATGGGAAAAGACTGGACTTACTGCAAACACACACACACACACAAGAGGTGGAGCAACTGGCGCCATTTCCCTGGAAAGACTTTAACTGACATAAATTAGGAGTTTGAAAGTCACTCATCACACACGCAATAGCTTTAACTGTTAAAAACTAAAGTTGTATATTAGCACACACTTACCAAAGCGACTTACAATACTGGGCACAAATCACACTAATGGCAATTAGCAGGACAGGTGGCTGAGAAATGGTAGGATAAAAGAAGAAAAGCACAATAAAATGACAAATGATTAAAAGCAATATCAATAACACATATGAAAGAGCTAAAGATGTCTTTTAACAACTTCCTAATAGCTTTTTTTCTCTTGTAAAGGTTGAGGCTAGTGAGACATACTAGTAGTCATTAATTCAGCATTAATTCTTAAATGCTTGCCTATAAAAAAAATGTAAATTCAGAAAACTAGATCGGTGAAGAAGATGTGTGCGAAAAACAGAACAGAAAATGTTTTGTTTTATAGATATTTTAAATCTATGGAATTTTTTTAATATTTACATTTATGCATGCATTTGGTTTTAGCCCCATTACATTAGAAATAAATTTTATTAGTGTATGCATTCCCTAGCAATCGAATCCATGACACTGACATTGCTCTCACCATAATAAGCTGTATGAGCTACAAGGATGTCCAGTTGCTTGTAAAAGTGATGACACACCTGTCCTCAACAAGCCACATGATTTGGCGTATCATTCATGTCTCTAGCAGAAACGGTTTACGCGCCAAAGTGGGTTTGTTAAAATGCCTAACACTGAGAATGAACAATTGCAAGAACCGAGACTGACTATAAAACAACCTTAGAGGATGAACATGTCGTCTAAAATAAAGCCTCAGTTAGAAACGACATCAGTCAAACCTCTTGAGATGAGAGCAGAAATTCCCAAAACAGTGCATGAAGGGTTCTTCAAAAGAATTACACACTAACTTAAACTCCTTTACAATACAAAGTACTATGCATCACGGAGGGGGCTATTTATTTAAATCTGAAAAAATAAATATATTCTCTGGCCGTGTTTTCATTACATCCTCACCAGAGTCTAAAGCCAAAAGTGATGTGTTGTAAAGTCCAATATTAGCTGCAGTTTGCTGGAATGTTCTCTCAAATGCTGTCTTTTTGTTGTATTCTACAGAACTACCTGGACAATACCATTAGCCGCAAAGCTGCTGATCTAGTGTGTGTGTACTTTTGTGTGTGTAAAAGAGTGTGTGCTGGTGCTTTAGAGAATGACTTTCTGTTGTTCCAATATACCCCTTGGCTACAAATCCTCCGGAGAAGGACCATCACACACACACACACACACACACACACACACACACACAGCTATTTTTAAAGCAATGTTCCATACTGTAAAGGCAGACATTTCATTAGCTGGTTTTAGAGGAAGGGATCTTCACTTCACTGACTGAAAATTTGTTAGCTGAGCTGTAGCGTCTCTTTAAACAACTGTGCGTGTTTATGCATGTGCGTAAATGCATATAGACTACTATTTAAAACCAGAAGCACATCGACAGGCAGATAGACTCACTTCTCCTAAGTGAAATCTCAGGTTTCTCCGGCAGCAAAATCAATACATCACACAGGCTCACACACACACACGCACACACACACACACACTGCATCCATAAAATGCTTTTATTGAGTAATTAAACAGCCATTACTGTCGCCAACAGCAAAATAGTAAAACGGATAAAGCTCTTCTTCAAACAGGATCTAGACAAAATACGTACCCACTCATACATACACTCATACACTTTCACAAACACAAAACAAAGAGCCACAAAAATACCCAATTCTGTCTTTAGGGGAAAAAAGGCACTAGTTTACTATATTTAATGATTATATTAACCCTTGTATTATGTTATGGGTCAATTTGACCCATTTTGATTTTTGAGCTGTCGGAAATACCAGTTAACCTGTGATTTTATTCTTGAAATTTTGTGACTTTTTCTCATTTAGTGCCATGAACTTGCATGCAAATGAAGATACACTGATGTGTTTTGAAGTGCACACATAAATTTGTTACGATTTTGATGTTCGCGGGTCAATTTGACCCACATTTTTTGTTGTTTCAAGGCAACATTAAATATATTTCTTGGGTATATGTTGTTCTGTTGGTGTTTTACTACCCTGGAAAGGGAAAAAATGAGCTTTTCCTCATTTTCAGTACTGGAAAAGACTTTCTCAAACTCAGATGGTAAAAGTGAGCTATCATTTCTATAATCAATGTATATGAAATACAATTTAACTTACCTTTTTCTTCCAGAAATGTGGTAACTTTTTCTCATTTAGGGCCATGAAGATGTCTAAACAAGTTGTATTCCAAATTTGAAGTTGATATAAAAAAAGAGGTTCCTATGCAATTTTGTTTAGGCGTTATACCAAAACTAGCCACCTGGTGCCATTCAAACGCCATTGAATTTTTTAATGCAATTTTTCTGTCACAAATGTATAAAATTATCTCTCAATATTACATCTATCACAAAATAACCATCAAATATGGAATCTTGAGACTCAGACCTTTCCAACGATATGTGTTTTGTCAAGATTATAAAAAGTTTTGATTCTAAAAGACCGTAATACATTTTGTAAAATGACACCCCCCACTAAGGGGGAGGAACCCACTAAAATATTTTAAAGTACCATTTCCATGGTAAAGCAATGTCCGATTTCAATATGGGTTCCACAGGATGAATTTTGAGGTTTTAAGCTTTCAAATGATATATAATTTATGTTGATTACTAAAACATGTGATGGGGAAAAGGAAATGAAAAAAGAATTTATGTGACAAAGGTCAGAACTTCTATTATGATGTATATGTTTTGAGGTGCACTCTTGTCATAAATTAATCTATTACTGTTCCTACATAATATGTAACAAAAAACAGTGGTAAAATATCTATTTAGGAGTTGTAGACCTTTCTAACAATATATAGTCTGTCATGATTAGATTAGGATTTAACTGTAATATAGTATAATATATAGTAATATAGAAGTAAACTTCTGCCAGCAGGATGGTATATATATAATTTATGTTGATTACTAAAACATGTGATAGGGGAAAAGGAAATGAAAAAATAATTTATGTGACAAAGGTCAGAACTTCTATTATGATGTATATGTTTTGAGGTGCACTCTTGTCATAAATTAATCTATTACTGTTCCTACATAATATGTAACAAAAAACAGTGGTAAAATATCTATTATCTATGGACTTTTCCATACAGTGAAAGTGAATGGTGACCAGGGACTGTCAAGCTCTAAAAAAAAAAGCAACATAAGTGTTATAACTGTAGGAAAATCTTTCTCTCTGTTATAGCTTTCAAATGTCATTTGCATAATTTAAATAAGCATATACTGATCAGGTGTAATCAGAGACACATGAGAACAAAATTTTGGCATTACTGATATCATTGTTTGTACTGTGTGACAAATACTGATATTAAAATTGTTCAGTTCATACCTGATTCCTTCTTGTTTTTAATAATGTGATATTTAGGGAATTGCATTGAATGCAATTAGGGTCAATTTGACCCGCTCCATCAAAATCGTGCCCACAAATCAAACATAATACAAGGGTTAAAGGTGTATTCCACTCAAAAATGAACCTTATGTTGTTCCAGACCTATATGATTTTCTTTGTTCCATCAAACACAAAAGGAGATGTCAGGCAGGATGATTACAGTGGACTTTTCCATACAGTGAAAGTGAATGGTGACCAGGGACTGTCAAGCTCTAAAAAAAAAAGCAACATAAGTGTTATAACTGTAGGAAAATCTTTCTCTCTGTTATAGCTTTCAAATGTCATTTGCATAATTTAAATAAGCATATACTGATCAGGTGTAATCAGAGACACATGAGAACAAAATTTTGGCATTACTGATATCATACTGATCTGACATTATATTAATACAGTACAAACAGGAATGAGATTTGAGAGTTGCGTCACAGTCAATAATGAATAATAAATAATACGTTTGTCATTTCAACACAAAGTCATCGTCTGGCTTCATAAGACATAGAATATAGCCATATGGACTAATTATCATTCTTTTAGTTCAAATTTTTGGAGTTTAAAAGCCCATGGTCACTATTCCCTTTCATTGTATGGACAAGAGCAGCATGAACATCCTGCTTAGCTTCTTCTTATGTATTCCAAAGAAGAAAGAAAGTCATATGGGTTTAGAACAATGTGAGAATGAGTAAATAATGACAAAATTATAATTTTCAAGTGAGTAATCCCTATACAGTATAACATTCTTCTATTTATGCTGTTTACTTCTCAAGATGTCAGCCAAATACTGCATGACACGAGCCACAGTACTATAGACCATATTATCCATCTAAAAATAAAACAGAAAATACATTTGATACAAAACCACACTCTCTTTTACTTGACACAAAGGGCATACTTTTCAGTGTGTGTGTGAGAGTGTGTGTGTGTGTTAGCTGGTGTGAACAGTTCTCCTGTTGTGCCAGGCTGTTTGACTATTGTAAGAGTGGCAGGGTGGAAGCCCTCTAATTCTTCTTTAATGTGAATGAGCCATTCACTCTTAATGTCCTCTCTTCAAAACGCCTGACTTTCAGCCCTGGCCTGCTGAGTGCTGCAATAGAGAGAAAGAGGGAGAAAGAAAGAGAGGGAGGTGCAGAGAAGTATGACAGAATGTAGCCTCAGCAGCGGAAGGCCTATGAACGTTTAAGCTCAGAGATTGAAACCTTTGTTTTGTAAAGTCGCTGTAAAATGTCGCAGAAAGGGTAAGAGACCATTAAATTAAAACTTTAAGGTGAAACCAGCCACAACATACAGCTGCAGTTTGATAAACTCCTGTATGCAAGTGTGTGCAATTTTTAAAGAAAGTCAAAATTCTTAAGACTCCAATGGACTTTAAAGGGGTCCTATTATGCTTTTTCACTTTTTTAATTTTAGCCAGTGTGTAGTGTGTATGTTTGGGCATAAAAAAGATCTACAAAGTTACAAATCTCAAAGTCCACTCCAAAGGGAGATATTTAGTTTTTTTTTAAATCCCTTTTCAAGAACTACAACGAACGGCTCGTTTGGACTACAGCGTTGGTTTCCGGGCATAAAAACGATCTAGAAAGTTACAAATCTCAAAGTCCACTCCAAAGGGAGATATTTCGTTTTTTTTAAATCCCTTTTCAAGAACTACAACGAACGGCTCGTTTGGACTACAGCGTTTGTTTTCCAGGCTTTGTGATATCACAAAGCGGCTCATTGGAATATCATTACAAAGAATTCCCGCCTACAGAAATTCGAATGGTTTGGGGGGGGGCGAGGTTGTGGTTAGAACGCTTGCTTGGTTGAGTGCATGAGACGAGACGACGAAGAAGAAGAAGTGCTGCTGCAGAGTTAGTGCATAACGAAAAAGAAGAAGAGCTGCTGTAGCGTCAAGTTTTCGGCATGTCTAAAGGTGGTCTCACACCGGAGACGGAGAGAAGCTCAGCGTCGCGTCTAGAACAATTCTTACAACAAGTACAACATGACGTTGCTGGGCGCCGTGGACAGACGCCGAACGGCGCCGCTGGTGTGAGTACACTCATAGAAAATAATGTGCTCGAATTTTAAAGACGTGGCGCAACGCAACTTCTCATCCGGTGTGCGACCACCTTAAGAAACACTGTTTTTTTTCACCCCCATGCCCAAACATCTTTGTTTGGGCTTCCGAAAGTGGATGATGTCACGAAATAGTGGTTGCAATTTATTTTTAACTCTGTTCCTGAGCATTATAACCCCAATTTGCTATTGTGTGCTGCGCATTTTACTGAAGACAGCTTCCACAACATGAGGGAGTACAGTGCCGGTTTCACCGAAAAGCTTTTGTTGAAAGACGGAGCAAGGGGCGTGGCAGTACTGAAACACCGTCTAAGCTGTTCGCCAATCACAACGCACTGAGACAGCTAACCAATCACAACATATTTTGTTTTTCGGAAAGCAGGCCTTCATCAAACCCGGAACTAATCGAGCCGTTTGTGCCAGGCTGGGGAGAAAGGTACTTTAATAATGTAAATTATGTGAAAAATAATGCGTTTTTCGAACCACCAAGCATGAGAGCATGTTCTAGTACACCCCCAAAACAAAATCAAGACCTTGTAAAAGAGCATAATAGGACCCCTTTAAGTGAAAACAAATATTTCAAAATAAGTGCGACAATATTTCAAAATATGTCAACCTCAAACACAAGAATAAACATGAATACACTCAAATGCCGAATTGCAAAGCTGGTACAAACATATTCACATCTCTATGATCGCTTGCATATATACTCGGAGATGAGTTTCCGAAAAGAAAATTACAATGAATTTTGTTGTCTTCTTTTGTTGTCATTTTGTCAATTTAAAACTTGATCTTCCTCTGAAACTGTTTTAAAATTTTTATTCAATGGTGTCAGTTGGTGTTCAATTGGATCACATTATTATATAAAATTTTAACCAACAACCAAATAGATATTAAGATGTTGTTTTAGTAAACTGAATTCGGGTCACACGTTTTTGGTATGTGATGGCCACTTTTCACCTTCAAATCAGTTTCCAATGGATAAAATCAAGACTCATCCTACATTTTTCCTGTTATTTATCCTGTTTCACTTGGAAATACAAAATTATGGGTTAAATGGATTGCAATTCACATGAACATTTTCGCTGAAAAGTATAAACACTAGGTTTGAAGCACTTTTAAAACACTTTATTTGCACGAGCTTCCCTGGCTCAACTAATGGAGTGACTTTGGGACAGGACTATGTGTTGAAAGTATTCTGGAAACCTGTTTCAAAACAGTCATTATTTTGCAATTCTCTTTGGTGACAGTAGTGGCATAGAAATCTGACACTTTAACTTTGATTCAAATGAATCAGTCTGAATCAAACATTTCAGAGAGACATTCACGGCAAAAATAAAAAAACATGATAAATTCAATCTAAGACAGACAAGGCAACTCTTTCTTTCACGTCCTCCCTCTTCTCTTCTTCTCTTTTCTGCAGATAGATTATTTAAAACCTCCATAAAAGACTTGCAAGGGCTTAAATCACGTTCATATCTCTCTAAACGAGAGACGGACGCCTCGCATGTCAATGACCAATTCAATTCCACACGCCATTTTCCTCTGCTAATTAACACAGTACCGTGTTCATTTAGAGACACAATGCAGAGCACTGGGCCGGGGCAGGCTGGGCGGCCGCATGCCGTCTGCTGCTGACATTGGCCTTTAATAGGGCTTTAGCATATTAAACAGCTCAATCATCTCTCATATGCACACACACACACACACTCAGACTGGATGGATGCACTAGTTTTCTGTGTAATAGGGACAGATATGAGAGAAATGAGAAAGTATGTGAGAAAGTCTTCATTAGTCACTCAAAGACACTTTCCTCTTGTCGCTAAATATCTTTAGATGTGTGAAAGAAAGGATTGAGCTGGAGGGATGGAGAGGTGAATGAAGAAAAAAAGTGGTGTTAGATGTAAAGGATAGAGGGATAATTTCATCACAAACACTGTCAGCACTAAACTTTTACCATAATCTGACTGTCAAAAAGAAGGAGGGGCCGACAGACAGGAGAGGAAAATGAGAAAGGGAGGTAATTAATGAGATACTATGTGTTCATTATATATATAATTTTTTGCAAAAAAAAAAAAGGGTTTTACCTACTGTCTGAGTAACTGAAAAGTGTGCAAGTGTTTCCTCTTGTCGCTAAATATCTTTAGATGTGTGAAAGGAGGAATTGAGCTGGAGGGATGGAGAGGTGAATGAAGAAAAAAAGTGGTGTTAGATGTAAAGGATAGAGGGATAATTTCATCACGAACACTGTCAGCACTAAACTTTTACCATAATCTGACTGTCAAAAAGAAGGAGGGGCCGACAGACAGGAGAGGAAAATGAGAAAGGGAGGTAATTAATGAGATACTATGTGTTCATTATATATATAATTTTTTGCAAAAAAAAAAAAGGGTTTTACCTACTGTCTGAGTAACTGAAAAGTGTGCAAGTGTGTCAGCTCAGAATTTTCAGGCAACACACTTCGACAAACAACATTTGCTTACTTACAGAACAAGCTGTTCACACAAGCCAGTGATTTGGATATAAAATATACAATATATTGACTTCTAAAGCCTATTTTTGTAATGTGTACTCAATGTAATGTAATAATGTTATGGCATAAATTACATTTTTATATAAATACATTTTTAATTGATTGACCGCAATAGGCTTAATTATACTGGATAATTATAAAAAAACTGAAATGATATGAATTAGTTTTCTTTTATTAAAATATCACAATTAATCAATTAATTATAAAGAATTTCACTAATATTCAAGATGTTTCTTCATTTGTTTTTCTAATTGAAAACAAAACATACTTTCTGTAGAATATTAGTTTATAGATTATTAAATGTCCTCAATATCACTTTCCATCCTGTTAGTCTTTTGCAATATCCGTTTAGCTAACAAAAGCCAGTTCCTTAATTACATCATCCTACAGGAAGTGTAGAGAAAACAACAGCACAAAAAAGCAGTAAGTATCAGCAATGGACTTCATATTGACAGTCACGCTCAATTCCTCGCAGAACACAAACATTTACATTTTTTAAAATGTAGAATTCAAGGTATGACCCTAGTCTTCTAAATTTAAATGAATAAGTCTCAAAAAAGCCTCTGCTTAACAATAATTAAGGCCTCTGACATACACACACACACACACACTTCTGAAACTATAGTGAGCATATTTCATAAAGATGGATATTTATACACTACCACGGCCGTAACTGTGTCTTGAAAAATTTAAAAACAATTAAAGGATTTAAAATGATTTAAGGGAATAAATGAAAAGAAAGAACATACAAGAACCAGAATTTATTGTAAAGTAATGCATTTGAACTAGGGCTGTCAAACGATTAATCGCGATTAATCACACCCAAAATAAAGGTTTTTGTTTACATAATATATGTATGTGTACTGTGTATATTTATCATGTATATATAAATACATTCACATGTATGTATATACTTAAGAAAAATATGTTATGTTTATATATTAAATATATATATAATATCAATTATATAAATATAAATATATACATGTAAATATTTTCTAAATATTGTTCCTGTTCCTGTCTATGTTGATGTCTACCCTGTCTGGATTTCCTGTTGCTTTATTAAATATTCTTTGATTCGTCATCTTCGTCGTCCTGCCTGTTCTTTAGAACACCCGTACCGTGACAGAATAACCGAACCAAAAGAGTTTAACTTCCGTGTTCTCCCCTCCATTTGTTTTCCGTTTTTTTCCTCAGTGTTTTTCTTTCCGTTGTGTTTACCCCATGGATCCCTTCACTCGCCCCGAATTCCTCCTCCTGCTGGAGCAGGAAGGCAAAGCTCTCGAGGACCATAC
>NW_015645559.1:72859-74467 GCF_001515625.1 Sinocyclocheilus rhinocerous
TCCCCAGTCCAGCCCAGGGAGGGCTCCTGATCCCCCGTATAGCCCAGGGAGGGCTCCTGTTCCCCAGTCCAGCCCAGGGAGGGCTCCTGATCCCCAGTCCAGCCCAGGAAGGGTTCCTGATGTTTCGTTTAGCCCAGGAAGGGCTCCTGATGTTTCGTTCAGCCCAGGAAGGGCTCCTGATGTTTCGTTCAGCCCAGGAAGGGCTCCTGATGTTTCGTTCAGCCTAGGAAAGGCTCCTGATGTTTTGTTGAGCCTAGGAAGGGCTCCTGATGTTTCGTTTAGCCCAGGAAGGGCTCCTGATGGGTCGCTGAGCCCAGGAAGGGCTCCTGATGTTTCGTTTAGCCCAGGAAGGGCTCCTGATGGGTCGCTGAGCCCAGGAAGGGCTCCTGATGTTTCGTTTAGCCCAGGAAGGGCTCCTGATCCCCAGTCCAGCCCAAGAAGGGCTCCTGATCCGCAGTCCAGCCCAGGAAGGGCTCCTGATCCCCAGTCCAGCCCAAGAAGGGCTCCTGATCCGCAGTCCAGCCCAGGAAGGGCTCCTGATGTTTCGTTCAGCCCAGGAAGGGCTCCTGATGTTTCGTTTAGCCCAGGAAGGGCTCCTGATGTTTCGTTTAGCCCAGGAAGGGCTCCTGATGTTTCGTTTAGCCCAGGAAGGGCTCCTGATGTTTCGTTTAGCCCAGGAAGGGCTCCTGATCCCCAGTTCAGCCCAGGAAGGGCTCCTGATGTTTTGTTTAGCCCAGGAAGGGCTCCTGATGTTTCGTTTAGCCCAGGAAGGGCTCTTGATCCCCAGTCCAGCCCAGGAAGGGCTCCTGATCCCCAGTCCAGCCCAGGAAGGGCTCCTGATCCTCAGTTCAGCCCAGGATGGGCTCCTGATCCCCAGTTCAGCCCAGGAAGGGCTCCTGATCCCCAGTTCAGCCCAGGAAGGGCTCCTGATCCCCAGTTCAGCCCAGGAAGGGCTCCTGATGTTTCGTTCAGCCCAGGAAAGGCTCCTGATGTTTCGTTTAGCCCAGGAAGGGCTCCTGACCCCCAGTCCAGCCCAGGAAGGGCTCCAGCCCAAGAGCTCTCTCCAGTGCCCGCTCATCAAAAATGACCGCCCTCCCACCCGCTCCAGCATCCTCCACCGCTGTCAGCTGGCAGCCCCTCTGCTCTCCCTCAGCCCACCATCAATGCGGTGCAAGCCCAGCGGGACTGCCATCCTCCAGCGTCGCCATGGTCGGAGTCTCCCTCACCTCCGCCTCCGACCTCCGAAGCCGGGACTCCGCCTCGGTCCGTAGACCCAGTGGCTCCACCTCGGCTCCTAGCTCCCTCGCCTCCACCGTCACCCATCGATCCATCAGCTCCACCGGGCTCCCTCGTCCCTCCGGCTCCGCCTTGGTCGGGCGTCGACCCGCCATCGCCTCTGGACTCCTCTCCTCTGGCTGCACCTCGTCGCTCTGTCCTACCGGCTCCGTTGGGCTCCTTCCTCCCGCCAGCTCCACCTTGGTCCTCAGTCGCTCCGGCTCCGCCGCGGATCTCCGGATCTCCGCCTCCGCCTTGGTCGCCAGAGCCCTCGGCTCCACCCTGGCCCCCCGGATCCTCGGCATCCCCCTGGCTCGTTGGCTCTCCGTCTCC
>NW_015645559.1:75974-83226 GCF_001515625.1 Sinocyclocheilus rhinocerous
CTGGTCTCGGTCTGCCGTCCTCCTCCGGGATATCTGTCCTCCGCCGGAGCCTCCACCTGTCATGTCTGCCTGCCAGCCCTTTGCCTTCCCCTGTCTCCATCCCACATCCACTCCTTTGTCCTCCTCCTAAGTCCCCCTCCGTCCCTCCCTATGTCCCCACGGCGCGAGGTCGCACCTTCCGGGAGGGGGGCGATCTGTCACACCCCTGTGGACTGTGGATTGTGGTTTCTCCCTCTGTGTCCTTATTTGGTTGTTCCTGTTCTCATTATCAGTTAATCACCTTATTGTGCTCACCTGTCTGCCCCTCGTTACTTGCCCTATATTAGTTCCTGCCTCTTGTAGTCTAGTTTGTCGGTTATTGTAAATGCCAATGTCTATGTCCATGTTCCTGTCTATGTTGATGTCTACCCTGTCTGGATTTCCTGTTGCTTTATTAAATATTCTTTGATTCGTCTTCTTCGTCGTCCTGCCTGTTCTTTAGAACACCCGTACCGTGACAATAGCTACTTCATGTGTGTGTATTTATATATATACATAATAAATATACAGAGTACACACACATATATTATGCAAACAAAAACGTATTTTGGTTGCAATTAATCGTTTGACAGCACTAATTTGAACTATATTATAAGTTCTGACTGAAATTGAGTAGTTTGCATCACAGGATATTACTATATGTCATTCTGATTTGATTAATCTAAAATAAATAAATAATTGACATCGAAGAATGCTGTTAGCCACTGACAAGTGCACACAATTCAGACAATTTAGCCATATCTCATTATTGGGGGGACATGTCCCCCTAAATGTCCATGGTTGTTAAAGTCTGAAACACTAAACCTCACACAAACCTGTTGACGTAATCAGATTTAAGTAGCCTATGCATGATTTGATCGATTTATAAGCATTTCAAAGACCACTTCAAATATCCTCACAATTGTTTTCAACATGTTTCATTACATTTGTAGGACATAAAAAACAGCTAAACCTGTAGGCAACACACACGCAGAACAATAAAAGACAATGTCACTCAATGATTGATGTTACCCAGTTGGCCATGTTAAAGTATAGTAAGAAGCACACGCATGGTAGTTTAACTGTCCATTTCTAATCCACGAATGCCCATCAAACTTGTGATTTATTGTGTGACTTGCTCAGTGACACCACATTCAGACAGATAAACAACCCCTCATACAGACAAGTCGACAGCTCTGACTGAGAGGCAGACACACACAGACAGACTGACAAAGAGAGACAAGGGGAACACTGGAATATTGGAAAATGAAGTGTTGTCATTTCGCAATACATCTGAGTCCAAATTATGCACATCTAACTACCCGCGCCACTGTGCGCTCACGGCTGATTTCCCGCCAGAATCCCATCACAGCGCGAGCATTTATTACGCGCTTGTGCAGCAGTCGCTCTGCCCGCGCGCCCGACTGGAGATACAGCGCTGCATGATTGCGGTCTGTAACCTCCAATCTCAACTCTCCTTCCCCTGACGCGAGCCAGGAAAATGCTATCATAGCACTGAAAATCAATCACGACCAGTATGAATGAAATATCCGAATGAGAAACAGATAGGAAAAAAACGTTTAAGTAGGAAAATATAGGCTATAAAAAAGTGAGGAAAAGAGGTAAGATTTAGAATGTTCTAACACTTTTATTTAAGAGAGCTGTAGTTTTCGTAGTGTCTCTGATTCGAATCCAACCTGGGTCATGTCATCCCATCCCATTACCCTCTGGGCCTGTACTTTCTTTTCATTTCTGCCAGGCAATAATTAAAATAACAAATGCATGCATATGATTGGGATTTGACGGTAATAAAAACATTCAAATGATTCATATAGAAAATATAGCCTAATAGAAATACTGCATTTACAAACAAAACAGAGATATGACCTACCATATATACCGCTGATCATATTGCTTGACATCAGCAAGGTGATTGAGAGTGAAAAAAAGGAGTGAAAGGTTCACTTCAACGATTTCCACAAAGCGAAAGACTTTCCAGTAAGTTGAAGGACACGCACCACATGCAAATAAATAGTGTTTTGAGCGGACAGGAACCCCAAACTGTGGAGAAAGAAAGAAGGAGAGATTAATATAATGCAGCAGCAAAATGTTTACCATTAAACGTATAGGCCTATGAAAATTCTCAGTAATTATCATTGGTTAGGCTATGCATATTTATTTGTTTGTTTAACGTTCCCATTCCCCCCCAAACAATTTTTTTATTTATTTAAACATTTTATAGCTATTAACATTTTAATGCAAATATTATTTTCCATATATTAAAAAGTGCGCTCAAAAAGTCTGGTAGATCCAGAATATTTATTTCTATTTAGCTATTTTTAAAAACTAGATTATGCATATAAACGTAGCCTACTTTTTTTTTTTTTTTTTTTTTTATTTTTTTTTTTTTGGGGGAAAAAAAACTAAAAAAGTAAGACCATTTTCACAGGTGTCAGGAAACACAGGAAATAAACAAGTGGGATGCTGGGAAACAGCCTCATATGAGAACTCGGCGAGGTGAGGGATCTGACGGTTATTAATAGTTCGCGGTGGGTATTTTCAGAGCTCGCGTTGAAGAGCATCTGGGTGATTCTATAATTGGAGATACATTTGGAATTTCATAAAGTTAAGAAAAAAAAACTCTTCACTAACACAATTTTTTTCCAGTATCTTATTGAAAACATTAAATTTTAATAATTTAAATTTTGCAAAAAAACGTAGTTTTCCTTTTTTTTTTTTTTTTTTTTACAGTTTTACATTGTAGGCGATGTTTCTGTTTAGTTCATTATTGCAGATAAGTATTTAAATAATAAGTATATTCAATCTGATTAAAATGTCATTTAAATAACATTTTGTATTTATTTGTCACTCTGGATTGTTTTGGCAATGCTATATTTTAATATTATTGCAAAGGAAACATTGATAATAGCTAAAATGAGATTTCTAAATTAAGTCAGAGATCATACTGAATTGTGCTGATAGGTGAGAATGTCTCTCTGTTATTCTCGCCTGGACACACTACACACACACACGGATCAATGCTGCCTTATTATAGAACTCTGCTCCAATAATAAAACTTCTTGCCTAGTGCTCAAACTATCATAATTTCACGCTATTTAGAGTCCCGCCGAACAAAAATTGCGCGCTATGTTTTGCTCGGGCCTGTGTCCGAGTGTCCGAGAGCACTGTCCGTGCTGTGGCATGGCCTCTCTCTCTCTCTCTCCGGTACAACGGACAGCTGGTGGACACAAACAAAGTGAAAGATTTACCTGTTCGGCGCCGGAGAACGGCGACAGCGTACAGCCGTGCTGCTGAGAACGGGGGATGAGGGCTACTCCAAGTCGGTGATGTTCTGGAATGCTTCCAAGTCAGGGCTGGAGAGACTGACCACCATAGAAATACTGACCACATCTACTGCCATGTTGGAATTCCAGAACCTCACGCCAGCTGCCGAAAAGAAAGCGGAGAAGCTTCATCTCCTACTGCGCATGCGCTCTACCGGACTCCAACTGAGAGTCCAGTTTTTCACTCTCTCTCTCACGCACAAGTAGTAGGCTATATCATGTTAAACACTATCAAATCTAGCGGATTTAAACATCCTTTGGGAATTCACTTAAATATACAAATATAATTCCTGTCATTTATATGTGGCAAAGGACAACATACAACTGATGTTGTAGCCTACACAAAGGCAGGATTAAAGGATATAATATAATGAATTCCTATATGTGACCCTGGACCACAAAACCAGTCATAAGGGTCAATTTTTTTCAATTGAGATTTATGCATCATCTGACAGCTGAAAAAAATAAGCTTTCTATTGATGGTGGATAGGACAATATTTGGCTGAGATACAACTATTTGAAAATCTGGAATCTCAGGGTGCAAAAAAATAAAATAAAATAAAAATGTCAAAATACTGAGAAAATCGCCTTTAAAGTTGTTCAAATGAAGTCCTTAGCAATGCATAGCCAGTGAAGCCGTGACATGTTAATGACCCTGGTGTCAAATGGCAGAGAAAATGAAAGAGAGATAATCTGACAGAATGAAAAATAGAAAGAATAAACACTGAAAGAGACTAAGAAATGAAAGAGCACCTTGACATTTAGAATTGTTTTAATTATTTTTAATAAAACAAAGTCAGTTTTCATTATTAATACACAGACACATCTGAAAGCAGTATGAGCAAAATGCAAAGAATTCAAGATAGAAAAGAACACTGACAACCAGCAACATTTTGCATATAGTTAAAGAAAACAGGACTAAAAGTGAAGAAGTTGAGGTTGGAAACTATTGTGATTACAACATTTTCTTGGTTCTATCGTCCATTTCTAGACTAAACGTATAGTGTCTGTCTGTTTGTCTTTTCTCTGTCTTTCTGGGTGAGGGCAGGGAGGAGAGGCCATCCGCACAGCATTGTGGGGGTTAGAATGTGGTGACATCAGAGGAAATGTCAGAGATTGTGGGAGGCAACCTTAAAGAGAAACTCAGCTCCGTGCCTGAAAGCCTAACTGACATTTTTGGACAGTCGGAAAGGTCAGGCATACCTTCAGATGAAAACTATTACTCCTTATACAGTACACACAGCTGGGTAAAATAATATCATGTTTTTACCGTATTTGCTTGAGTTTCATGCTCAAGTTTGTTGCTCCATAACCATGAATGACCATTCATATATCATACAGTATTACATACATACTGTATATGCACCATGAAAATAAATGATTTTATATATATAATATGTATGCACCACCAGTTGATTTATATAAATGATTGTTTATTATATTAGTTTAATTTATTATTGTGGTGTCCTCCTTGAAACAATACACATGAGCATAAAACTCAAGTAAATACGGTAAAAATTACTTGTATGTATGTATGTATGTACTGTATGTATGTATGTATGTATATATATTTTAGGATTTTATGCTCATGCTCAAGATTTAATGCTCGTGTGTGATGCTCCCAGGAGAATAATTCATTAATTCTTACACACACACACACACACACACACACTTAATATTTGCATAACGTATATATATTTATTTTAATGAGTAATCTTAAGTATTTTTACATTAATTTTCATGGAGAGAAGATATAATATGACACATAATACATACACATTATATACCACAGTCCTGAATGGTTACTGTTAGGCTTAACAACCCATCATAGTCTTAACGGATTTCAAACAAAATCTTGTTTTTATCGTACGTTTCATGCTTGTGTGTTGATCCCAAGATGACACCATGAAAATGAATTTAAAATGGATTTAAATGACTTATATATGCATGGTAATTCATATGTGCGTGTGAAAGAGAATATAATCAGAGTCTACATATACTGTGTATAATGTTAAACTACAGGCCCAAACTGTTCCTTTTGGCTGCTGTGCCATTAAACTCAGCGACCCTTCATAGTCTAATAGATTTCACTGGATTTTTAAGTGCAGATATCTGTCTGACAGCTTCATCTGAGGCCTGTTCCATCTGAGAACAGACTTTATGTAAATAAGTTTGGCTCTGATTGTTAATTAGGGCTTTAGGTGATCAGTATTCATGAGTGTGCGTGGCGCGCTGCTCTCGCCGGGCATGTCTGTGCTGCGCGGGGGTTGGGGGAGCGCTGATCTGGCTTCAGTGACCAGTAGGAAGTATGCGTGCCACAAACTTGCCGGAATACTGATGAGGGAGGTGAGAAAGGCACCAGTCCACCAGGGAGAACTAGACACTTCCTCTATCTCATGCACCACCAGTGGACTTTACACAAGGTGCATATTTTAACGTGAGAACGTTTCGATCAGTTCCTCGGCATACTTACACACGGGTAAACCAAACTAGCTTTATAAAATAGAAAACATGCATGGGTCAGATGACCAATAAAGCCCACCTAACCCCCAATCGGCTATGGCAAACATATACCCGCAGTGTTTACGGCCACACGTGGGTTTCAATAGGCCAATTTGATGAAAAGCCCCTCATTGTGCTTGGCCGGGTCCTATTCAATCAGCCGTGCCTGTTGGAAAACCATTCCTACACACCACAGAGAGGTGTCTCAGAGGGCAGGAAAACACGCCTTGAAAATGAGAGGAGGAAAATCTGAAATGGCTGAAGGTCTAAAAGGTGGAGATGCAACCGCTCTGCAGGCTGTTGTGGCCTTGAAAGAGTCCTCTTCAAACAAAAAGCCAGGTAGATAAATAAACTTCATCCTTTTAAATGTCGTTGACTGCCCAGAGAATAAAGCAACACCGAAAGCATTTTCCCTCAATTTTATGAAGTCTACAAAACTTGTCTTGACAGACAGAAAAGATGTTACTAGCAGAAAGTGGTAGGTATTTAAAAACACACAAAACACTGTGTCGCTGGTTAAAAAGCTCTCCTTTGTGATTTGACCTTTGTGTTTATCGTTAAGAAAGTGACAGTTGAAAGGATCCGCAAAGTACGTGAGTTACATCAAGATCAGCGAGGGAAAAAGTGTTTGAAGTGTCTGGGACAAAAACAACACGTGCACAATATACCGTTCTCAAGCACTTAGCACTTATCACTCTTGGTATATACTGCCCCCTAGTGATCCTAACAGTTACATTAAATGAGTTTACGCCATACAAATTGCACTTACATATGACAACAGTATGGGTTAAAAAACATGTGACAAAGAATGATCAATCACTGGGAATGCTAACAGACATAGCTTTCTCCACGTATAGACTTATTATAGACTTGCTGGAACGCAAGCCATATATTAGGATGAGTACAGTATATCATAGATTATTGGGACCAAAGAGCAACACTCTAGCAATGTGATAACAATCACTCAGGATTTCTTAGTTCACAACATTTTACCATCATGGTTGCATGTTTTTTGCCGTTTTAATATGGAAAGTACATTAGAATGGAGCTATGATGGACAGCAATATATTCAGTAAATTATTACATGAATCACTTTATGGTGCTTTTTGGAATTTTTTCTTTTTTGACTGGAGTTATGTGGATTACTTGTGAATTATTACAATGTTTTTATCAGCTCTTTGGACTCTCATTCTGACAGCACTCATTCGCTGCAGAGGATCCACTGGTGACCAAGTGATGTAATACATTTCTCAAAAATCAGTCATGACGAAGGAAACTCATCTTCATCTTGAATGGACTAACGGGGCCATTTTTTTTTTAAAGCAAATGATCAATTTTGGGTGAACTATTCATTTAACACAGCACCTCCCCCTCGGTCTTTGCTATTA
>NW_015645559.1:83851-96594 GCF_001515625.1 Sinocyclocheilus rhinocerous
AATTAAAAGGCCGGAAAAATCCTCCTTTCTGAAAGCATCAGTGAAATCAGTCAACAAAACAGGAAAATGCAAGTAAAGCTTTCAAAATATTTATCATCCTCCAAAATATTCATAATGCTAAAAACACAGAATCAGATAATCTTGTAAGAAACCGGTGTCGTTTTAATATAGTGTGTCCTGTTCATTCTGGTGAAGAACCCCTCTTCCTCATTTATGAACACTCCCATATTCAGACTGGCCATCAATTACCTGGAAAAAAGCAAGACACCATAGTGAGTCCCATCGTTCTGCAAGACTCTTACCAGCAGCTCTATATTTTCTGGAGCCAGGTTTGAAAGCCAGAGCCAGGTCCATTTTTAGCACACGTCAGTCATTCAGGAAGCCACATGCAGTACATTGTTGTACACTGAACATACACTTACTCCATCATCAGTGATGGAAGTTACCCATTTTGTTGAGGTGTCATTAGATGGAGTCATTTCAAAAAGTAATTTTCATTGACATACAAAACACCTCATACTCACGCCATGACTGCTGGAATGCGTCAAAGTTTAAACTATAAACGTGCAACGCACACAAAAACATGCTTAGAGGAAGGAAGATGCCTATTAAATAAACAAGAGACTATTATGAGTGTCAGACATCATTTACATTACAAACTACACATACATAACTCAGCTGACCCAGACACACCTTGCCCTTGCGACAATGAAGTAACCAACACATCTGGAAGACGCCTATACGTTCTTTTCATCCTGTTATGTTTCCGGTCAGGCAACAAAAGATAAACTACGTTACTGTCCCAAACGCTCACTGGCGGCCTTTACTTGATCAAAAATACAGTAAAAACACAAATACTGTGAAATACTGTATTATTACAATTGAAAATATCTTTTCTATTTTAATTGATGTTAAAATGTAATTGGCAAAGCTGAATTTTCAGCATCATTACTCCAGTCTTCAGAGTCACATGATCCGTCAGAAATCATTCTAATATGCTGATTTGCTGCTCAACATTTATCAATATTATATATATAATATATATAGCTCTTTTGTTGATTTTGATTGCTTCCATTGTCCTCGTTTGTAAGTCGCTTTGGATAAAAGCGTCTGTTAAATGACAATGTAAATGTGTGTGTATATATATATATATATATATATATAAATATATATATGTATGTGTATATGTATATGTATATATATATATATATGTATGTGTATGTGACTCTAGCAATGTGATAACAATCACTCAGGATTTCTTAGTTCACAACATTTTACCATCATGGTTGCATGCTTTTTGCCGTTTTAATATGGAAAGTACATTAGAATGGAGCTATGATGGACAGCAATATATTCAGTAAATTATTACATGAATCACTTTATGGTGCTTTTTGGAATTTTTTCTTTTTTGACTGGAGTTATGTGGATTACTTGTGAATTATTACAATGTTTTTATCAGCTCTTTGGACTCTCATTCTGACAGCACTCATTCGCTGCAGAGGATCCACTGGTGACCAAGTGATGTAATACATTTCTCAAAAATCAGTCATGACGAAGGAAACTCATCTTCATCTTGAATGGACTAACGGGGGGGCCATTTTTTAAAGCAAATGATCAATTTTGGGTGAACTATTCATTTAACACAGCACCTCCCACTCGGTCTTTGCTATTATATTTTTCTCTAAATCGGAATGATGACATATTTTGCTTGAAGTTTACGAACAAATGTTATTTATTTAAGCTCAAAAATACAAAAGACAACATGTAGATAAGTCGCTTTGGATAAAAGCGTCTGTTAAATGACAATGTAAATGTGTGTGTATATATATATATATATATATATATAAATATATATATGTATGTGTATATGTATATGTATATATATATATATATGTGTGTGTGTGTGTGTGTGTGTGTGTGTGTGTGTATATAGTTTGGATTGGTAGTGTATGTTTCAGCCCAAAAAGCTGTTGACAATGCAGTGGCATCAATGTAATTTGGCAATTACTCTCTGTAATTGACAACAAACAAAAATGTTGACCCTCTCATTAATATTAATAACCTTCTATTGATATTTCAGTGATGTCTTCGATCAGTTTACTCACTGTGTGTGTTCATGGGCAGCTCCCGTCTCCTGGAGCAGTTAGGATCCAGCCCTAGTTTGGAGCGCGTAGCTTTCTGAAATACAGCCAAAGCGAAAAGAGACACTGTTGCAGGAGGGCAGGGGTCAAAGCTTGAATGCGATTTAGATAAAAAGGAGGTTCTATGAGGTTCTGGATTCGAGCTGCAGTTCTTTTCAGCACTAGAGGCGCCTGGATCACTGTTAGTTTGGGTAGAGTGAGACTTCGGTTTGGAGTAGTGCAGATAAGGTGCATATTTGGGCTTTGAGTCCAAGTTTGCATATTGATCAAGGTCTTCATCATAGGTCTGCATTTCCTGCGCGCTCCTGTTTTCTTCATCCTCTTCATTTTCACTATTATTGTCATCCCAGTAGACAGGTGTTGGAGGTAATGGGAAGTTCATTTCTGGCATTGTTGTCTCTTCTTGCATGTTTGTACATTCTCTTTGAATCCTTCCCCAAACATCTAATTTTTTCAAACCATCATTATAGCCACCACCGCCTAGAAACTTCCTTCTCCTCTCTTTGTATTCTTCTACCCAATCTTTTTCTTCTCCAGTTTCCACCAAAGCATGTTCTTCCATCTCCTCTTGCTCCACAGGGCCTGACTTTGGATCGATTGGTGACCTGTCAGCAAGTTTATCAGCTGGTTCCGAAGGATAAGCCCATTTGCCTTTTAGTTCTAGATTATTCATCGTACTGCCTAAATGTTCTAGATTACCAAGACCTCTTAGGGGTGATTCTGAACTCTCTAGCTCCATGTCTTCTGGATCAATACATTGGTCCTCTTCATCTTTAAGTTCCAAATTCTCACTCTCTACATCTGTCCAAGCTTGATTCTCTTGCTCCACAGGCTGAAGATGTAGAACCTCTGGCAAGTGCTTGCTTTTATCTGAACCCTTGCACCCATTTCTAAAAGGTTCAGTTGGGACGGTTTCCAAAAGCTCTGTGGTGGGGATCTCAAGTGCATCTGGGTCTCCAGGGCACAGCTCTTGTTCGGCTTTAGCAGTGTCGGGTGTCTGTAAGGTTAGTGACACCTCAAAACATTGCCTGCTCTGCTGACGTCTCTGGGGAACCACGGTGAAGGTGGTCAAACCTTCTCTCTCAGAGGGGTTTCTCAGCAGCTGACAGCCAGAAAGTGCCTTAAGCTCAGCCTCAGGGGTGTGATGCTCAGAAAACAAACCCGTAGAAGAATCGTCTGCTAGCTGATGCTGGGATATAGAAGAACTACAGAGGAAAATGAGAAGAAATCAGTAATCAGTTACTTCAAGAACACAAGCAGGGAACAGTGAAAAATTAAGAAATGAATTCAACAAAATGAACATACTTTGCAGGAGATAGCTTTCTCTGTTGCCGTGCCTGCAGAGATTCTGCAAGTTCACTCATAACTTTAACGATTGCAGGGCAGTGGCCAGCAATGCGAGCTCTGTATTTGTCTGAACTCTTGTCGTCCCCTTGAGCATCCTCTACTGAAGCGAAACAAGTGTTATGACAAAGATGCTGTAGTGTTTTAATGAGTGTATTGTGTGTAAAACCATCTCATCTGCAACCTCTCACTAATATAGCACCTTGGCAAAACACACAGCAGTGTACAGTATGTACTTTCATTTAATTTATTCAAATATGAATCAACATTAGTAAACTTTATTTAAAAAGTTAATTTGGCAAAAAAAATTCAATGAATGAAATACATTTAATATATTAAATAACAATTAATGAAATTCTGTCTGAAGAAAAAGAACACAAAAGACAAGCACACAGAATGTTAATAAACAAAAAGCAAAATGATAAAACGAAACAGGTTTAATTAAAAATGTTGGATGTGGCCGATGAATTCATTTGGAATTTCTTACGTTTGAATAATTTTAGACAAATTCTTAAAAGCATCCCTTATGACCCCGACATATTAAAAAAAAGTCATTGACATTTAATAAAGCTGAACTGCAATTATGTAGATAAAAATATCAAAGACTGATTACAACCATCTTGGGAGCTGTGGCTCAAAATTAAGGCACAAATATTGTGATAAAGTGCTACAGATTTGCCTGACAAACACTGAAATGACTTTACAATAAAAAAACTAAAACATACAAACACTACAATGAAACCCATTTGTCTACGGCATAAATTGACACTGACTGTTATTGACCTGAGTGTGTTACTTCCTCTAGAATACTACATTATGTTTATACTAACAAGGTGAAAGATATATCACATTACAGTTTCAAGCAACAGTGACATTAAACAAGGAAGCCAGTTAAATAACAGAACAAGACACAGAGTTCAGTGCAATGTGCATAAGACATGAAGGTTATGTAAAGACACTGAGGACAAATAGCCCATCACCGATGAAAGCAGGAACAGAGAAGCATGCATGGAGGAGAAGAGGAGGAAAGGAGACTGCGCTGCCTGTTAGGCTCCCCCTCCTGGTAGTACAGTGTAAAACAAGAGCAAATAATTAATCCAACACAGTTGGGAAACAGAAAGGTAGTATTCATTTTCACATTTGTTCAAGCTTGATTCTGTGCTGAAATTGCATGTACTTGGCATCTAGGAAACCAGCACTAGCATGCAAACAAGTATTCAAAAATGCTTAAACATAGAAAACGAAAAGAAAGAACACTTATGAACAAAAATAAATGTGTACCTTTTTTATCTGAATCAGATGGGGTGGGGCCATCACACGGAGGGGGCGGAGCTCTCCGTTTAGTCCTTTTAAGGGAGGACTCAGTGGAAGAGATACAACTGAGCTGACCCTGAGCAAGGCACAAAGAGGTTATGTTTGGTATAAAATACTAACATACTGCTTAATGCATATTGCACAGTAAATACTTAAACAGTAAATTAAAAAAAAACAGTATGCATTATGCAATTTTAAAGAATAATATGCTGTAGTTTTCGCATAACCTCATTACATCGCTTATTAAATTCAGCAAAGTTGCCAGTTGTTTAATTTATTGTTACAGTATGCATTATGCAATTTTAAAGAATATGCTGTAGTTTTCGCATAACCTCATTACATCGCTTATTAAATTCAGCAAAGTTGCCAGTTGTTTAATTTATTGTTAAGAAAATTAAATTCTGTTTGAAAATGTATTAACTTTTGACAACCAAATAATGAGTAAAATATAACGTAAAAAATTTCAACTGTTATTACAAGCTCACTCGTAACAGTGCACATCGAGGGTCAAGCTACAGCGCATTGCACTGTGGGATATAGTAATAATTTTTTTTTTTTGTTCTATACTATATTTTTTGAAAATGAAGTAGGTATATATAGTATTCCAAGCACAAAGAAAATTGGAATATTATGGACAATATATATATACACTGCAGAAAAATAGCATGCCATTCAAAACATGCCTCAGAACCATACATGTACATACCATTTTATTTTAATAATTATACTACCATTTAACTATAAAACTGGATTCTGATCAGTAGAACTCCACATTCCTGCATGCCACTGTTGTTATTGTAAAATTTTAATTTAATTCAATTTAATTGAAATAAAGCTGAAATAAAATAAATATTAGATGAAGAACGTGCAATACTAAAACGATTTTAAAAATAATAAATTAAAGCTAAATAGGAATATTTAAAAAAAAAAACAATAATAATGACCAAAGCACAAGAAAATAAATACTAAAATTAAAATGAAAACTGGAAATGTAAACAAAGGCTAATTCAAAATATCAATAAATACTATAATAGTATACAAATAATACTAAAACTACACTGATGCATGCTTATATGAATATTGGATGGCCAAGGGTACAGGTTTGTTTGGACTGGTATGGAGATGCCCACAGCAGTCCCACCTGTTTTCTAGCAGAGTCACTCTCAGATAGGTCAGAAAAGTCTCTGGTGTGATGCCCACAAGCGGCACTCTGGGACGCCGTCATAGGAGGCCGTGGAGCGCGTCTCTTCTTTGACATGTCGGCAGGGGCCATGGGTAAGGCTGAGTGACCGTTAACACCATTCACCCTGTCCGCACATTGGCCGTTCTGTTCAGGAGAGTTTGGAGCACTGCCAATCACAGCCTGTAGAAGAAGAGGGGGAAAAAAATAAATCACTGAATATGTTTAAAGGAGTCGAACATTACCAAAAAAGAACTATTTTTTCAATATGCAAACTGAATTAATGTCCATAAACATGAGGCAAGATAAACAGATGCATAGGAAAGCCGAAAGATAAACAGATGCAGAGACAGATGGGTGGACCAGCACAAGTGTTTTACAAGGTTACAGTTCGGTTATGATATTTCCCCTCATTTCCTAAATATGACAACCAGCAGGTTGCACAGATTGCAAAACCAGACAGACTGACAGGTGTACAAACCTGCTCAGGTGTTTTCTTGTTCTTCTTGAATAAACCAAAGAAACCTTTGTTTCCCTTCTCTCTGTGGTTCTTTTCTTTAACTGAGGATTTCTGTTCTTCCTCACCACCTGGACAAACACAAAAGAGCCTCTTAGATCAAACAAGCTTTTGTGGACAAACCTCAGCGGTGCGGAAATTGCTGGTGCAGTACCATTATATAAAAATATTTTTTTTGTTACAAAATGTGGTTGTTTGGAGTTCGGTACCTTTATGGGTTAACACAGGAACAGCAGGATTGTTTGGTACCACTCAAAAAAAAAAAAATCTACCTAACTTCAAAAGATTAATATTACTCCATTTATATATTTAAATATGGGTCTGACAGATGCCTCGTTCAAAAATCAAACATAGGGTCTCATTCACTAACTGTGTGAATTGTTATGAATTTGTGTGTACATATCTATACATGTACAAATCTACATATGAACATTTTCATAAATTATGATTATAACTTTCATACAGTTAATTACAATAAAAAAAATTTTAGCAACTGCATGGCCTAAAAGGTTGTGTAGTAAGCAGAATATGGAGATGGTTTGGGTGTGTTTTATGCAAATGAGAATTGCAGTCACTCATTTGTGATATTCCAAACTCATGAACATAATGAGATTAAAAACAAATTCACGTGCCTATGCACATGAAAATGTGCAAATTAGGTGTAATTTCATCACAAATTTATTGAATAATTCATGCAATTATTATTGAATGAGACCTATATTGTGTACTAAACACACATTATGTACTGCACATTGTATGTCGTTTTTAAATTAATGATACAGTAAGCAACATTGCCACAATGTCACTAAAGTGACATTTTTTTTTTCTTTTTCTAACCTTTAATGTCTTTGGCATACAGCTCCCTGATTCCATAGTCATTGAGTGTTTTGGTGAGATCCAGACGTTCCTCTGATTGATATGTCCTCAGTAAGATGGTGGCATCGGGGTCGAACTCACACTTCTCACACACTGTGGCCATCAGCTCAGCCAGCGGCACTGTAGGATTGACTCGTACTACTGCCTTATGAGACTTCTTGTAGTTTACCAGAAGACGAACTGTTGCCTGTTTTGAGAGAGTTGCCAATTTTTTGAGAGTTCAAACTTTTAATAACAGGTTCAATGTGACTTAAGGCAGACCCTGTGCCCAACCTGGGTGACCTACTATGAAATGTATAAGATACACTCGTTTTATGCACCAAAAAGGTCCAAATCCCTTGATTAACTGCTTGAGATTTGACAAAACCCACTTAAAAAATTTAATTTTAAGATGATATGGTAATTAAGGTAAAATTATAAGATATGGATATAATTAAGCTTTCAATTAGACTTACCACAGGAACATGAGGTTTCTTCTTGTTATCACATCCTTTAGTTTGCAGGACAACTCTTTCAAACTCAAGAGAGCCAATCATGGAGTTGGGTTTGAAATTTATGTGGTTTTGATTTGTGGAAATAAGCTTAATGGCATGATCCGATGGAACGAGATGTTGTTGAGCACACAGTGTAACCAAAACATCCATAACTGGTTTACTGCAAGTGCACAGACACAAGTCATTCAAAATATGACCGGACAGTCATTTTAGTGCAAGAATTGGTTGATAATGTGCAATAAGAGTTATTTTTCCCCTCTCGCTCACCTGCCATGCACTGTGGCTGTGGTCTCCTGTCCTCCTGGGAGCAGTACAGTCAGAATGATGTCCCGGTCTATGAGATCTTCTTGGAGATCCATGTGTGCGTGCTGTAGGTAGTATGAAGGACAGAGGACACTGTAGATTTGGGTTGTCCTATTGATGAAGCAGAAAAATACATTTATGGGTCATTCAAAGAACACCCTATATAATTTATCCAAGTAGGAATGATATGAGAACGCATCCAGATACAGTCACTCATGGATTTGCTTTTCTGGATGTACTGTAGCTCTTTGGAACAGAGGCATTTATGGCATCCACTGTTACAGACTCATGGCAGAATGCTTTGTGATGAATCACATCACCAACCTGTGTGAAAATCCTCTCTGTGTCTCAGCTATGGCCGTGCAGGGGAAATTTCCAGATATGTTCCATTGACTGAACTTTCTGCTGTGGGCCCTGTTAGACATGGAATCACATTTTACAATTGCTTACAAAAACACAAATCTCATGTTCTTTGGAGCAATAACTCTGTGATGGCTTAGTATCAGCTTAAACAAATTTGGTTAAATGTACTTTTCATGTTATGTTAATCTTCAACACATCGATTGCCTCTAAGCCCCCCTCCAAACAACAGTTAACTGTAGAAATGAATAAATATTTTAGTTCTTAATTTTATTAAAATGCATTTAACTCTGTCCCACAGTTTTCTCACAACCTCCAACACAGCAGACAAGTAAATAATTCCTTATTTATACATCACCGCTCAAAAGTTTGGAGATTTTTCGGTAATCAATTTATTGAAATTAAAACTTTTATTCAGCAAGGATGCATTAAATCAAATTGAAGACTGGCTGCTAAAAGTTCAGCTTTTCCATCACAAGAATAAGTTACATTTTAAAACATATTAAAATAGAAATCTTATTTTAAATTGGAACATTTCATAACGTTTTACTTTATTTTAGATCAAATAAATGCAGCCTTTAAACATTTTAAAAATTGTGGTGTACTTAACTGTAGTGTATATTTTCACATAAATTGTGTTCATTTTACAATCATCAAACCATTCAACACTTTAACAAGAAAAGGGAACTTTTTTTTTCTACAAACCAATATGTGGTGCCAAACTAGCTTGCCCAGCTTGAAATGTGCAACTTTGTTACTAATCCTGCAGTATTTTTTTTTTTTTTAATTATTTAATCCAAATCTTTAACTTCAATTTTATATTAATTTCACATTAATATTAACATGTTTAATTAATGATAAAAACGCAATTACACAAATCTAGGTTTTAAAGTGCATTCAGGCATGTTCTAAATTTTGTAACAGCGTTGATAAGGCCCTGTTTTACCCTGTTCGTGGATACATACCAAAACAAAATCACGTCCAAATCTGACCAAAACTGACTATAAACTCCAAATTGGAGTAAAACAAGATGACTGAAAATAGAGCTGAATTAATAAATAGCTATTCTGAAAGTGACGAAAATTAAAAATAAAGTTGGAGAGCCAACGCCTTTGGGTGTGTATATGGTGCTCGTTTGCTGGAGCGTCACGTTTATCATATCTGGGCGTGAGCTTTTTCACGCCTCCCCGCCGCTGATCATCGGTGCAAAGCGGAGAAATGCATATCAACCCACGGGTATTTCCCACGAGAATGAACTCGACAAACGCCTAACAAAACGCCAAACGCACGTGCACCTGGTGCGCATTTAACGACCATGGCCATCCAATGCTCAGTAAGGGCACTCAGAAATACACATTTGGTTCTTATATACACAGACATTTAACCCATATTCTAATTCAACTCATCGTTTGTTCACAAATTGTAATTTTAAGACTTACGATACATTCACAACAACCTTAAAAGGTCTGTTACATCGCAGCAGGATTAACTTAAGTACTATCACTGCTCACCGATGCGCACGTAAAGTTTTGGACACAATTACGCAATGTTTGGCACCTGTATCTTATTCAAATCCTTACCTTACCTATCTTCAGTCCTCTATAAGAGGTTCTTCCAACAACTGCCGTTTAAAAACAAAAGGAGGACTAAATGAGCAAAGAAACAAATGGATGCGAAGACAAGCTTTGGTAATCCTCTAGTGTTGTCAGTAGTAGCCTACCTTATGGACATGCCCAGTGCTGTGACATCAACAAATCTGTTTCCTGTGTGTGTGTGTGCGCGCGCGTGAGAAAGAAAGAGACAGTGATATAACATTATTTTTTTAAGGCTAATGAGTTGACATGATTTAGATTTTACTCAAAACTACATTTAAAAAAGTATTATTTTTTGTTGAGGCGCAATATATGAAAGATACATTTTGTTTGTTAATAAGTGAATGTGGTTACTAGTGATGTTTGTCAGTAAATAATGTCTTAAATCTTTGTGAGAGAACGCTGGTATGTGGGCGTGAATAAATCAAGCTACTTGTGTTTACTTGTACTAATGCCCTAGCAGTCTTCAAGAACTGGTGGCCAATCACATGAAGGATGAGTAATCAGCTTATTGTGGTTGTCTGTTGTCTCAGAGAGTGCAAAAGCGTCAGCTGCGGACGTTGATTCGTTTCAACACATTTTGCTTGCTCAGTAGGGCCACACAGAAGTGCAGTAATTCATCACTTTCATACAACAGGAACACTTTTTGTTATTTCTGTAAGCACTACAGAGGTTTCTACTCTCCACAGTCCCGAAGAACACGGTCAAGGACTCGTCAGTAATTAGTATGCTACAAAAATGCTTCAGTCATTTATTAAATGACTGCGAGTTCATTGTATCAAAGGAGCACACACACACACACACACAAAAAGAAAGATACGCAAATATAGCCTTGTGTGTACATGTGTTTACATTTCAGGTTGATACCATGACCTCATTCCCCTCGCGGCGGGTCACAATGCCATCTCTCAGTAGACTGTTTATTTCACACATCCTCTGACCAGCTGCCAGCTCCACAAAGAAAAGTCAGACCTTGAATCTTTTCTCATGTGTCTATTTGCGTTTCTGGTCATGTGCATCTGAAGAGATATTCATGAACTTGTGTGTGTGTTTAGTGTCAGTGGGTGAGTAGAGATATTCAGCAGAGCCATTCTAATGAAGGCATGTACTGCCACACTTTAGTGCTAATGTAACTGTGCTGTGTGTGTGTGCTTTAGGACTAGGCTATTTATAGTTTAGGGTATTTTATTTATTAGCAAATATAGACCCTCTTAATCTAATGAAAAAGTACGATGCTGTATTTTTCTTTGAAGTAAATACAAATTTGAAGAAGCTCAATCTGTGTGATATAGATTAAGTTAACTATGTTAAATTATATAAATATAAAAAGCATACAGAAGCATTTTTGCCGTCTACAATTTCGAATGCCTTAAATGAATTTTCTGACTATTTTGTAGTTAGTAACGAATATGCTTCGGTGAAATGTATCAGAGTAAAAGTATACATTTTAATTAGGAAATGTAGTGGAGTAAAAGTAAAAGTTGACTGAAATATAAAAACTCAAGTAAAGAACAGATACTCCCAAAAAATACTTAAGTACTGTAACGAAGTATTATTACTTCGTTACATCACACCACTGCTTATTATAACATTATCTTAAAATATACAGATAGCCACCATAATAAAGGCAAACTAGAAAGTCACATGATAAGTAAGTTCATCGTCCGTGGACTGTCCATAAAATATGGCCAATACTTGTGTATTGACAGTGCACAGGACCTCAGAGACAAAATGCTATCAGGGTAACACACATGACAATGATGAAATAAACATTAACTAAATAACAGAAAATGTAACACAAACACCCTATTACAGATAACAAAAACAAGAAGAAAACAAAAAAAATATTTATTAAAAATATGTCCTTTTACAGTTTTTCCACTACAAATCATCTGGTAATTCAAAGTTTTTACCTGTAAAAACAGTTTACTGTATTTTACTGTAAAATTACATTTGAATGGGATGTTAAAGGGGTCATATGATGCGATTTCAAGTTTTCCTTTCTCTTTGCAGTGTTACAAGCTGATTGTGCATAGATAAGATCCCTGAAGTTGCAAGACTAAAGTCTCAAAACCAAAGAGATATTCTTTATCAAAGTTAAGACTCTGCCACGCCCCCCTAAAACGGCTGATACGCAAATATAGCCTTGTGTGTACATGTGTTTACATTTCAGGTTGATACCATGACCTCATTCCCCTCGCGGCGGGTCACAATGCCATCTCTCAGTAGACTGTTTATTTCACACATCCTCTGACCAGCTGCCAGCTCCACAAAGAAAAGTCAGACCTTGAATCTTTTCTCATGTGTCTGTTTGCGTTTCTGGTCATGTGCATCTGAAGAGATATTCATGAACTTGTGTGTGTGTTTAGTGTCAGTGGGTGAGTAGAGATATTCAGCAGAGCCATTCTAATGAAGGCATGTACTGCCACACTTTAGTGCTAATGTAACTGTGCTGTGTGTGTGTGCTTTAGGACTAGGCTATTTATAGTTTAGGGTATTTTATTTATTAGCAAATATAGACCCTCTTAATCTAATGAAAAAGTACGATGCTGTATTTTTCTTTGAAGTAAATACAAATTTGAAGAAGCTCAAGTCAATTTGCATTTACAGCACTTCATTTTT
>NW_015645559.1:96618-105739 GCF_001515625.1 Sinocyclocheilus rhinocerous
TATTCTGTTACACCAAATACACAAAATAATGATCTTTAAAAAAGCATCATATGACCCCTTTAAACCATTTACAATTTGTCATGATATATGGTATGGTAACTTACAGAGAAGGGTTGATGTTTATTAAATTAGATCTGTCTTTTTCTATATGAAGGTCACATTAAAAGGTTATGATTTTGTGATTTTTCATTTTCAAGATTTTCAAGATTTAATATTAAATATTGTTCATTGTTTTAGCCTAGTGTAAACGGTTTCATTCTTTAACTAAAACATAAATATTATAATACAAAATAATATATATCATATAATTAACATCAAAACTGACTACAGTTCTAAATTACTGTATGTTTAAAACTATGATGATTTAAACAAAGGGTGAAATAAAAAACTTTTCAATATTTTCTGAAAATGTATACTTTGTTGTTGCCTATTCCTCATAAGTTGCTTTGGATAAATAAAAAGCATCCCCTAAATGAAAAAGTAAATGTAAAAACAAATTATTACAGTTCCTGAAGAGTTGTGTCCTTTCCATCCTGACCACAACAATTAATAAAGTTTTTTCAAAGGCTAGTGTACTTGTTTACCAAGCCTGATTGGTAGAGCATACTTGAGAAGAAACAGGAAGCATGTGATGTGACACTGAAAAATACAAGGTAAATATCACTTGTAAACAATATTAAAATATAGATCATTTCTAATTAAGCTAGTTGCGAATTTATGCAAAGGTGTGAACATATTACGTAACTGTGTATTTTGAGTAAATAGCCTAATATATAGCCTAGGCTACTACAAAATGTGCTGTATAAGCCCTAGTATTACCAAAAAACAAAAAAAAACTAAATGTATTTGATTAAAAAAATATATATATTTTTCATCACCTATTTTTCAAACACATCACATTTTCAAAAAGTCCACAGGGCCACAAAAACCCACATGGAAGAATAACAGAAAAATAAACTATTTTTACTGTCATTTTATATACCCTTTTTAACATTTATATTTAGTCATTTAGCAGACGCTTTTATCCAAAGCGACTTACAAATGAGGACAATGGAAGCAATCAAAATCAACAAAAGAGCAATGATATACAAGTGCTATAACAAGTCTCAGTTAGCTTAACACAGTACACATAGCAAGGGTTTTTTAAATTATATAATAAATAAAAAGAAAAACAGATAGAATAGAAAAAGAATAGAGCAAGCAAATGTTAGAGGCCCCTTTTTTTTGCTTTTTGTTAATTCATTTTTTAGGTCATTTAAGGGTGATTCTTTAACGTAGAGCAATTTTACATCCTAGTACTCCAAAAAAAAAAAAAGTTAGATTTGACTGTAAAAACATGGCAGCTGTGGTTGCCAGAAATTCACAATAAAAATACTGTGGCAAAATTTCCAGTATTATGGAATGCCTGTATATTTCAAAACGTATATCTTATTATCAGTGGTGTATAAATTACCTGAATGCCATACTCAAGTAAAAGTACAGATATCTTACCAGAAAATGACTTTGGTAGAAGTTGAAGTCACCGTTTAGAATATTACTAAACCGCCAGTAGGTGACAGCAAGTAACTGTTAATGAGTGAGTCATTGAGATTCAACCGATTCATTCAAACGACTGATTCATTCAGACAGAGGTGTGACGTGCATTCTTTTCGGCTCATTAAAAATGCAGAACGCAGGACCCTTTCGGTGAACGTAGCCTATTTATCGGTTTATTTATCCGGTCTGCAGGGTAAACACTTCAGTCATAACCAGCTGCTCCATTGAGAGAGTTTACCCGTATTCTGTCCGCTCGGCGGGCTGGTGATCCTTCAGTACGCCCTATGCCTCGATGACAACCCGCGGGCGAGAGCGCTTAATGAGGGAAGCTCAGAGAATTTCAAAACCAGCGCGATGCGTCATGCATCACCACGAGCCCTGCGGAGGCACACAACAGCCGCTGTAACGCAGTAAATCACTGATCTGTTCTGAGTGTGTATTTTTAAGACAGAGACCGTACAAATTTACAAGTGCATTCATCCATACTTAACATGTAATGAACAACCGAAGAGAACGCGCGAAGTTTCTTGGCAATTAATGAAGCCTCTCCATGTGATAGTGAAGTTGTGAGAAACGCCGCCATCCCTCCTTGTCGCCAGCAGAAGGCGAACACGCATTGTTTGGAGCAGCGCGCCTCTCCCATGCCTCAGGTGCAGTGTTAGCCAGCAGCCTCTTTCAAGCATGGATAAGATACAAAAATATTAGAAAAGCTAGTGTTAAAAAAGCAATTTTTTAAAAGAATAGAATTAGAATAGAGAGTGCTAGAGTTAGAGGGTCAAAAAAAGAAGGGATTAGGGTATAGGGATGAGCCCTTACGAATGGAACACAGGGTGTGTTAATGAGTGAATCACTGAATCATTTATTCAACCGATTCGTTCAAAAAGCTGATTCATTCAATAAGTAAACACCGTCCATTGCTCAGAGACGCAAAACAGTGCTGTGATCTTTGTTTGGAACTATTTTCGTTGGCAAAATTGAGCAAAAACAAGCAATATTATATCTAAAATGTAAAGTCACTTATTGCTTTACTGAACTTGTATAAAATGATTATTAAATGTGTTCATGCTGATATCTGCAGAAAAACGGTAGGCCTACTCTGTGTGATATAGATTAAGTTAACTATGTTAAATTATATAAATATATTACATGTGATAGTGAAGTTGTGAGAAACGCCGCCATCCCTCCTTGTCGCCAGCAGAAGGCGAACACGCATTGTTTGGAGCAGCGCGCCTCTCCCATGCCTCAGGTGCAGTGTTAGCCAGCAGCCTCTTTCAAGCATGGATAAGGATTATTCATTTTGACCGTGTCTGGGTAATTTAGGGATTTGAGAAACGAACGGCCTCAATCCTTATACAATATAACACAATAGTATTTACTGAACCTGTACAGGTGTTTGAAAGTAAAATACAGTCCTAGATAGGCAAAGAAACAGGCTAGAAATTATTTAAATCTCATTTAATCTTATTTGAAACTTTTTTTGTCCCCAGAGAGAACATACATAGACTTTCCTTCTGTGGTCCATACAAATGTGGTACATTTTAAAAGTATATTTAGGGTAATTTATTCTATAGTTTATTCTTCCCAGTTCTTCCCTTTATTACTAATTTGCATGAAAACATTGGACACAATATTATTCTGAGTGTGTAGGCCTACTTACAAAATAAAGTGTAAAACAGTAACAGAAGATACAACTTTAGATATAGAAGGTAAATGTAAATGTTAAATAAGCTATATCTGCATATAAAATTAAAATGTTTTAATTTTTGCATAGGCACATTAAAAGGTTACAAAAAGTTGTTGAGCATTTCCACTCAAACCACCTTAATCTTGTGTGACAACATGCCATACCCTGTCATTTAAATGCCCTATTATTCCCTTTTGAAATGTAAATAGTTAAACCAATGTGAAAAATAAAGTAATTTCTGGAGGAACAATAATGTGAAAGGTAATATGCAAAAATGCTATGTACATTTCTAACGTTTAAAACACATTTTAGTCTGGAGCAAAAACTATTAGGCCTATTCTAGAAAGTTTTGAACTTTTTAACAAAATAATCATTGTTAGAATAATAGCCTAATTTCCTCTATTTAGAATGACATTTTCTCAATAAAAAGTGTGAATTAACCATTGATGCCACACATACTAGCCTACCCGTGAAATGCCTAGGACGTAATCAATAATAAATAAAAAAAGATGCTTGACATTTCTTCTCTGTGCAACCGCGTCTAACCTCCGTGTTTTCTGAACGGTGGTCGGCCGGGGCCTCACGTGCGGGTCTGGAGTCGAGTCGTGAGGCTCGCGCACGCGTCACTCCCACCTCCCAAGCCACCGATAACCGGAAGCGACTATCATCCGTGATATTTGGGGAGACGAACGACAGCTGAGAGCACCTTTCAATGGATAAAAACATCGCCGCGTCCTCTCGATCTGTTTGACAACAACAGTGGGAGATTTCGGGAGTTTTAGTGGGAGAAAAACACAATAGACGGAACTAACGGTAAAAACGAAGTTATTGGAAATCACCGTCATCCAGGTTCGAGCCTGACAGGCATTGCTATGGTGAGTAAAAGATCAATTCAGAAACGTCTAGAAAGGCCTGGCAAAAGAAAATAATGTTTTTGGTTTATAACCCATCATATGCTATTACGACCGCAAAGATCGTGAAAATAATATTGTAACACTGATAGCCTAAAAATAGGCCTATATATTTATCTTAAAATTGGTATTTGTTTGTGAAAAGACAGTTGGGTGATTAGGACTTAGTGTCCTAGAATATGATGATGCATTCATTTAAAGGCCATCCTCTGACTGCTCAACATCAAACAGAATGGGATTATGATCAATTGAAGTGAAACAAAATAATTAATCGTATCCATATAAAGATCACGGAGGCTGAGGCATATGTTTGCGCAGTAATTCGGATCATCCAGCCACTTATAACGAGTTTAAACGGGATTTGGATCGCTGGCATTATCGCTTTAGCCATATCAGGGATTTTACGAAGGATTTGTGAATGTAAAAAACTGGACAGATGTTTGGGTTTCTGTCCGCTGGTTGCCTATGGAGATGATGATGATGGTGGTGCTGAATTTGGCTGATCTATCAAAATTAGGGAGATGCTGTTTGAACGAAGGACTGCGGTCGACTGTTTTAAGATTAATAGAACGACAACTCTTGTTTTGAGGACGTCCCCAGATTTCCACATAGCACGTTAATTATATTGATAATGATTGTCATTGAAAAGAGGAGCAATCGCGACCCCCTCCTTCCCTCACATTTCCACACCCACCCACCGTCGCACACTGGCGGTACACGAGAAAGGGTTGAAAAACACAATCCGAGGACGCCAAAACGTGCCCAAATTGCGGTGTTAATGCGAACCTTTATGCCTCTAAAACTCATTTACGTTGGAGACATTTTTGGTCAGTGAAAAAAAAAGGCACGCCCAGAGACGTTTTCTCTGTCGCCTAGACATTGTTTAACCCTTTGGGTGGGTTTCTCGTTACGTGGAATTACATCAATCTCGGTTCTTCAGTCGGTGTCGTCAGGGGTGGAAATGTAGAGCTGTTGTAGCCCCGGGCGGTGGTTTTTTAACATAAAGCTCTAGAAATGGCCGTGTAAATGGTGTCATGTACGGAGTTGGTTGCGGTTTGGGTGGACCTCGAGCCTGCGGAATGGAAATAGCCGGAGACGTCAACATGGCGACAGCTGCTTCGCCCCTGCGCTCGGGATGAATCCTCATCTATAAAGGTAGGGCCTTCAAGCTCACCTTGAGCTTCTGTCGCCACTCAATGCCTAAAATAACAATCGTGATAAACATCATCCGTCGACTGGAATCATGTATGTGGAGCTTGAGAGGTCCTCAAATATTTGACTTGTTGAAACGGTATAGGCTACTTATAAGAAAACGCCAAAAAATAACATTAGACCATTTTGAACGTTGTCTTGGGCAGTTGTTTACAGTTTGCACTCTTTAGAAATGTTGTTGTTATTATAAATCAACAAGTGAAATCCTAAGGAACAACCTGTACCGACTGAAAACACATTTAAGAATTATGAATTTCTGTATTTATGTTAATATCCTTTAAAATCGCTCTTATTTAATTCACTGAATCAGTCGTGTTAAGCACGTAAGCGTCAATGTGTCTGAAAAACTGGCATTAAGAATAACACGCGAATGTGAGGCGGTGGAGGAAGCGCGTGGAGGATGACCTGAGCTGAGCCCAGGCGCACCTGTGTTTCAGCACCATGGAGAGCAGCTGTTGCGAATCCTTGTTATTCACGACGGAGCAGAACGATTCTAACTCACAGTTGAGGAAAATGTGTAAATTCTTGATTAGAAAACAGCAACAGCCTTGTTAGGAAATGTCAAGTGATGAGTTTAGATGCTGTGTGAGAGTGAAGGGTCACTTCCTCCACAGCTGTCAGAAATCATCTTTTAAACACATATAGTGTCTGAATATGCATGCATGACTGTTTGACATTTGAGGGAAAGGTTTGATGGTAAATTCTGACACATTTCGGATGCGTAGAGTTGGCCTGGAATATTTTAATCCACCCTCTCAGTGACAAACTGTCAGGATCTTTCAATATCGTAGTAACATGAAGTAGCATGCAGGATCCACTAAGGTGACATGTTTTATACTGATGTCTATGCTAGTTTATAATTTTTGATCAAGTCTGAATGATACACTTTTTTTTTCATGGTAATGGCAGTATAATCTGAACTTTACAAGCTTTATCACAGTACCGGAGGAGCTTGCAGAATTTCTCAGTGTTTGTCAGATTTTTGACAGCTCATCAAAATGGTGAGTAGTAGCACCCTTGATTTTACCCAGGAGTACCTACTGTATATTTAAATTGTGCCAATGCCCCCCACCTCCTCTCTGAGGTTTGGTTTGACCCTGGAGACAGGTGTGCATTAGGGCAGGGCTGGGAGTAATGGCACCCCAGAGGGTTGGCTCATTTTTGGAGGGGGTTGAATAAGTGGATCATTGGATGAGTGCGTGGATGGGTGGATGCATGGATGAGGGAGTTGTTTTTTTACCTGAGGGAACAGGCTGAACTGGCTGGGTGATGGCAGGGAGAGAGAGAGACAGCTCACAGTGCTCACTCACAGACCCACACGCACACAAACAATTGCTTGCCGAATATTAGTCACAGTTGCACACTGAAATCTAGCCCAGAGCAGACTAGGGCACCCAGGAAGATTTTGTCTAGAAGACCTTGTTAGCAGAAGTTCTGCATAGAAAAACTGCACTTTTCAGTTTAATGCAACTCAAACTTGGTCATTGCACCAAGAAATTGAGTCTTAAGTACTACTGTAGATCACCCGAAAATGAAAGTCTGGTAAAAAAAAAAAAAAATGTAATAATTTCCTCACCCTCAGGCCATCCAAGATGTGGATGAGTTTGTTTCTTCATCAGAATAGATTTGGCAAAATTGAGCATCCTAGGATCCATTCACCTAGGATCCTCTGCAGTGAATGGGTGCCGTCAGAATGAGAGTTGAAACAGCTGATAAAAACATCACAATATTCAAGTAATCCACACCACTCCAGTCCATCAGTTAACTTCTAGTGATTTGAAAAGCTGTGAGTTTGTAATAAAAAAAAATATCTGTCATTAAGATTTCAAACAGTTGCTTCCAGCTAAAATATGAGTCCTCTAATCTTAATATTGCTTTCTTCAGTGAAAAAGTCTTTTTGTCTGAATCAGGAGAGAAATTTGCATAGATCAAGCAGCGAAAACAGTCCAAGACTTCTTCACTGGATGAAGTGTTATTATCAATGGAGGAAGCATTCTTAAGAATCATTATGCATTTTATTGTGGTGTTTTGGCCAGAACACCTCAATAATGGATTTTTGTTTTATTTTACAAACACACAGCTTTCCACTTTATAAGATGTTAATTGATAGACTGGAGTCATGGTGATTGCTTGTGGATTGCGATGTTTTTTTATCAGCTGTTTGGACTCTAATTCTGATGGCACCCATTTACTGCAGAGGATCCATTGGTGAGCAGGTGATGTAATGGTAAATTTCTCCAAATCTGTTCTGATGAAGAAACATCGTTGGATGGCCTGAGGGTAAGTACATTTTCAGCAAGTTTTTGGGTAAATTACACCTTTAAAATACGTTTCAAATTATTATATCAATATATCTTCTTAAGTATTGATTTATTTAAGATATGATTCCCACTCTGGGCATGTAAGTTTCATGCAGTTTTGTATAAGGATGTTAGTAAAACAAGCTTTCCAAAATCTGCAACAGTTTTTTCACCTCTGCTTTTCAGTGTGGTAGTTATTTGTGAAAAAGGAAAGAGTGAATAGCAGATTTTATTTGGTCACAGACTCAGTTTTGCAAATGATTTCATTTTCATTCATTAAAGGCGGACATGATCTATGCAGGATCCAGTGAGTTAAAAAGATACTACTGATTACAGTGAGTTAACAAAGAGACTAATGATTTTTCAGTTTGCTTGGTGAAATGTTTATTGCAACTACTACTATGCCTTTCCAGTTGGATGAGGACTAAGGTTTTGCATCGTGGGTGGTTTGGAGCAGCAGTGTCAACTGTTGTTTATGTAAAAAGAAATCCTAGTTCTAGAAAGTTCTAGAAACGAAAACAATTACTGTTTTTGTTATTTTTTTTCTTTTCACAGCTGTCAACCGCATTGGTTCAGTTTGATTCATGTCAGTTTTATTTGAACTTTTAAAAAAGTATTATCTAAAAAAAGGTAGAATGGAGCCTGAGCATTTGGATTTGGAAAGGCATAACGTTTTATCTTTAACATGGTTTAGAAAACAAGAATGAGGGCTTAATATTTTTTGTCTTGAATCCACCAGTTTGAATTGCAAGATTGTTTTGTTGTATGAATCAGATGTATGAATCTGCATGTTTTGGGGGGATGGGGGGGGATTGAATTTCAAAATCCATTTTTAGACAGCCAGATGCATGCTCAGGTGCCACTTATGCATGTAATCATCAATGTAATCATCTACCAAAACTGGGTTTTGGATTCAAGTGTGAGTTCTGTGAAATAGAGTGTGTTACACAGCAATAAAATAAAAGGACATCAAATATTGATTTGACTTGAAATTATGTGAGAAAAAACAAAGCAGTGTAGGAAATTAGTCAGTTATACAGTTAGACTGAGAAATTCTGTGATTGACCAATCAGAATTCACAGTATTACAAATTGTCATGTAATAAAATACACTACTGTTCAGAGGTTTGGGGTTGGTAAGATTTTTTAATGTGTTTGAAAATAAAAACAGTGAAATTGTGTAATATTAATACAATTTTAAATATTTTTATTAATATATTCCTGTGATGGCAAAGCTGACTTTTAGCAGTCATTACTCCAGTGTCACATCATGATCCTTCAGAAATCATTCTAATATGCAGATTTGGTGCCATATAACCTTATTAAAACAGTTGTGCTGCCCAATAAACTGATACATGTTTTGAACAACATTTATTTGAATAGATTTTTTGTAACAGTTTAAAAGTTATTACAGTAATTTTTACTGTCATTCTTGCTGAAAAAAAATATTGACCCCAAACTACAAAGTATGATCATTTC
>NW_015645559.1:105749-113143 GCF_001515625.1 Sinocyclocheilus rhinocerous
TCTTTCCCTCCCTCATGCTTTCTTCATCTCTATATCTCTTTCTTCTCCCCCCCCCCATGTCTTACATATACGTCTCTATTCTTTGAGACTCTGAATCTTGAAGGAGATGGGGGATTCATAGGGGTCATGGAGCCCCTGGGAATATAACTGATTCGCTCTGAGTACACGCCCAGTTTGGTGCTCACAGTTCTGGCCACAGCACTCAGGGCAGCACGCCAGACTGGCTATTTATGCCTGGTGACCCGCAGGCATTGCTGCTCTACTGTAACATACAGAGCTGGTACAACCATCCGGTTCTGTAAACACACACACACACACACACACACACACACACACACAAGCTGCATCTAATGGCACTGCATGAATATTAACAGCCTCTTTATTGGTAATAATTAGAATATGAAATCTTCTCCCAAGTCTCCATTGTGATGCTGATCGTCGTGTAAATAAATTGCCAGTGGTTATTTCATGTTTTAAATGGCCACAGATTGACTCAATTCATAAAAATGAACGACTTCCACTTTAATTATCAATCTCCTCTCGCAGCCACTGTGCATTGAACGTGTGATTTCCTTCCTTCAGCTCCCAGAGTGACCGGAGATTAGCTGGTGCAGCTACCAGAGCAGGATGTCAATATGGCTGCTCATCTGCTCGTTCCACCCAGACCTGACAGCTTCCGGCCCTTCTCGCCTGAGTCTCTCGCTGCTATCGAGCGCCGCATCGCAGAGGAGGCGGCCCAACGGCCCAAAGGCGAGAGACGGCCTGATGATGATGACGAAAACGGGCCCAAACCCAACAGCGATTTGGAGGCGGGAAAATCCCTGCCCTTTATCTACGGAGACCTTCCGTCCGAATTTGTGTCCGTCCCGCTGGAGGACCTGGACACCTACTACAGCAACCAAAAAGTATGTGTGAGAAGATTTTAAAATGGAAGCTTGTTATTTGCGTTTAGACGGCCAGCAGGACTTCAGTCTGGTGTTATAACGTGTATCATTCTCTGTAGTTACATAACACCTTGTGAAACATATTTGAAAAGAGATTGTCGCAGATTGTGTGCACTGTAACCACAATCCATTTTTCTCTGCTTCAGACCTTTATAGTATTGAATCGTGGGAAGGCTATATTTCGCTTTAATGCTACGCCAGCTTTGTATATTTTGAGCCCCTTCAATCCATTGAGGCGAATCTCTATCAAGGTCCTGGTGCATTCATATCCTTTTTCAGCTGAATGGATGTATGTAAGCATCTAAACAACGTATAGATTAGTCTCCAGACTTTTCACTTGCAACATACATTCTTGTCTACATCATCTTATTTTGATAGAACACTTAGACAGGACCCAACATCTGACAATCTGACCAGCATACATACTGTATAACGTTCAAAAGTTTGGGTTCTAAGATTTTTTTAATGTTGATGAAAAATGTCTCTTAAGGCTGCATTTATGTGATCAAAAATACAGTAAAATAGTAGTATTGTAAAATATCATTACAATTTAAAATAGCTATAAAAAATAAATGTTTCTGGTTTTTTTTAAACTATTTTAGTTATGGAATTTATTCCTGTGATGGCAAAGCTGAATTTTCAGAAGCCGTTACTCCAGTTTTTAATGTGACATAATCTTTCAGAAATCATTGTAATATGCTGATTTGGTGCTCAAGAAATGATGTTAAAAACATATTTTTTTTAGATACTAATACGTTTTTTTCAGGATTCCTTAATGAATAAAGAGTTCAAAAGAACAGCATTTTTTATGAACTGTCACTTTACTATTACCTTGACCAATTCCGCTTCTGTAAGTTGAATCGTTTGCTACTAAGTGCCTCAAAAAATATTTTTTTAATATCTTTCAAATATTTGAAGCTACAAGCCTGGCAAATGTTTGGCAAATCCAATAATTATTTCTTCCTCTTAAGCATTGATAATACAAAGACAATTACCGTAGGTGTGCTGTCTGAGGCTGCACTTGACATTAGGTGTAGTTGGGTGAGTATACATGCAATATTTGTGTGTGTTTGTGTCTTTGTGTATATTCCTTGACTGCTGCTCACAATGTTCAGTTTTGTGATCATGTGCACAATCTTGACCAACTGCTCCTTCATGACCCTCAGCAATCCCCCGGACTGGGCCAAGAATGTGGAGTAAGTCACATCATTAACACCGTTATGCATAATTTTACAGTTTAATCTTTTGACAAAATTGTCAAAATTGTCTTTCTCTTCCAGGACAATGAACTAAACATATTGATGATCTTGTATGGACATGATTTTGTCCAAAAAAGTAATCTGTAGATTGTGTCCTCTCCCCCTTATTTATATATTTATATAACAGCTGTTACTGACTAACAAAACCGTGTAGCAAATCAGGGTTTTTTAGGACTTTTAAAATTAGAAAATTATAAATGTATAAATAATTTAATAAATAAAATAATTTATCCTAAAATAAAAAATTTTCTATTTTTATTCGGTGGAACAAAACATGCATAGTTTTTATTTTATAGTGACCAACCATATCTGTTCATTTCTAAAAATGCAAAAATAAACACCAAAAAAGCATCATAAAATTGGTTTATACTCTACAGTTCATTCTTGTGCACTGTATTCTATGTTTTCTAAAGCCATACAGTAATTTTGTGTGAGGAAATGACTGAATTTATGTTATTGTTCAATGATATTCTTCCCCTCTAGTGAGCTGTTAACTCAAGAACTGCTGTGAGTAGATTGAGTCAGTGAGTTAACCTTGTTGAACAAAATGGAATGATTCGTTCATGAATCATTTGGTGCCTTTTAGTGAACTGGATCAATTGGATCCTCAAAAGAACATTTTTTCAATGGTTTCATTTTTGAATTCAATGCGATGCAGAGTCATTTCAGTAAAAATAAATAAATGAAGTCTATTCCTTGCACATACTGTAGTATCATGGTTTCTGAAGACTTGGAATTGACTGTAATATAGAGGACAAGTTGTATGAACCAACCTATGGTGTTTTTTGTTTTGTTTTGTGCAGCTTAACATATATCTTGTCTCCTCTTTTTTGTTTCATAGAAATACACTTTTGAGAATAAGTACATCCTTTTTAACTTCAGCCCATCAGCATTCCTTGCGCTGACTTTTTTTTCCAATAGGAAGTTTGTCAGCACAGCAAAAAAAATAGCATCATTACATGGGATCTTTAACACTCGATTGTTTCAATTTCATACAACTTATTTGTTCTTAGTGGAGTTTGTTTGTGTGCATTCAGGTACACGTTCACAGGGATCTACACCTTTGAGTCCCTGATTAAGATCCTGGCACGGGGCTTCTGCGTGGGGAAGTTCACTTTCCTGCGAGACCCCTGGAACTGGCTGGACTTCAGCGTCATTCTGATGGCGTGAGTATCTCTGAAGACAGATGCTTCTCATGCTTATTATTTTGTATTAAAAACATAAGACAAATGAGACCGTACACTGTTTTTCCTGAATTGTTAATGCGAGTTTGCTCAGATAGTTTTGGACACATTGATGAAGGAAAGCTGGTGAATCCATGTCGGTTGCGGTTGTGTGCGTTTGAGCGAGTGTGTGCGTCATTTGTGGTAACTCTCTATTTGATTCTACAGGTATGTAACTGAGTTTGTAAACCTAGGCAATGTGTCAGCTCTCCGTACTTTCAGAGTGCTCAGAGCTTTGAAAACTATCTCAGTCATCCCAGGTAAGGGATGTGTGTGTGCGCGTGTGTGTATAGACGTGCGCATGCGTGTGCACGTAAACACAGGTGTCAGTCAGGTGTGTGTCTCTGTGTGACGTTTCCCTCTGCTACCCTGTCCTGTCCTAACATGCGTGCGTGTGTGTGTGTTTGTGCGTGCGTGTGTGTGTGACCCCTCCCCCTCCCTACAGATATGTAACAGAATTTGTGGATCTGGGCAATGTCTCAGCACTGAGAACCTTCAGGGTTTTACGAGCACTCAAAACTATATCAGTGATTCCAGGTGAGGGCTAGCTCACAGGCTGCCTCTCTCTCCATCTGAGCTCTCGCTCACTCCATCCCCTCCTCCGCTGGCCTCTCTCTCTCATTCTGTCGCTCCCAGCGGTCAGAGAAAGCAGGAATCCGCTCGGGCGTAAAAAACGGGATTCCAGGCTTTTAAAAACACATTCTGTAGTTTTTCTTATATCCCTTCTGCCGGGCTCTGCTCTGTTATTTCCCAAAGACCATCACGCCTTGGGAAAGGTCTCCCATCATGCCTTGGGAAATAGACAACTGGGCATTTTTGAGTTGTGTTGCTTTTTTTGCATGAGACATTGCTGAAGCCTATAGCCTGAGATAGAGAACTTGAGACCCTCTACTCTTCTCTTCTCCTCTGTTTGCTGTTTGAGTTCTATGTGCATGCGCACCGTCGGCCGTGCCCGTTGTTTGCCTGCTGCGTGTGTGTGTGTGAAGCGCACACACACACACACACACACACACACACACGCATGCACAGGCAACACTCGCACTCACTGTTTTACACTGCATGATTTAATGTTGTTTATACGCAATTTCACATACATTTATTCAACTAACATGCGCACTAATATTTAAAACCATGTTTTAATCACCAAAAGCTTCTGATCTTTGCTTTCTTTTTACTAATTTATTATATCTAAAGCAGAAAGTTTTCTAAATTTGTAGTGTTATTCTAGATAAAAAAAAAAATTTAAAAAAAAGGATTGAAGTAACTATATTGTTAAAATTATAATTAAGGTAAAATTAAAATTATAATTAAAATTATTATAATTAATAATTGTCAGATTATATGGAATAGTTCAGCCAAAAATGAAATTCTGCCATTTTTTGTCCGTATTCATCCTCATTATTCCAAACTAAACCTGTATGCTGTTTTCTAAGATAGCTTTGTGTAAAGAACAAATCAGAAATTGAGTCTTAATTTAAATATACACTACACAAGATTTTCAAGATACTAAACACTAAATTAATTTTCTTTTTCTGTTGTCACACAAAGCTGTCATCTGACCTCAGAAGGTTTGAAATGTAGTACACCAGTTGTATAGGACACTTTTATGGTGCTTTCAGGGTGTTTTTTTTTTTTGGAGCTTGACAGCTGTGCTTGCTATGAACTGTCACTGTGTAGAATAGAGCTGTGTCAATTTTCTTTTTGTGTTTAACAGAAACAAATAACAACATACAGGTTTGGAATGACATGAGGGTGAATAAATAATGAGTTTCTGGGTGAACCATTCCTGCAATTAAAAAAAAAAAATCAGCAGGATGACAGAAAGAGTAACACTTTAATAATAAGGTGCATTAGGTATTATGAACTAACAATGAACAATAATTTACAGTATTTAGGTTCAGGGTAATTTATAAATGCACTGTTGTTCATTGTTATTCATGTTTGTGATAATGTTCATTTCACAAAATATCTATAACTTTATCAGTAAACTTACAAATTTATATTAACCTAAATGTTGTAAAAGTTAATATAGCTATCATTATACATAATGTTAATGTATTAGACCTTATTCTAAAGTGTTACCATAACAGCCTGTCCATATCTATATAGCTGTACTGACCATTCTCACATTGTGTTTGAGTTGATGTGTGTATCGGGAGTGTTTTTGACCACCGTTGCGTGTTCCTCAGGGCTGAAGACTATCGTTGGCGCTCTGATCCAGTCGGTGAAGAAGCTGTCAGACGTGATGATCCTGACTGTGTTCTGTCTGAGTGTGTTTGCTCTGATCGGACTGCAGCTCTTCATGGGAAACCTGCGGCATAAGTGTGTGAAGATGCCAGAGGTCAATGTCACTGAAAACCTGACCGCCACGCTGAACTATAGCACTGGTTTAGAGCTGCACAGCACCTTTAACTGGACAGAGTACATTAGTGATGAGAGTAAGTGAAGAATGTGTGCTTCTCTCTCTATGTGTGTGTGTGTGTTATTGAGATGCTCGTTGACACTACATGTCCTTGAGGACGTGAGGAATGCTCCACTGGCCCAAGAAAAATGAGTCATCTAGTTCTCAAAGCACTCTTACGGTTGTGTGTGTGGATGTGTGTTGCCTCACGGTGAGTGTGGTTTAAAGGCTAGCCTTTTTTAGACAATTTAGACAAATGCACTTCCTTCAAGCTATAGGATTCAGGGCTAGAAACATACTGTACATCTTTGTGTGTATATATTTATTAGCTTTGTATCTTTATATTGTTTCTTGACATTTAACTTGTGCCTTTCCCCTTTTTAGGCAAGTATTATTTCCTCCCAGGCCGCAAAGATCCTTTGCTATGTGGAAATTCAAGTGATGCTGGGTGAATATGTTCTTTTAGATTTCACATGCTAGTGAACAGAATATAGATAGATTAGATGTTGTAATATAAAGAAAGGTTTTTTCTTCAATTGAAATATTGCAGGTTTACTTAATCCAACATTTTTTTAGCCAATTTTTAATTGGTTATGTGTATGTAATGCTTTGTTTCTCAGCCTTTTTGATTCTAAGCTGGTACTGGTTATAGGTAACTATAACTTAATTTTAAAGGGGTGGTTGATTGCGATTTCACTTTTTTAACGTTAGTGTGTAATGTTGCTGTTTGAGCATAAACAATATCTGCAAAGTTACGAAGCTGAAAGTTCAATGCAAACGGAGATATCGTCTTTTAAAGTTTACAATACAACTGAAGCACATGCCGCTGAGGTGACGGGCGGGACATTTAGACGCGCACTAGAGGCGGTTTAGCCAGTCACAACACACTGGGCTAGCTAACCAATCAGAGCCCATCACCTATTTCTGAGGGAGGGGCTTCATAAAAACAGGAAAAGATCAGCCCGTTTCTCAGAGAAGGGATAGAGCGGTGTGGAATAAAGGTAAATTAAGTGAAAAATAATGAGCTTTTTTTTTTTTTAACGAAGCATTAACTCATGTTAGACTGCACCCCATAAACACAATCAAGCCTAGAAAAAAAACAGTGAACCACCCCTTTAACCCCTGGGAAAGAAAGGTCTTTTCAGTTGTAATAATATTTCACAATATGGCAGTTTTTACTGTATTAAGTAAAATTTAATTTAATTTACTGATTAAATACAAAAATCATTTACATGATTTTTGGTTCATTGTGATTTCACTTTTTAAACGTTAGTTAGTGTGTAATGTTGCTGTTTGAGCATAAACAATATCTGCAAAGTTACGAAGCTGAAAGTTCAATGCAAACGGAGATATCGTCTTTTAAAATTCTGGCAGTTTAATGCCTACAAAAATGGCTGGTAGGGACTACAACTTCCCAGGTTCGTGACATCACAAACCCAGATAAACCCCGACCTCGGGAAAAGGCAGCAAAGGGGGCGAGGCCATGCTGCGCTGCTAGAGAGAAGAGGAAGAGAAAACGTCTCCAGGTTACGTATGTAACCATGGTTCCCCGAAGGGAACGAGACAC
>NW_015645559.1:114158-116227 GCF_001515625.1 Sinocyclocheilus rhinocerous
TCACAACACACTGGGCTAGCTAACCAATCAGAGCCCATCGCCTATTTCTGAGGGCGGGGCTTCATAAAAACAGGAAAAGATCAGCCCGTTTCTCAGAGAAGGGATAGAGCGGTGTGGAATAAAGGTAAATTAAGTGAAAAATAATGAGTTTTTTTTTTTTTAACGAAGCATTAACTCATGTTAGACTGCACCCCATAAACACAATCAAGCCTAGAAAAAAAACAGTGAACCACCCCTTTAAGACTTATTGTGACACCCCTGAAAGTTTGCTGAGGCCCCCTAGTGGGCCCCGGCCTCCTGGTTGAGAACCACTGATATGATGTCCCTTGTTGGGCTAAATTGCTTAATTTTTTTCACTGAATATACTGAAAATATTTTTTCATATTCCTTGGAATAACAGGCAGTGTCCAGAGGGCTTCACGTGTATAAAAGCAGGTCGTAATCCTGACTACGACTACACAAGCTTTGACACATTCAGCTGGGCCTTCCTCTCACTCTTCCGACTCATGACACAAGACTTTTGGGAAAACCTCTACCAGCAGGTACAGCCCTGACATCAGCTTACCATCCATCTGGTCTCAATATCCTCCTGTAGACATGAAAAGACACCCTATATCCTTCTACAATGTCTAGGCCATGGCTATTTATTTCTTATAAACATTATACCACACCATTGTTTCTTGAAGCTCCAGCACAATAGCAAAACAAATTTAATTTTGTCTGAGTTGTGAGCTAATTGAATGCAATGAGAGTATGTGAGTATGGTCAAAAAGTTTAATGTCATACGCAAACAAATAGGAACTGACCCTTCGCTGGAGTTTGATTGACAGGCTATCTGACCAATCATAATGCCGAATCTGCTATTTTGTCCGACAAACAAATCAGACAGGAGATTAGATTTACATCAGTGGACTTGAACTTGAAAAATGGTGTGTATTGACATCTCTCTGCGGTTGAAACAAGATACCTTCTGATGTTCATGCATGTTTATTTTGTGCTATAACTAGTAATTATTACAATTTATGATTACTTTAATAACAATTTCTCAGAATGAAGTAAGTTTGGTACACTTAATTCAGTTTCTTTACTGACTGGACCAACCAAAGTTGCATCTGATATCACATACTGTCAGAGTAGGTTCAAATTTTTGATGAAGAACTCTTTGTGACCATGAAAAAGGAATGTTCTATATGTAGTATGAAAAGTGTGTAGTTTGAATGAAATGTTGGAAGTGTCATTTGACCTGCATTGCAAGTTGCGTTGCTTCAGAGCAATTCACAACTCCATGGCCTTATTGGATAGTAAAGTGTCCAACTGACAGATCAACCGGGTACTTTGCACCTGCGGATTTATGCATATTATGCATATTTGCATATACTCTTATCACATACTGTTTTCGCCTACTATATAGTACGGAACTAAGAGTATTCTGACACAGGGCAATTTTTTTCTGTTGTAGGTGATATTTTAAAAATAAAGAAAACATTATGAAGTTTAGCCCATTCTCCTGTATGCATTAGAAAACATCAGCATCTCTCCATTAACTAATCAATATCCTTTCACTTGTTTTTTCATTCTCTTTTTTCCAAAAAAGCATTTTTGTAACATTTTGTTCGTGTATGTGTGTTCTGTCTCTCACAGACCCTGCGTGCAGCTGGAAAGCCCTATATGATCTTCTTTGTTCTTGTGATCTTCCTGGGCTCCTTCTATCTGGTGAATCTCATCCTGGCTGTGGTGGCCATGGCATATGATGAGCAGAACCAGGCCACCATAGAAGAGGCTCAACAGAAAGAGGAAGAGTTTCAAGCCATGCTAGAACAGCTAAAGAGACAGCAGGAAGAGGCACAGGTAGCAAACACACATAGACACACTCATACTAGCATGTCAGAATACACAAACAGAGTACTTGTAATTAGATTAAATTACATTAAAAACACTTGTAATCAGACTACAGTTACTTTTTTATTGATTACATGATTATATATTATTCACACAATAGCAATAATTTATTCATAATTGTGACCCATACTGGCAAAATGAGTCGGAATGAGCACAGGCTAATTTTCAGC
>NW_015645559.1:116502-126484 GCF_001515625.1 Sinocyclocheilus rhinocerous
ACATTTCTGTCACACGCTTGAGGTATTCGGCCAATCATAACGCACTGGATAGCTGGCCAATCACAGCACAACCTCGCTCTTCAGACCGATGAGCTTTGTAAAAATCGACGCGTTTCAGAAAGGCGGGGCATAGAGGAGAAACAATTATGTACAGTATGTGGAAAATAATGTTTTTTTTTAACCTTAAACCGCATAAACACATTTCATTACACCAAATACACAAAATAAAGTTCTTTTTAGCAACATCATATGATCCCTTTAAGTCCTTGCCTAGCAATCCCAATGCTCCAGATAGTAATTAAACATCTAAAATTATTTATATTTGTATGTTTTCTGAGAGGAGTACTTTTTCTCTGCTTTTTGTGCTGACTCTCATCCGAAGCGCGCAATCCTGATAAATATACACAGAATTACAGTATTTAAGTATTCAATCAAACATAATCTGTTATGGCTTAAGTGAACATTTGGGGAACTGTTGTGGAAAAACATCTGATGTGTAACATTATATTAGATCTGTGCATTACAGTAGGTCTTAATATATAGGCCGTCTGTCTCATTAATGTTAATCTAAAGATAAAAGAAAAGAGGGAATGACTTGCTGCTCTTGATTGAACTGCTTTGTAGTTTTAATAATCAATTTATTTGTAATTAACACACTAAAGGGATTTTTACATTTGATAATTTGTTTTTCTTACTCGAATGCTTTTGTTTATATGTAAAATGAAAAGGGTAATGCATTTTTTTTTTCTTATATTTGTTCTATTGTTTTTTTTTGGCATCTGTTCTTAGTCATAATAACAAAAATAAAATAAAAATAGCTATATTGTGATTACTAATGTAGTAATTATCAGAGTTGGATAACGCAGTAATGTAATGCGTTACATTTTAAATGTATGTAATTTTATTACAGTTACTAATTTCAGTAAAATTACCCGTTACTTAAAGGTACAATATGTAAGATTTTCGTAATAAAATATCCCAAAACTACTTGCACAGTGTTATATATTTTATGCAGTTGTGTATTTATGTTATTCCAAAAGTTCCTAAGGATTTGTAAATCCAGAGAAATTCCAATTTTGAATAATGACTTGTCCCTGGTCATTGTCGCATATCCTCAGTTTCCGCTTGTAGAAACTATGGCAACACACAGGCACAAATGCTGCTGTACAGTTAAACTAAATCCATTACGGCTGTCGCGAATAAAATGCAAATCAAATGAAAAGTGTTGACCGCAGCATTAAATTGAGATCTGCTCAGTGTTGCGCCATGATTTTTCATGCGTTTTACAGTGTTGCGCATTATAACCAATCACACACGAGTCTGTTGAGCTTATGAATGCAATGGCCAATCAGAGGCGTTCAGATGAGTTTTTGTTCAGTGCACGGCGCTTTGTGCGCCGGCACGGCTCCAGCGCGGTTGAATCTAATGTTTTGAGGTGAATGTGTGGCAGTCAGGTGTGGATATTTACTGTACTTCGCAATCACAGATTCTAGCCTACCTCTTGGCACAATTTTAAAGAAGTTATTAGTAATTTGTAGTGAATTACTTTTTTTGAGCAACTTAACTAATTATTATTAAGAAAAAAACTGGAGGAAAAATGCAATGTTGTTAGGTGATATTGATTTGGAACGTTCAGAAAACTTTAATTTTGCTGACTCTATCGACTTGAAATGGGTGTAGCTCAGTCATTTTTTGTCATTTTGAAGGTCTTAAAGCTGCAGTCCGTAAGTTTTGCCTCTTTGTCGCCATCTCTGTTTGAAAACCTGCAATTGCAGCTGTTTGCGGAATTATCTTCCTTGCCTGGGTCAGAGTATGTGAGCGGAGTGGAGCGGCAACAATTTCCCCTCCGCGCTCCGAGCATTTAATAATTACTCCGCTCCAGCTCCGCGTTCACCATTTCCCGTTCCCGCTCCACTCCACTCCTCGCTCACTGATATCAAAAACACCGCTCCGCGGCTAAAGTATTTCAGTTTGTTTGAAATATCACATTTCTGTTCATAACATATATTAAAAAATAAAATAACAGGAGAGTTTCAAAGTGGCTTATTGAAACACTAGTGTGCAACCATCAAAATGATACATTTAATTATTCCAGCTGCTGTTAGAAAAGGCTATAAACGATCCGCCACCTGCAGCATCCTCACATGCGATAGCCTAGTAGCCGGGACAACTTCTTTATGTTTATAGACGTGACGTAATGACGCGGCAGCATGCTCGAATTTCCCGCGAAAACCTACCTGTACCACTCAAATTAGAAAACATTATTATAAGCTAACCGTTGTGAATAGGGCTATAGTAAGGCGATTGTTTTGAACACTGGCTGGTTATGTACTTGCTCAAATATTGATTTCGGATCATTTTTAACCAAAAGAAGTTACGGACTGCAGCTTTAAATAAAAGTAACTTATTTTTGAAGATTTGGTCATTGTGACTCATTTTGCCAGAAGAGGTCACAATTTATTGATTCTCCCTAATTCCTCTTTTTCATCTTTTAAATGTTCCTTTCTAAAATAGCCTACTGCTTATATACATTCAGAAAGTCTTCAGAAAGACATTTCACACAGAGATCAGTCAGATAGCTACACAGCATTTGACCACAAGATTATTCTATTTAAATCAATGTGATAAACAAGTTAGGGCAAAAGTAACCTAAAAGTTATCAAAAAGTAGCTTAAAATGTGTAATGAATTACGTTATTAACTACAATTTTTGTCATGTAATTTGGAACCCAGTAACAAAATACTATTTGTAAGTAATCTACCCAGCTCTATACACAAACATATGTTCACTTGCACAGACCGTTTTTAAATTTTTTCCCCTTTGATTTACAGTTATTATGTGTTCTCATTATTTTTGTTTTGATCATTATGTTGTTCTCCTTTCCTGATCTTTGATCTCTTCCTCTGCCTTCGTCATCTCTTAAGTTTCTCAGCTCCACACTTGCTGCGGATAACACTGCCCTGTCGCCATGGAAACCGACAGATAATGAGAGCGAGTGAGGGAGTGTCCTTTCTCCTAGTAAACATAAAAAAGAGAAACAAGAGGAAGACAGAAAGCGAAAGAATCACAGAAAAAGACGCAAAGAGCAAGATGTAGATTAACTCCAAGATGGCGACTATGCATTTTGGATGGTGGCAGATAGATAGATAGATAGATAGATAGAGCTGTTTACTAGTAATTGGGCTTATTATGTGTGATTCCAAAAGTTAAGACAAAAAAGACATTATAAGGAAAAAGGAAGTAATTAGTGAGAATGAAATAAAGTGCCAAAGGTCAGCAATGCGATCAATACCTGTAATGTAGTCTGTCAGTTCGCGCGCGTGCAAAACGCACTTTTGATTTGCAGAATTGCGGCAGAGATGTAATCCCATAGGTTGCCCCTGACAACGGAGCTTGTGCTGTGATTGGTCGGCAGGTTGCGGCGGCAGCAGCAACAGAGAGTGGGGAGTACAGCGGGAGGGGGGGCTTGTCAGAGGAAAGCTCCTCTGGGGGGTCCAGACTCAGCTCCAAGAGCGCTAAAGAGCGAAGAAACAGGAGGAAGAAAAGAAAACAAAGGGAAGAAGAAGAGAAAGCCGATCAGGAAAAGTTCCATAAGTCCGCCTCAGAGGACAGCATTAGACGGCCTGGATTTCGATTCTCCATCGATGCCAACCGACTCTCGTATGAGAAGAAGTGTTCCACTCCCAATCAGGTGACTACTTCCTTTTTGTAGAATTATGGGAAATGTAGTTTGATAAGCCTTTCTTTGTTCATCAGATAATTCTTAGCTTCTCAACTATATTGTTACTGAGGTTAGGTGGGTGGAGTGCTAATCGACTCAAGAAGTGTGATAAGGAGACAGAAAATATTAGCTCATTAAAATGTTCAGTTATGCACTTATACACAGGAGGATTACAGTGCTAAAGGTGGCACAGATGCATTACACAGATGCCTCAGAAGTAATCCAAATGTAAATGTGGTTGAGATATGGTTTCATTTAATTCTAACAAATCTGAATCCACTAGAAATATACTATGGCGTGTGGGTTACGGCATTAAGAGTTATGGCATGTGGATGCACATTAATCTCCAACAGCATTATTCACAATATAGACCAAATCGCATATGCAGTTTTGAAATATAACATAATATGAGCACATGACATAACAAACGTAAACTAGAGAAACAAAATGAATTCATTTTTACACATTTTTGCACCAGCATGCACAATTCAAAACTAAGGGCAGGCATTTTGATGTCATGACAAACACAAACAAATTTAGTTATTACAAATCTAATTAGTACAAACTTAGAAGACCATGTGACGTTTGTGTTCATGTGTTGATGTATTTTGGAGTTTGGGGTAGGACATATTGAAGGGCTTTTTAAATTGCTAATAGCCTTTAGTTTATATCACAGCCATGAACCTTAATTTGCTACTTGCTACTTTTGCTAGTCAGAGGCAGTCTTTTTAGAGACCTTTTGACCCCGCCATACCAATTTTATTAAATTCAACAGGAACAGCATTGTTGATATTGTTGTTAATATTATATATACATATATTTACACACGCATATATAGTAGTCAACATTTGAAGTGGATCAAAAAAGTTCATCAGTTCATCATAAGACAAGAACGCATTTTGGTTTTAGGTTTTAGGACAACTTTGATGAAAGATTTTGATCCACTTCAAATGTTGACTAGTGTGTGTGTGTGTGTATATACATACATACATGCTTACATACATACATTAGATTTAAATTAGATTCATATATGACTATATAAATGTGTCTCTTGCATAGATTATTCAACTTTTCTGTGCAGTACTAGTGTCGTAAAGCAAGTTATTCACCTTCTGAGTTTAGTGATAAATGATTTAATTATTAATCCAGTAATATTAGGACTGGAATAACACATATTGTTCTGTGTGCTGGTTATCGGACACATAAACAGTCAATCAGAATCGTACTTTACATTTTCTCTTTGTTTTTATCTCTTTTTCAGTCTCTTCTCAGCATTCGTGGATCTCTCTTTTCCCCAAGGAGGAACAGTCGCGCTAGTCTGTTCAGTTTTCGCGGTAGAGCGCGAGACTTTGGCTCAGAGAATGATTTTGCAGACGATGAGCACAGCACATTTGAGGATAGCGACAGTCGCCGCGGATCGCTCTTCGTACCTCGTTGTATTGAGAGACGAAGTTCCACTGTCAGTCACTGCAGCCTTGCTCCCAGAATTATGCTCCCAGCCAACGGGAAAATGCACTGCACAGTCGATTGCAATGGAGTGGTCTCCCTGGTGGGCGGGACATCTGTGCCAACATCACCAATCGGACGTTTGTTACCTGAGGTAGAGTAATTGAAATGCATAAGGAAATTAAACCTTGTTATGTTATGTTAACAATAATATGCTCAATCCTCAAGATGTGTTTTTATTCTTTCTAGGGCACAACCACTGAGTCTGAGGCACGTAAAAAACGTTCAGGATCACACCAGCCGTCTGAATATCTGGATGAGACGGTAGCCAGGAAAAGAGCTCTCAGTGTGGCCAGCATTTTGACAAATACTATGGAAGGTCTGAGACACACTGACCTCACACATGCACACAAATGTGTTAAAATCACATACAATAAAACTTTTTGACAATTTTCCATAATGGTTTAATTCTGTTCTCTGTGATTTCTAAGAGAATAAAGAAAATAAAGTAAGATTCTTTCATTTTTAGCCACATTTCGATTTCATTTATTAATTAATTTGGCTTTCTCTGGCAAAGTTTGTGTTATTTACTGATAAAAGTAAATTATCAGTAATTTGTTCAATTGTGTCTTGAGTATTAAATGAGTGACATATCTGTAAAAGGGTTTGTTTTAGATGCAGTCAGTATGTTCATATTATATATTCCATTGTAGATCTAATCATTCAAAAACGTACAATTTCCCTTTGATTAGCTATGAAAATGAAGATCACCCTCACACACTCTCACACTCATCTACTGACCTTTAAAAACTGACTTTAAGTCACATAGTTGCTGACGCTGCTGACATGCCAGTGTAATTATTTCTGAACGCCTCGCATGCACTCTCAACTTAATTTTCAGTCATCACATACACACACAATCTTCCAACAGACAATACAGACATGTGGACTTTTTTTGCAATGCAACCGTAATGTGAAAGCTATTTGAAAGCCATAGTTTTTAACATTTGATGGATCTAAACTGCAAATGATTTCTGTTCACAGAACTTGAGGAATCGCGGCAGAAGTGCCCTCCATGTTGGTACAAGTTTGCCAACAGCTTCCTGATCTGGGACTGCTGTCCAGCCTGGCTGAGGGTGAAGGAGATTGTGAACATGGTGGTGATGGATCCGTTTGTAGACCTGGCCATAACCATCTGCATTGTTCTCAACACACTCTTCATGGCTATGGAGCACTACCCTATGACAGAAAGGTTCAACCATGTGCTGTCAGTTGGGAACCTGGTGAGCTCTCAATGCCAGATTCTCATTATTATAATAGAGTATTTTTTGATTGATTTGATTAATTTAAATCTGCATAAAAACAGTACAACAAATACAAACCTATTAGTTAGTAGTAATTACACTACTAAGTTCAAGCAAACTTTTATGATGCATTAAAATCTTTATTTAAACATTGAGAATGCAGGTTTGACACGTTTTAGTGCACCGTGTAAATGTTCTTATTATCGGTTTTGTGTTGAGATTTTTAGCTCCGTTGGTAGTTGTTAGGATTGTTTAGGTGCTGATTTGTTCCTGTTGCGCTCTGTGCAGGTATTCACAGGAATCTTCACAGCAGAGATGTGTCTGAAGGTAATTGCTCTAGACCCATATTACTACTTCCAAGAAGGCTGGAATATCTTTGACGGCATCATCGTGAGCCTGAGTCTCATGGAACTGGGCCTGGCCAATGTTGAGGGACTTTCTGTGTTGCGGTCCTTTAGATTGGTGAGCAAATCTCTTCTCTTGTACAATGGGGTTCGAAGATTTAAGACCATTAGTGAAAATGCTTATGCTTTGCTTTTTTCTAGTTTAATGCTGTTATTTTCATTATAAATTGTCACGAACATAACAATTTGAGTAAAATTCATGACAACAGCAATTGAGCTTAATGTACTCTACATGCTTGTGCAAGCTTTGGACTGAATGGCTGATACCATTTCAGAAACCCACATTTTCATACATCAAAACATCTCTTTTCTAACATTTCCTGTCTCATTCTCTCTCTTAGTTAAGAGTCTTTAAGCTGGCAAAGTCTTGGCCCACCCTGAACATGCTGATAAAGATTATTGGTAACTCAGTTGGTGCTTTGGGAAATCTAACCCTCGTCCTTGCCATCATCGTCTTCATCTTCGCTGTGGTGGGAATGCAGTTGTTTGGAAGGAACTACCGTGAATGTGTCTGCAAGATCTCAGATGACTGTGAGTTGCCGCGGTGGCACATGGACGATTTCTTCCACTCCTTCCTGATTGTGTTCCGAGTGCTTTGCGGCGAATGGATCGAAACCATGTGGGACTGCATGGAAGTGGCGGGGCAGACAATGTGTCTCATCGTCTTCATGATGGTCATGGTCATTGGGAATCTGGTGGTAAGATCAATCATGCCAGACATCTGGAAGATATGCTTTCTCTTCTACTTTCTTCTTTCTGTCTTCCTTTTTATTCCTCTTATCTACATATTCTTTTGCAATTTTATACTTTCTGCACTGATAGATGGGATTCTGTCAAGTGGGATGTGCTACTGGATTAACATATTTGTTGGTCCTGCAACAACATTCAAATACTTTAAACTGATTAGATTTAGAGTTTAAAGTAAGGGTAGCGTTGAGTTTAAAGTAAGGTGTCCATCTGATTTTAGGTATGTAAAGGTAAAGGTTAGGGGTTAGGACTATGTTTGTTTGACAGGATGTTGATCCAGGAACACTTTCCTACTTTGCAACTTCAGTCATTTGATGTACTTGTTTAGATAGGTTAGACACTTTAGATATTTCAGACACTTGTGGAATAAATGAACCATTATCATTAGTGCACATGTGAATGTGCTGTTCTACATTGGCATCGGTAAGCAAAAATATTTACTTTTGCATGATGCTGCATGTGTGCTCCTCAGCATTAAGCCCAAGACCATGTTGGAGCTTGAAGTAGAATCAGCAAAGCAATTTTTAATTGTTCAGTCGAATCAAAACAGAACGGATCACCCTGTTGTAAGAGTGAATCTCCTATTGTATAATTTCCTAGTGAATTTCCTATTTTCCTCAAAAAATTTTTTTTTTAGAAATTATAATTTGCATAAGGGAAATGAAGCCTATTTTAGAACCATTAAGTGCATTTTCCTTCCATTTTCTCATTACCATGATGCATGGGTTTAGTTTAGGTTTTTTTGGTAGTCATTATTCCTAATGGTGAGTCTATATTTGTGTTACTGTAATACAGTATTTGTACTGTCATTAATAACAAATGAATGCATTTAAATTAAAAAAGTAAAACATTATTTCATCTTAGCACAGTAGTGAGAATCAGTCCTGATTTTTTTTTTTTTTTTTTGATGTACACTACCATTCAATTTTTGGTCTAATATTTTTTAAATTTTTTGAAAGAAGTCACATGCTCCTTCAGAAATCATTCTAATATGCTGATTTGATGAGCAAGTGACATTTCTTATTATTATCAATGTTCAAATAGTTAAAATAGTAGCATATATTTGAAATATGTTGTGATTGTGATACAGTGTATTTTGGGACCCCCTCGAAAACGAGATGGTGCATCTCGATGGTGCATTTACCCATACACATCATAATCATTTCTGAGTCGAATCTGTTCATCTTATCGCCATTTGATCTGGCTGATTCTGAAAGTGTGTGTTGTTGTGTGGCAGGTGTTGAACCTGTTCCTGGCCTTGCTGCTGAGCTCTTTCAGTGCCGATAACCTGGCCGCCACGGATGACGACAGCGAAATGAACAACCTGCAGATCGCCGTGGGCAGAATACAGAAAGGTATCGCACTGGTCAAGTCCACTTTACGCCAGTTCCTCCAAAGCCTCTGCCTGGCCGGCTCCAAACCTCGTGCTCTAGACGAAGAGAAACCCCTTGACGACCTCCACAACGACGGCAAAGAGAACTGCTTGTCCAATCACACTCCGGTGGTCGTTGAGCTCACTAAAGACTATCTGAAGGAGGGCTGCTTCTCCCCTGGTAATGGAGTGGAAGGTCACGTAAAGTATGGAATTGAGGAAGGCGGCTACATGTCGTTCATACACAATCCCAGCCTCACTGTTACAGTACCGATTGCGGTGGGAGAGTCGGACTTTGAAAATCTGAACACGGAAGATTTCAGTAGTGACTCATCTGATGTCGAGGGCAGTAAAGAGGTAAGCCGGTTTTCTATGGCTAAACAGAAATTTCACTGTTAATATGCATGAAAGACAGTTCTGAATTTTTGTGTTTCAGTGTCGGAGAGAGTTGCTATGTAACAAGAGATGCTATGTAAAAAAAAAAGACATTTTTAATGGTTTAATTTATTGTTTTAGGTTTGTTTGTAATTCATCAGGAGTCAATGTCTCTTTCCCTGTAGGGGACAAACAGTTGTGTTGAGTCATATTACCATTGCAACATTCTCTGCTCAGAGCTGCAGCCCATTATGTGTGTGTGTTTTTTTACTGTTCCATGGGCTTCAGGGCAGTTTGCCCCTGTTCATCTGCAGCTAGTTAAGACAAACCTCTGGGCACTGTAGCAGGTAGACTTACTGAGTATACTCATATCAGTACAATATTCTCATAAACACGTATAGCCTTGCACACACACAACCTGTCACACACTCTAATGCGTATTATTTACGACCAACTGAGCAGGCATGGCATCATGCATCCCAGACTATGAATGAGGCTGTTGAGGAAATTGCTAAATTCAGCATCCTTGCCCAGGGTGAAATTGAGTATGCTTAACTATGTGTGTGTGTGTGTGTGTGTGTGTGTGTGTGTGTTTTTTATGTGTTTTTGTCTG
>NW_015645559.1:126927-130777 GCF_001515625.1 Sinocyclocheilus rhinocerous
GTGTGTGTGTTTTTACTGTTCCATGGGCTTCAGGTCAGTTTGCCCCTGTTCATCTGCAGCTAGTTAAGACAAACCTCTGGGCACTGTAGCAGGTAGACTTTCTGAGTTATATTCATTATATCAGTACAACACAGCCTCGCACACACATAACCTCTCACACACTCTAATGTGTATTATTTACGACCAACTGAGCAGGCATGGCATCATGCATCCCAGACTATGAATGAGGCTGTTGAGGAAATTGCTAAATTCAGCATCCTTGCCCAGGGTGAAATTGAGTATGCTTAACTGTGTGTGCGTGTGTGTGTGTGTGTTTGTATGTGTTTTTGTCTGGCTGTGTGTGTGTGTGTGTGTGTGTTTGTATTCCAGCACATTTCCATGCTTTTCCAGCAGTACTGTCACTGTGCTTAATCTTTTCTCTCTCCCCTCTTCTAACTATTTCTATATCTAATTTAAGTGGTTCAGTGTTGAAGTTGCAGACGTTATTATCCATGTTATGTGAAGTGTGTATCTCCTCTCTGTGTGTGACCTGTTATTGCAGCGTTATGACAGACGAACCCCAGGTTTTCTCTGAGAGAGCCCTGTAAGAGACTCACCTTCCTCCTCACCCACACTAACCATGGAGACTGCCTTTGTCATCTAAATCAGACCAAACTCTCGTCTCTCTCTCATTTTATCTCTCTTTTTGGATCGGATTGCCCTTTTGTTTTTCGTTTCTCAATGCCTGTACCCTTCCCTCCCACTTAAACAACCCTATTTTGCACCGAAGAGAGACAGCTGTCAGCCTTTTTGTTTTGGTTTGTTGTTTTCTACATGACTTTGTGGTTTTGTTGTAGCACTGGGCTTCTTTGCAGTACCTTCAGTCATATGGAATGAGCAAGATCATCATTTTACATCAGTAGCCCATCGAACATCTTTCTGTTACATTAGCTTGTATGTTTTTTTTTTTTTTGTACAAGCTATCAGTGAGCATTCAGAGCTAAATTACCTGATAAAAGGAAGCAGTTGAGTGTGCATGTGTGTGTATGTGTGTGAGGAGAGGTGAGCTTTGAAAAACAGGAAACTTTAATTATTGCAGTCAATTTAGAATCAGTCCATCTCTAAATGACCCACATTAGAAAGCTAGTCGATTCAGCTACAAGCTTGATATAAATAGGGTTTTATGATAAACAACTGCTTTTCAGTTGCGATTGATTCTTTTTTTAATGTTATACTCATTTTTGCATTTACAAATCTGCAAATATTCAGTCAGTATATTGCACTGTAAACTGCTGCAATAGTGGGAATCTGTCTTCATAGCAGTCGGCCATAAGAAGGCATTTCTCAATCTGCTGAGGTGTGTAATTGCTACAGTAATTGCATTTATGTCACTTGTTTGTGCATATGCAATCAGGAGGTTCTGCTCTGGTTGGAACTGAGCCAACGGTTAATTTAGAAAGATATTTCATAACTTCTGTGCCTCGTGCCAACTCATATTGCTCTGCCAATAAGATATGTTCCTAATCAGATTTGAAAATATGAACTGGAAGTTAGGGAGTACCAGAGAGTAACGGGATTAGGAAGCAAATCAGAACGTTTCAACATTTAGACTTTAATCCATCCATTAGACTTGCTTTAGATCCAACATCAAAAATTATTTCAGATTAATGAGAGGCTTATTTAAAGCTTAGAGACTCTCCAGTGAATCCATTCAGTCTGGGTCAGGGCAGCTTGTTCAGGTTTGCTCAGCCTCTTATATTCCTACTGTGATTAAAAGGGGATTAGGAGGCAAATCAGAACGTTTCAACCTTTAGACTTTAATCCATCCATTAGACTTGCTTTAGATCCAACATCAAAAATTATTTCAGATTAATGAGAGGCTTATTTAAAGCTTAGAGACTCTCCAGTGAATCCATTCAGTCTGGGTCAGGGCAGCTTGTTCAGGTTTGCTCAGCCTCTTATATTCCTACTGTGATTAAAATGTTAGACATTCTGGAAGATTCTGAAATTGCACACAGCATGCTTACATCATTCCCCCGCGCCGCATTAGCTGGGTGCCATGGCAACCAGCGCTCCAGCTCAGTTTTAGACAGCATCCTCCTCTATGTATTTTTTAGCCTCTAACTGACCGTTTTATAAATTCAGCGGCAGCAAAACCGTCAGAAGGGTCAGTAGCTTTAAGAAATACACTGTGGTCTGGAAACGAGTTCTTTCCCAGTACTTTAGATCTACAATAACATCAGACAATATAATTAGAGTCCTGCATCAACAAATTTATTTCTGCGAGAAGCTTTTATATGCTACTGTTCTGCACAATAGTCTTTAACCACTGATGTACAAGCGTCTCAAGGGTTAATATCCTTAGAAAATGATGCCATCCAATAGAAAAGCTCATAGGTGAGTTTATATGTTTTCCAAAGAGCTTGCTATTTCCGTGTCAAGATCCAGTTAAAGACATTTTCCCCAATCAAAGCTAATGAAATGCTGTCTCAGACTTAGCGTGTGGCTCTGGTGTTAGTTAACGCTAATGCGGCTCCCCTCCTCTTCAAACTGACTGGTGGACCGAAGCTTGACCACTGCTTAACGGAATGGACTTCCAGGCTGTGTTTTCATGTCAATCAAGGGATTGCACTCAATGGGGTGGGGTCATGCGATAATCTGAATCATGCCAATCCAAATGTATTGGGATTATCCAATAGAAACCATTTGTTTTTGGAAGGGGTGGGGAAAGGTAAGGGGTTGACATTTGCACTGGACATGAAAATACTCAAAGCACTCAACATCTGATGACAAGATCACAAGCTTGGATGAGAAAAAATGCACCTTGAGAAACAAAAAACATGCATGAGGAAGGAATGAAGGCACATCAAATGTACCCACAGCTGACTGTGAGATTATACGGTGAAGCCAGAGACGCTTGTCTTCACGCCTGGCTGCTAATTAGAAAATGAATTCAATGACTCAAATCAATCTCTAAATCCACGGCTTGTAGGTACTTTTGAATGATCTGAAACTGCATGAGACTGAGAATAACTGCAAAAGCAATCTGGACGAGATGGTGTGCTTCAGTCAAGCCTAATCTTGTGCCTGTATATGTGCGTGTCTGCTTTTTTTTGTGTTTGGTTGTATGGCTGCATGGATGCCTGGGTAGAAGCTGCCTATTGATGCGGTTCTCAGTTCCTCAGAAGGGAGCACAGTGGATATCCGACCCCCTGGAGAGGGGGCGGAGTCTGTGGAGCTGGAGCCGGAAGAGTCCCTGGACCCAGAGGCCTGCTTCACAGAAGGTGTGTTTGTGTGTGTGTTTACCTGGCATTCCATATGCTATGGGGACCAAATGTCCCCACAAGGATAGTAATACCAGTAAATTGTGGGGACATTTTTTTGGTCCCCATGAGGAAAATAAATCATACATCTAAAAATGCAGACAGTTTTGTGTGAGGGTTAGGGTTAGGGTAAGGAGATAGAAATACATTACAACTATGAACTGTCCCCATAAATAATGGAAACCAGGGTGTGTGTGCATTTGTGTACAAACAGGAAATCAAAATGTATGTTAGTTACCTTATTAATCTACATTCCTGGGTTTATTCACCAGTGCATGTTATTTCAAACTAGGGCTGTCGCGATTCGTCGACTTTATTCGACTATTCGATTTTTTATTTTATTTTTTATTTTTTTAAATCCTCGACTTCATTTTGCTCTCGTCGACTAACCGGCAAAATACCGGAAGTGGTGCATTTCACAGACGAGAATGTATAAAACACATTATTAGTCTGTTTTCCAAGGCTGCATGATATATTAAACCCGTTTAAAAATCATAATTAAGCATAATTGTGAATTCACAAACGCTACGATTTAATTAAATAATTAT
>NW_015645559.1:130858-155699 GCF_001515625.1 Sinocyclocheilus rhinocerous
AAAATACCGGGGTGCATTTCACAGACGAGAATGTATAAAACACATTATTAGTCTGTTTTCCAAGGCTGCATGATATATTAAACCCGTTTAAAAATCATAATTAAGCATAATTGTGAATTCACAAACGCTACGATTTAATTAAATAATTATGCGATGCAGTTCTAATACAGTATATGCGCTTTAATTATTTACATACGTGTAGATTAAGTACGTGCGTCACACAGCGGCTCCCTTTACAGTAGTTCCACAGGAACTGATATCATTCACATTTGTGGAGCGTCTCAAACTCCATCTCTGCATGTTGTTGTGAGTTTGGGTTTATTATAACGTTCATCTGGGAACGCCTATTGTTGTAGGTAATACAGCCTTTCTAAATTATTGCCATAGTTAACGCACCGATTCCATGCCAGTTAATGTTAATTAGAGAAAACAGCAATTATAGCAGTAGATTTGAGCATTACTGTTGTCATATGTCAAGATGGTCTTATGGGTGAATTGAGGTCAAGAGGGCCCTAATGCTCTACAATCAGCTGAAAACTCTTCTTGAATCCATTGTGGTTATAGAATGGCCGTTTATTAGGATCAATTTCTAAATAGTCCCAGCTTTCACCCTCAAATACAATGTTACAGAAGCTAAATGAGTTGTGAATACTGCTTTGAACTTTAAGGGGAGCACAGCTTGGGAAACCAGATTTATTTGATGTTCTTCTGAAAAAGATTTAAATGTACTACAGTATGTAAAGACTAATATACTCAAAAACTAATATACTTATTTGAAATAAGTTGACTGTTTTAAATAATTAGATATTTTATTCATCAAAGATGCATTCAATTGATCAAAAGTGACAGTGAAGATAGTTCAATTGTTACAAAAATGCCTGTTTAAAATAAATGCTGTTCTTTTGAACTTTATATTTATCAAAGAATCCTAATAACAAATAATGAAAAAATAAAAAGATGCAGCATGACTGTTCACCAATTAAACAATATTAAAAGTCTTAAAGGGTACATAAAGTACAGTAACAAAACAGCCTGTTTAAGGGTTGAAGACATGGATCTGAATGAAAGCATGAAAAAATGCTACAGCTAAAGCTAGTTTGACCCCTTTATGTCATATATAGTCCCAAACCGAGACTTTTAGTATTGAATTTTTGGTACATTTTAGGAGTGTTGACTTTTTCACTGAGCTCAATTGTTCTGCTGTCCACTAACATTGTTACTTTTCTCTGTGTCTTTTGCTCAGGCTGTGTGATGAGGTTTCAGTGCTGTCAGGTCGATGTGGAGAAGGGAAAAGGGAAGAATTGGTGGATTCTCAGGAAAACCTGCTTCATCATTGTAGAGCACAACTGGTTTGAATCCTTTATCATCTTTATGATATTACTCAGCAGTGGAGCATTGGTGAGAACCCACACACAAACACAATATACTCACCCACTCAATCATTTTTTATTAGACAAACAATCAACAAGTAAATTTGTTGATGTGCATCTGTGTTCAGGCTTTTGAGGACATTTACATCGAGCAACGTAAGACGATAAAGACAGTGTTGGAATATGCAGATAAAGTCTTCACATACATCTTTATTTTGGAGATGCTTCTGAAGTGGGTTGCTTATGGCTTCGTCAAATACTTCACCAATGCCTGGTGTTGGCTTGACTTCCTGATTGTTGATGTATGTATGGACCTTATATACTGCTGTACAGTGTGTGTGTGTAAGTGGATAGTGTGTATTCTCTGGGTCTAAACACAGTCCCTTCATGATTGGCTGCATGTTTTTATTTTACAGGTGTCGTTAGTGAGTCTGGTAGCAAATGCTCTTGGTTACTCTGAACTAACTGCCATTAAGTCCCTGAGAACACTGCGTGCTCTTAGACCTTTGAGAGCATTATCACGCTTTGAGGGAATGAGGGTAAGACACACACACACACACACACGTGGCGTGATTTAACCAAGTAGGACATGCTCCTGGATGCCTAACCTTATTTCTAACCAAACCTTAACATTACAGAGTATCTACTGGCTGGTAAGGTTAGTGATTTAACAATTCACATGACAGTTATGCTTCAGTGGTTGCAAATCCATATGTAATTGGTAAAAAATGAAAATTTGCTAAAGATTTACTCTCTCTGGGGCCATCCAAGATGTAGATGTGTTTGTTTTTTCTTTGGAACCGATTTGGAGCAATGTAGCATTACATCACATGCTCACCAATGAATGGGTGCCGTCAGAATGAGAGTCCGAACAGCTGATAAAAACATCACAATAATCCACAAGTAATTCACATGACTCCAGTCCATCAATTAAGTGTTATAAGTGTTAGTCTTGTGAAGCAAAAAAGCTGCGTGTTTGTAAAAAAAAAAAAAATCATCATTAACACATTTTTAACTTCAAACCATTCCTTCCAGCTAAAATACTAGTCTTCTATCTATTATGCTTTCTCCAGTGAAAAAGTAATCTCATCTGAATCAAGAGAGGAATATGCGTAGATCAAGCGCCATTTACAAGCAAAAACAGTCCAAAACAGTTCTAACCAAATATTTCTGTGGATTTTGATGTAAGAGAACAACAGGGGATGAACTTTTTCATTGGAGGAAGCATTATTATAGATTATCGATACATTGGGCAAAAGCAAGGTTTAAGGTTTAAATGCCTTAATGATGGATTTGTTTATTACAAACATGCAGCTTTTCACTTCACAAGATGTTAATTGATGGACTGGAGGTGTGTGGATTTCTTGTGGATTATTGTGATGTTTTTATCATCTGTTTGGACTCTCATGCTGACGGCACCCATTCACTGCAGAGGATCCATTGATGAGCAAGTTGTGTAATGCAAAATTTCTGATCTCATCTACATCTTGGATGGCCTGTGGGTGAATACATTTTCAACAAGTTTTTATTTTTGGGTGAACTATTTCTTTAACATCAGCCCTAACCCTAAAATCTGATCAGTTCATCCCAGTGCTGTCCCAGAACCAAGGAAGTTGATCCTAGAACTTGTCCTACTTGAGAAAAACAGCACACTCTCACACAAAAATACTGTTTAATTGTTTAAATGTTGGGAAGCTGTAGTCCTCTTGCATGCTGTTGGTGAATATTAATGAGAACATCCTAATCACATGAATAAATGAATATTGTATGTAGACTGTTGTATTTTTAGACCTTTCTCTTTAGTGTGCATGCCTCTCTGCATGTGCTATGGTGAGAGCTCTGATCTATTCTGATGATTCTGTGGTGGTTTTTGTGGTGTTTGTGACTTGACCTTACATTTCTTTCTCTGTTATGTGTCTCTTTTCATTTGCAGTAAACAAATGTTGTGACGTCATCGTGTCTCCACAAGGTTTTTTTCGGTTTTCATTTTTTGTTTTGTCCACATTTTGGTAGCTCAAAGATATGTGTGATACATCCCTGCAAGATGTTTATATGTTAAAGTCCTCTGTTCTATGAACAGAATTACAGTCGGTTAATAATGAAAGATATTTAGCTATTAATTATAGAGTAAATTAGGCAGATTGAGACATTAGCCATTCTTCAAATAGGCCTACTCTGTTTTTTAGCTAATCAATCTTAATGTAGGATAAAATTTACTTAGCTTTGCTATTCTTAAAACCCTGTTAACCTTCTGAAAATCATCTTGTCGTTTCCTAGAATTGCATTATCTTAAATCTATGGAAAGGTTAGTTTTTACCAGCAAGTAAACCATCCACTATAGAAGCTCAGAAAGTTCAGTGCAGTTTCGCAGCTCTTGTGTCCATAGCAAGAGTGTACAGTGAATATATATTAATGTATTTGTGTGTGACATGATGTATTTCTTTTCTTCTAGGTTGTAGTAAATGCCCTGCTGGGAGCCATACCTTCCATCATGAACGTGCTACTAGTGTGTTTGATCTTCTGGCTGATCTTCAGCATCATGGGGGTGAACCTTTTTGCGGGAAAATACTACCATTGTTTTAATATCACCAGCGATAAGATGTTTCCCATCAGTGTGGTCAATAACAAGTCTGATTGCTTTGCCTTGATTGCAAACAATGACTCGGCGCGCTGGAAAAATGTGAAGATTAATTTCGATAATGTGGGAGCTGGATACCTGGCGCTACTGCAAGTGGTGAGTGAGCTGAACACATAGCCCGACTATGATTTATGTTTTGCTTAGAAAGAGGTTTTCTCTTTGTAGCATATTCACAGGATATATTAATTGAAATTGAAATTTAGTTCTTTTTCATAAGGCCACATTTAAAGGATGGATGGACATCATGTACGCAGCTGTGGATTCTCGTAATGTAAGTGTTTCTCTTCAGTGCAGTTAACAGATGTTTTTTTTAACCATTCATACTGCATTGTTACATTCAAACCACCTTTGACCCTTTTCCATAATTCTCTGTTACTGTCTGCTTAAAGGCAGAGTAAGCGATTTCTGGTAGCCAATGTTGATATTTGAAATCACCAAAACAAACACGCCCCTACCCCAAAAGGGTCTTGCCCCTATTTTGATAGCTCCGCCCCACATATACGTACGCAACCCAGGCAACGATTAGTTCTGTGAAACAAAGCAAAACTAATGTTACACCGTGTCTACGGACGTGAGTGGCGCGGCGCAACAAATCCCGACAGAAAACTGCTGCCGGGTTCTATTTATGACGTGCTGACACAAATTTCAAATGGTTTTCAACGGTCGTTTGATCGTGTCCAGTGTAGGCAGACTTTAGCTGTTGTAGACACGGTGTTACTCACCTATTGAGAAGAAACAAAGCAACCTCGGCGTCCTATCGCAGGCCTCTCCGCTCCTTGAGTTCTCTCCAGCGCTGGAAAGCTGATCCGATATTTACACGGGTCCTACTTCTTGCCTTATCGTTCTGCAGACGTTTTCCTCTTTTGTTTTTTTATCTGCCATCTCTATCTTTCTGTCGCTCGGCTCGGCTAATGTCCGTCCCATGCACTGAAAGCTCTCTCCTCCACATCACGAGACGAGTAGACACGCCCCTTATTGCTGATTGGCTAAAAGTTTGTTTTGCTATTCGGCCCGAATCAGTTTTCTAAAGTGTTTTTGAAAAATCACATACCCTGCCTTTAATATATCATTGTATTTTTTTATTTATTTATGACTACACAGTTTAAAAATGGCATTTGAGGATTAGCATCATGAACTATTAGACTGTCTACCTTTATTCGAGGAGATCCAGAAATGTCAAAAAATATTTAAACTGAGGATCATTTTATTTAGGTTATTTCGATTTGTATTTGTTGTGGTTTACTCCAACTGAAAATACACCATACAATGTATATTTGTTCATTGGGCATTTCAATGTTTATTTACCTTTACTGTGACTATTTACAAAACTATTTTTTAAAAAGAATATATAACTTTCACATTAGAATTGTTTAATAAATATATTAATTATATAATTATATAAATCAATATTATGCATAATTATATGACTTAATGAACATTATAGTTGTATATTATAAATAATTTACTAATAATTATAGATACACAAAAAGGCAATTTATTGTATTCTTGTTTTGAAGTAAACAAATGAATAATTAATAATTGTGATTTAATAATTGAATTTAAATGAAATGTAAATAATTTAATAATAACTGTGATTTAAATTAATCAAATGGCTAAAAAAGTATTTTTACAATACATAGACAATTGTGAGCAGTTTGTTTATGTTTAAGCAGGAGTGTGCTTATGACGAGTAAGTTGTGATGCACATTAGTAATGCAAATGTGTAATAACACACAACATTTTCTTGTACCCGTGCAGTTGGAGCAACAGCCTGACTATGAATCAAACCTTTACATGTACCTGTACTTCGTCATCTTCATTATCTTCGGCTCCTTCTTTACTCTTAACCTCTTCATTGGTGTCATCATTGATAACTTCAATCAACAGAAGAAAAAGATAAGTATTTAAACTGAGGAAGGTGAATTTAGTGATAATAAGGAATATATTGCATATTACAGTGTGCAGTCTCAATCAACCACTGTGTGTTTGTTCAGTTTACTTTCAGAGATGTAATGTGATATGCACACAGTCTGTGGCTTTGTTTAGTGAGCACACAATCGTAACTTATTGAACTGGTTTTGTTTGTAAAGCGCACACAGTGGTAATGTATTGAGAGATAAATAGGACCTGGTTTGGACTGAACTGTCCCTTTGACATTTCCTGAAGTTCAGAGGTGAAAAACAGAGGCCTGGTTGCATTATGTTTGTGTTGTGACATATAATGAAACCGTGGTTGTAACCAGCCTTCTGCATTTGCTCTTTACCTAGGAGGTCAGGATATCTTTATGACAGAAGAACAAAAGAAATATTACAATGCCATGAAGAAACTGGGATCTAAGAAGCCTCAGAAGCCAATTCCCAGGCCTACGGTATGACACACAGCTTGCTCCCCTAACCGCTAAGAACTTCCATTCTATTTAATACAACATTTTTCAATAATGCCAATTTCTCTGTACTTCACTCTAGAACAAGTTTCAAGGCCTTATCTTTGACTTTATCACCAAACAAGCCTTCGACATTGTGATTATGATCCTGATCTGCTTGAACATGGTGACCATGATGGTGGAAACCGACGACCAGACAAAGGAGATGGATGATATTCTGTACTGGATAAACCTGGTTTTCATCATCCTCTTCACTGGAGAATGTGTGCTCAAGATGATCTCCCTGCGGCACTACTACTTCACCATTGGCTGGAATGTGTTTGACTTTGTTGTGGTGATTCTCTCAATTGTTGGTAAGAAAGTCTTGGAGGTTCTACAGACTATTACTATCATTAAACTATAATAACATTTTGAAGATTTAAGCAAGAAACATATGTTCCTTCTTGACAGAAAAGGTGCGATCACATTTAATTTTCACTGACAAAATCCAGTAAATTCTGTTGGAATCTATGCAATCTGGAATTTCACTTGAGATCGAAAGTTTTCCCCATACAGATTTTGCAACGGATTCAATTTAGTCACACAGATTCGCTGTGTTAAACAACAGAAAGCTGCATGGTTTAAAAGTGACTTCAGTGTGAGCTGCGCTTCAAACATTGCTACACTATTGACAATAGACCAATTTGGAGTAGACGTCACAGTTACGTCACTTGCAGCGCAGACGTTTAAACGGAAAAAATGGATGAAACCTGCTATGATTACTCTACTTATAAAGCATAAATTTGATTTAAACAATAGGTCTATATAATATTCATATAAGGGACATATTGTATTAGCCCTACAGTTGAAATACATGCATGAAATACTATTTAAACCTATAACATTTTACATAACATTTAACTATTTTATTTCACAATTCTGACTTTTTTTCTTGCAAATTCAAGTTTATATCTCCTAGTTCGAACTTTATAACTTATAAACAATTCCATAGACAATGGAATTTTTGTCCACAGAATTTCACCAATGTAACCACACCTTAATTGATCTGAAAGACAAAAGTGTCCAAAGAAGACAGTTTAGGCTAATGTCTGCTATGGTGATCTTTTGCTGTAATGTTGGGAATGCTGTACTATATTTGAGTAGAGTATGCTTTGACCATCACCTTTAGGGATAGTTCACCCAAAAGTGAAAATTACCCCATGATTTACTCACCCTCAAGCCATCCTTGGTGTATATGACTTTCTTCTTTCAGACAAATACAATCAGAGTTATATTAAAAAATGTCTTCCAGGCTTCCAAGCCCAAAAAAGTGCATCCATCCATCATAAAAATTGCTCCACACAGCTCCGGAGGGTTAATAAAGGTCTTCTGAAGCGAAGCGATGCATTTGTGTAAGAAAAATATCCTTATTTAAAACTTTATAAACTGTAATTTCTAGCTTCTGCTAACTGCTGTATCTTATGCACATTTATGAGAAAGTGGTGTTCCAGTGGATGAAGTAGGCGTAGCGTAAGCTCCGGTAAGAATATGTTAGTCTCGCAAGGACCAAGTTTTGTTTGCAGCAAAGGAAAACTAGTTTCCTCTTCGCTTATATCGAAATCCTCCGACATTTTTCTCACACAAATTCTCGTGGTGTATTTGTAATTTGTGACTGGTGTTTTTATTTTGCTGTCTCTTCTGCACTTCTGCATTCGTCACTTCCACGTTCGCCTACATCTTACATCATCCCCTGGACACCATTCTCACGTGAACGTGGGTACGACAGTTGGCAGAAGCTACTGTAGAGATTATGGTTTATAAAGTTTTAAATAAGGATATTTTTCTTACACAAACACATTGGTTCGCTTGAGGAGGCTTTATTAATACCCCCCACCCCCCAGAGCTGTGTGGAGCACTTTTTATGATGTATGGATGCAATTTTTTGGGCTTCAAAATCTGAAACCCTATTCACTGCCATTATAAAGCTAATTATAAAGGACATTTTTTGATATAACTCCCGATTGTATTCATCTGAAAGAAGAAAGTCATATACACCTAGGGTGGCTTGAGAGTGAGTATATCATGGGGTAATTTTCATTTTAGGGTGAACTATTCCTTTAAGTTCAAATAGTGTGGAAAATTCATTGATTCCTGAGATCACTTACTGGACTTTTGGTTTTTGTCAGGCATGTTCCTCTCTGAGATGATTGAGAAATATTTCGTATCGCCAACATTATTCCGAGTCATCCGACTTGCCAGAATCGGCCGCATTCTTCGACTCATCAAAGGAGCCAAAGGCATTCGTACACTACTGTTTGCCTTGATGATGTCACTTCCTGCCTTGTTCAATATTGGCCTCCTCCTGTTCCTGGTCATGTTTATCTATGCCATCTTCGGAATGTCCAACTTTGCCTACGTGAAGCACGAGGCGGGGATCGACGACATGTTTAACTTTGAGACATTCGGGAACTCGATGCTTTGCTTGTTCCAGATTACGACTTCAGCAGGATGGGACGGCCTCCTGGCACCCATCCTGAACAAGCAAGATCCGGATTGCGACAGCGAATTGGAGCACCCGGGCAGCATGTACCGTGGCAACTGCGGAAACCCCTCGGTCGGCATCTTCTTCTTCGTGAGCTACATTATCATCTGCTTCCTGATTGTGGTGAACATGTACATTGCCGTGATCTTGGAGAACTTCAGCGTAGCCACAGAGGAGAGCGCTGAACCACTGAGCGAGGACGACTTTGAAATGTTCTACGAAGTCTGGGAGCGATTTGATCCCAACGCCACACAGTTCGTGGAGTACGACAAGCTTTCTAACTTTGCGGATGCTCTGGATCCTCCGTTACGTATCCCCAAGCCAAACAAGACCCAGCTCATAGCCATGGACCTGCCCATGGTCAGTGGCGACCGCATCCACTGCCTGGACATCCTGTTCGCCTTTACCCTGAGGGTACTGGGAGAGGAGGGCGAGATGGATGCCCTGAGGGGACAGATGGAGGATCGTTTCATGGCCTCCAATCCCTCCAAAGTCTCCTACGAGCCAATCACGACAACCCTCCGCAGGAAACAGGAGGAGATGTCGGCCGTCGTCATCCAGAGGGCCTTCCGACGGTACCGTATAAGGCAAACGGTAAAGAAGGCCTCCGAAGCCTACCGACAGCAGCTGCAAGATGGGAGTGTGCGCATCGCGGAGAAAGAGGTGCTCGTCATTGGAAAGTTTCAAGAGAACTCTGCGTCGGACAAAACAGATATGACTCCCTCCTCTGCCTCTCCGCCGTCTTATAACAGCGTGGCCAAGTCAGAGAAAGACAAATACGAAAAGGAGAGGAGAGAAAAGGAGGACAAAGCAAAAGATGCAAGAGACAGAAAAAAATGAACGAGGGACTGAAACAGAGACTGTTCTTTTCAACTGAGACACTGTTTACAGAGCGGAGCGCAAGCACCGGGGTGCAATTCACCTCAAGCGGTTTTGGAACTAATGCCAAACTGAGTGTGTGTGAGGCGGAGTGTGTGTATGTGCGTGTGTCTAGACTATTGTGTGCGTGCGCACCGAGCTAGCCTTAGGGTGCATTTATGGTGTTGACGGAAAGCGTTGATTCGAGGACAGTGCCAGTGTCGACACGACGAACACACACACACACACACACGCTTGAGTATGATTGTTGAATCCCTAAGGACGCTGGTGTGAAACAAAATGGCAAGTATAGAGTGGTGTGTGAGTTTGTCTTTTAGTTTTGAGTGTTGTTACACAATCCCGAGGACTGAAAGAAACTAATGTTATAGTCATCAGTAGCTAGTGCTAACACTACCGCTGGTGTCTTTCTTATTGAATGGCGTATTATATACCTGCACATTTTTGTTATCTAATTTTTTTATTCATGTTGAACTTTTCTACTCCTGGGTTTGATTGTCTGAACTACTTAATTTAAGGGCACGTCTGTGGAAGGGGCTAGGGAATGTCGATCATATCCGGTAGTGAATTATCTGAACGGGACCTCATTTACTTTAGCATTAGCGTATACCGAACAAACCACACACACACACACACACACCGGTAGGTTCTAAGTGCTACAAAATCAATTGCTCAGTAAGCTGAGAGCAGAATGCTACTGTACTAATCAGGACTTTCACACATAGAATGTTTTTTTAATTATTTATGGATGAAGATGTAGACCATGTCTGCACTGCCTTACTGAACACAAACACGAAAATTGATTAATTGAACCATTTGACATCTTCCACTGTTGATAGCAGAGTGAGCCAAACTCAGTGTATTTTGACTCAAACCCGTTGATGAATGTTCTGGGTTCAGTGTATGTTAACCTCAATTGACAAAATTTTTGTTACTATAAGGCACTTATAATGGAAGTAAAAGAGGCCAAGCAAATAAACCTGAAAATTCACACTGTTTACAGCCACATGTGTAACAGAACCACAAAACTGTAACATTATATGTTATATTATAGATTATATATTATAGATTATTTGTGTTAATAGTGTTAATATAATCACTTATCTAATCTTGTCTGTTATCTTTCAACTCTGTTGTCGTGACAACGCCTGTTAAAGCCTTTTGCACAATATCTGCACAGACACCAAGAAGAGAGGTGTTCTTATTGAATGGCGTATTATATACCTGCACATTTTTGTTATCTAATTTTTTTATTCATGTTGAACTTTTCTACTCATGGGTTTGATTGTCTGAACTACTTCATTTAAGGGCACGTCTGTGGAAGGGGCTAGGGAATGTCGATCATATCCGGTAGTGAATTATCTGAACGGGACCTCATTTACTTTAGCATTAGCGTATACCGAACAAACCACACACACACACACACACACCGGTAGGTTCTAAGTGCTACAAAATCAATTGCTCAGTAAGCTGAGAGCAGAATGCTACTGTACTAATCAGGACTTTCACACATAGAATGTTTTTTTAATTATTTATGGATGAAGATGTAGACCATGTCTGCACTGCCTTACTGAACACAAACACGAAAATTGATTAATTGAACCATTTGACATCTTCCACTGTTGATAGCAGAGTGAGCCAAACTCAGTGTATTTTGACTCAAACCCGTTGATGAATGTTCTGGGTTCAATGGATGTTCACCTCAATTGACAACATTTTTGTGTTACTATAAGGCACTTATAAACGAAGTAAAACACTGTTTACAGCCACGTGTATAGTAGAACCACAAATCTTTAACATTATATTATATATTATAGATTATCCCTGTTAACATGAGAAGAATAGTGTGATATAATCACTTATCTAATCTTGTCTTTTATCTTTCAACTCTGTTGTCATGACAATGCCTGTTAAAGCCTGTAAACCCAATAACTTTCGCACAATATCTGCACAAAGACACCAAGAAGAGAGGTGGTGATGCGATTTCCTTGGGCGTTGTACCACATGACTAGAGTTTTTATTTATGTATATCTTAAAGGGGCCACATCCTATATTTTGAATGTTTTTTTTTCTTCACATAGATAAACTTTTACTTATGTTCATTATATCAACAGACATAAGCGGTCTAATCAGAAGTTGTTGTCTATGTCTTTACCTGACACCAGGTGCATAACAACACGGTTCTGGAATGGCAACAACCTCATGAATAATACTGAAAACATAGTGCAAATATGTCAATTTAGGCAACAGCTCATCATTTTCTTTTCCTTTTACAGAAGATTAAATGTAAGTGTTTTATCAAAAAAATATAAGCTGTGCATCTTGGCCTGTAAACCCTCCAGATGCTGGCACAGTTTACTTCGTTTGTAAGTGCCTCATTCGAACCTTCATTTTAGCTTATTTAAGGTGCAAATTGCAATTATTTCCAGTGGTAATCATTATTATGCAACAAAAGCTGTTCGTTGAACCCTAAACATTCTACACCACATCGAGGCACATACGAGACGAGACAGATGTCCACCCCTCCGTGAAACTACCATAACGATAACAGACTTCGGGAAGCCTGAATGTACACTCACTGGTGAACGTGATAGGAAACGGCAATGTAACCCTACTGAATGTCTTTGTACCAGACAACCACACGTTTTTGAACAAAAAGAAAGAAAGGGGGAAAAAAACATGCGTATATATAATATATATATATATATATCAGATATATACAGTATATATCTTCCAAATCTAAACCATTCCGTGCATAGGTGCAGGTCAGTGGATCTCTGACTGAAAAACATTTTTCCTCGTTTTGAAGTTCTACGTCTGTCGCCGAGTAACGGCAACACCCTGAGTTCAGCTGAATAATGCGATTATGACATGAGGTCTTCTGTTGAACTAATGGTGGTGATTTTGTATGTATATATAATGGCACGCTGTATCTCACCTCTGTACTCAACTCTGTAGAGGAGCACTTTTACACGCCATTTAAACTGTCATTTGGATGCATGTGTGAGAGGTGTGAGTGTGAAAGAGAAAAAGAATATGAGAGCTTATTTATGTGAGAGAGATCTATATGTGTGTGTGTTTTGACTGTACTGGGGCCACCATCGATGTGCTTTATTCTCATTCTCTTTTTTGTTTATATTGTAAATAGTAGTTTCAAGCTCATGTTATGGGTTTTGTTTTTTTATTTTGAATTAACTTATTTTGTTTACATTTCTTTTTGCACAGTGCTACATGTGAAGGCCAGGCCCTGGTTTTAAATGTACATAAAAATTTATGAAGCAATCAGTGGTCGTCATATTTCATTCGTAGTGTGGTAGTAAACTGCATGCACTATATTAACCAACTACATGGTGACGTTATTTTAAAAGCCAAAAGAATAAATATCATATTTTTTGTACCAAAGTTAAACTTATCATAGCCTATTAGTTATTACACACATCGCAAATCATTTCGAGAGAGAATCGCAGCAGAGAAATGCATACTTTTTTTTGTTGGGTTACTTGAAAATGTTTATGATTTGCAAACGTGTGCTACCTTTTGTTTTGGATGTGCAATATGAATTGATTTCCTCTGAAGCGGAGCAGAGTTTGCAGACATTCACTGTAGTTTTCCAAAATAAAGCACATTTTGGGAAGCCAGTAACTGAAAAGGACGTTTATTTTGGAAATGTTTTTGTCAAATATGCAGCATTTGTCTTCGGTCTGTATTGGTATATCTGTGTCATTCAATAATTAATAAATAATACAAATATAACAAATAGCTATCGTTCAATATAACCTTAATCTTTTGAACATTTACGCCTCTGGACATCACAAACAGTTCTCTGCTGGAAAAGGGAGAAGAAAAGTGGAAGGAGGTGAGGTGGGAGAGAGGTAAGAGTTGCCCAAACAGGAGAAGGCCTAAATTTAGTCTCCTCGGTGAGATTAACTGCTGCAATAATCCTTCTAGTACTGCTGCTAGACTCTCGTTTCAACAGACCCAAAACTGTCTCTGTGTGTGTGTGCATGAGAAACACTCAGTAATCAGGAGTGACCCTGCTGGAGTGCTTTTCTTCCTGTTGCCTGGCAACCTGACATCACAGTACACCCTTCAGTGATTGATCACACAGCTTCTACCCACATTGCTCTGGGGTTTTCAGCAGGCTTTCCCCAACCAACACCCCTCACTCATCCCCTCTCTCCCACACTCATTCATTCATGCTTTCTGTTCAGTCAAAGAGAGAGACAGGCCCGCGTTTGTCCCTGTGGGATTCCCTTTTGCTTTTCTTCCTGTTGCCTGGCAACCTGACATTACAGTACACCCTTCAGTGATTGATCACACAGCTTCTACCCACAGTGCTCTGGGGTTTTCAACAGGCTTTCCCCAACCAACACCCCTCACTCATCCCCTCTCTCCCACACTCATTCATTCATGCTTTCTGTTCAGTCAAAGAGAGAGACAGGCCCGCGTTTGTCCCTGTGGGATTCCCTTTTGAGAGGAGCTGTTTGTTTTACTGTCTTTATGGCGAGGTCTGGTGCGGGAGATAAGCGTGCGTGTTTATGTATGAACAGGTAAGCATACGGCGTCAACATAATATTTGTCTAAATCAAATTATTCAGGAAAAACAGCAAAATAAAAAAATGATACCATCACATATGCAAAGATTAAAATCTCGACCAATTCAAACTGAGAAAACAGAGTGGGGCTGGTGAGTGATGCTGGTACCAGAGCCATTTCAATACAGTCGCATTCTAAATAGTCCAAGGCGCCCTCTTGCGGTTGAATGAGGGGTACACATGTGTTATATGATGGACGTTTGTCCTTCACTTGTTCACCAGCAGCGGGCGTTACACCACATGACCAGGAACGGAGATTTTGATTATTTCTTCTTAAAGGAACCATATCCTACCCTTTAACCATGTTGTGTTTACTAAAGTAACGAATAGAATTCTGTTTCTTGTCTTTTCCAGCAAATGCTCAGTGAAAGAAGGTGTTGAGTTACAGTGATGAGTTACAACCTCTGATGAGTTACAGTAGCCTATTTGAGTTTCACCATTCTAAGAATTTTTATATATATATATATATTTTTTTTTTTGTTACAGGGGAAAACATGGGTTGCAAACAAAATATAGGGCACTGCTAAGCATTATGTTTTAGGTAGTTCACTTTGTCACAAAGATTATTTTTTACTACAATGAATTGGATTTTTTATTGTATGTTTCTTGTCTTTTCCAGCAAATGCTCAGTGAAAGAAGGTGTTGACCTCAGTCAACCTCTGATGAGTTACAGTAGCCTATTTGAGTTTCACCATTCTAAGAATTTTTTTATATATATATATATTTTTTTTTTTGTTACAGGGGAAAACATGGGTTGCAAACAAAATATAGGGCACTGCTAAGCATTATGTTTTAGGTAGTTCACTTTGTCACAAAGATTATTTTTTACTACAATGAATTGGATTTTTTATTGTTCAATACAGTATAAAAGGTTGAAAACAGTGGTGGGCCGTATTTACATTTTTGTCAGGATTGATGTGTTTTTGTCAGGATTGATGTGTTTAAAACACATGTTCTTGGTATGTAATTATATTCTAGATAATGTCTAGTATCTTTATTATTAGATCTTTTGCCTTTAAATCTTTTGCATTTATTTATTTATTTTTTTACACCTAAAGCTTTAAATAATTAACAAACAAGCCATAGTATTCTACACACATTTGTAAAATCTTAACTTTTATGTGCATAATTAACCATTCAAATGAAGTCTGTATTTATTAGAACTTGAATCACTATATTATAACGTTCATGTTATGGTGCACATCACAAAATGGCAACATGACTTTCATGTAACATGACACTTTTGATTAGGGAACATATTCACAGAATTTTCCCTCAATAAACTCCTAATTTGCTGCTTATTGATAGTAAGATTGCTTATGTTTCGGTACTGGGTAGGGTTAATGGATCTAGAATATGGTCATGCAGCATAAGGCATGAATCATAAATACTCTTTAAATGCTATAAATACTAATAATCAGCCAATATGCTAGTAATATGTATGCTAATAAGCAACTAGTTAATAGTGAATAGTGTTCCTAATCTAAAGCGTAACCAATCTTTACTGTGTGTTTGTGTGTACATGTGTTTCTGAGTGTGTGTGTGTGTGTGGCACTTTAAATACTGTGAGTAACTGTTTCTGAATGTGACCAGCTCACTTTTTCCACTAAAGTAAAATGTGGGAAAATAAAAAGCATGATGATGTTAAAAAAAAAAAAAAACAGTGGGAAAAACCATCTCACCATCTGCATTTGAGTTAAAAGGAAAGCACAAGCATTTTACCAAGTTCAACAAACTGCAACAGAGTGTAGAAATGTTCCTCTTTGTAACACATAGATAAATGTGCTCCTTAAAGTTCAAACCCACTGTTTAGCAAGTCCCTTGAGAGAGAGAGAGAGAGAGAGAGAGAGCGAGAGAGAGAGAGAAATACATGTGTGGCATAGTCTTGCATTAAAAGAACCATGTATTTAACACACACATTGCCAGAAGTAGAGGCTAAGTAGGTCAAGTGAGGAGAGAGTGAGAACAGAGAAAGACAACCTAATTCCACAAACACTGCTCTTTACTGGTGAGGAGCAATCTCATCTCGGCTCTGGAAAATACCTTGACTGTGAAGAACTGAGATGACATAGATTCAACACATTGTCAAATATGCGTGTTTGTGTGTACATGTGTTTCTGAGTGTGTGTGTGTGTGGCATTTTAAATACTGTGAGTAACTGTTTCTGAATGTGACCAGCTCACTTTTTCCACTAAAGTAAAATGTGGGAAAATAAAAAGCATGATGATGTTAAAAAAAAAAAAAAACAGTGGGAAAAACCATCTCACCATCTGCATTTGAGTTAAAAGGAAAGCACAAGCATTTTACCAAGTTCAACAAACTGCAACAGAGTGTAGAAATGTTCCTCTTTGTAACACATAGATAAATGTGCTCCTTAAAGTTCAAACCCACTGTTTAGCAAGTCCCTTGAGAGAGAGAGAGAGAGAGAGAGAGAGCGAGAGAGAGAGAGAAATACATGTGTGGCATAGTCTTGCATTAAAAGAACCATGTATTTAACACACACATTGCCAGAAGTAGAGGCTAAGTAGGTCAAGTGAGGAGAGAGTGAGAACAGAGAAAGACAACCTAATTCCACAAACACTGCTCTTTACTGGTGAGGAGCAATCTCATCTCGGCTCTGGAAAATACCTTGACTGTGAAGAACTGAGATGACATAGATTCAACACATTGTCAAATATGCAATATTTTACACTACTGTATTAATAAATAAGAACAATTTCAGAGTCAGTGTATTGCATGACAATGTCTGACCACCAGTAAATATTTTTATGAAATTGAAAATGGTTCCAAACACAAGACTATAGTACAATTGAGTGTGATTTAAAGAGTCTAAAGAATGCGCATTACAAGAACATATAAATTCTTTTTTTTTTTTTAGAGGGTTGAGTTTTTCCTATCGTAAACAAAAATTTCACAGGGCCTTCCAGGCCATGAGAACACTACTTTGAGTATTTTATGCACATTGAGTCTCTTGTTAGTTGTCACTTGTTGATGACAATTCATCAAATTCATTCAACTGAATGATAATTTGTAATCGTAATTCATGGTGTACCTCAAGGATATGTGTAAGGCCCTCTGTTGTTTCATTTATAATAGCTGCTAATTAGCTAATAAAACTAATTAGCTGCTAATAATATTCCTAAGAGTATTCAAACAAATGGTCTAAAATAGATTTATTTAAATATGCTTAATTTTGCTAAATTGGCTAAGTATAAAATTAAATGAATGTCAGTTAATGCCAAATCAAATGTAGGTTCTGTTAGCAAACTTTGCTTTTTTAAAGTAAAGTTTTAAAAGTTCAATCTTTTAATTAATTTAAATTATTATTATTATTTACATTTTCTTTTATATTTTAACTACAATTAAATCTTAAATAACTTGAAAAATTGTGGATTTTTTTTAATAGGACTGTTGGAATTAAAAGGATAGTTTGCTCGATAATTCTGTCATCATTTATTCACCCTCATGTAATTCCAAACTTTCTTTATTCTGTGGAACACAAAAGAAGACATTTTGAAGAATGTAAGGAGAATGCAAGGACTGGAGGTAACCAGACAGATTTTGTGACTTCCATTATATGGACCAAAAAACACAGGCATTTCTCAAAATATCTTCTTTTACTGTAGGTTCCACAGAAGAAAGAAAGTCGTACAGGTTTGGAATGACATTAAGGTGAGTGAATGATTTTGGGTGAACTATAATTTTAAGTTTATGCATGTACATGACTGCTTCACTGAGTATTGTAGACTACTTTCAGAGACAAAGCACATTATGTGAGGTTTTTGCAACAACAACAAAAAAAGACATTGGCCCTTGTGCAAGATGTCTAGAATTTTAATGTCATCAGTTTGTGTGTCATTAAAGCACGAATGGGTAGCTTTTAGCTGGATGTTTCTGTCTCTGTGTTTTGGTGTGTGTGTAGTATGTAAGATGAGTGGACAGGCCTGTAAGTGAGCTGTGTTTCTGTGGGTTGAATAATGCATTTCTGTGACGTTCTCATCCTCTCTCTCCTTACAGCCGTGTCTTAATTCTCTTATCATTAGTTTGCATTAACTTGACAGCATCATTCCCCCTCTTCCATTATCTCTCCAGTCTCCGTCTTTTCACCTCACCAACCATTCCTACAGTCTCCTCTGTGAACTACAAGCATCCACTCTAGCAGAAGGTAAGAGTGTGTGAATCTAGGTCATATGTTTTCACCTGTCTCTGATCCATGACTCAACCGTCTGAACGTGTCCTGCCTGGAATTCATTTACTTAAGTAATGCTGGTCACAGAATCCTCCCCCCAGTTTATATATAACGGTTTCCTCCATTCACCCGTCCGTTCACGGCCATTTCCTGTCAGATAATTCAGTCATGCACAAATAAAAATTAGTTTATAGTGTAGCAGCAGGCTATTTTTTCTGCTTACAAGTTCAACTCTTATCAGCAGCATCTATGGTATGCTGTTGATTGCCACAGGAAATTATTTCAGCTGTATGTCAAAACAAACTGAAATATGCAAGACAGTAACACAATGTCTTAACCAGGCGCAACATGATATAATGTCAAGAGATAAAAGCTCTCTCTTTCATGTAAAAACTCAGTTTTTGTTATATCTAGCTGCGACCATGACACTTTGACCTTTGTCCATTTGTCCATGTCTGTTATATAGTGCTGACCACTGTGAAATCTAATTGGTTTAAAATCCAACTTATAATTAATATAATTACAATTGAACCTTTTTCTGTTTTAATATATTTTAAATGTAATTTATTTCTGTGTTGGCAAAGCTGTATTTTCAGCAGCCATTACTCCTGTCTTCAGCGACACATGATCCTTCAGAAATCATTCTAATGTGCAGTTTCTTAATAATAATAAAAAAATACTAATTTCTTTAAAAAAAATCTTACTGACCCAAAACCTTTGAGTTGTAGTAAGGCTATAGTATAAAAATTATTGTAGCTGAAAACTTTTGTGCCATGTTAGATCATAACACACTACGATGGCTGCCTCTTAGACATCAATTTCATTTATTTACTTTAATTATTAAATTAATAAAATTTAAATTGTGTTTTATTTTTGCAACAATTTTTGTCAAAATATTGTGGTTATTGCGGACAGTTAATAGAGCTTGTATGTAACCTACAATATTCCTAAACATGCTGCGAGGTTGGATTACAGTATGGAAATGAGGCACTGCAAATATGTATAAATGTTTTTGTCACTATGATTGTGATTTCATTTCTCATCATATGCAAACAAGATACTGCAGAACTACATCTCAGTTTTATAAGCTGCTAAATAAGTCCAAGTTGCATAATAGAAAGTTTGAAGTATTACCAAAATGTGTAATTTGGAGATATAAAGTTGTGATTCTAAGATAAAATCTCTAGATTTTGACTTTGTACGTTGCAATTGTACTATTTTATTTATTTTTTTGGCAAAAACCATGTGTTTCCTCTAGATTCCCTGTGACCTCATAGAACCTTAATTTGCACTTGTTGAAGTATATGGTTTTTTTTTTGTTTGTTTGTTTTTTTGAGTTTTTTGGAAATTTATGGCTGTGTGCAGGATACAGTCTCAGGGTGGGTTTTCTTTTTAGGAAATGTGTGTGTGTTGAAAGGAAAGGGTGTTGGTGTCAAAGCCGTGAGGAGGGCTGTGGTCAAGTTTCCATGATTTGTTCAGGAGTGATGTTCATTTCCTGTTGGCAGGAGTTTGTGTGATTATGTTTTGCTCAACTGCAACGCTTTTGAAACCCTTAACTTTGGCATTCTGAGTGTGCGTGTGATGATTGTGTTTACTGGAAGGAAATTCATAGCATGAGTTCACAGAGACCTTTTTTTCTTTTCTTTCTTTTTCTCCTCCTTCAAGGCCGTCCTCGGTTTGTCCGTCTGGTTCGGCCTCCTAGACACCACAACTGTGCCACGCACTCCTTCCTCCACATCCCTCTCTCGCTCTCTTTTCCTCTCTCTCTCACCGTGTCTCTCTTCCTCTGTCCAGTCTCTCAGTAGTGGTCCTCTCTGCTCTCGTTGGGGAGGCTGGAATATCTGGTTTCCTGAACAATGGAAATTCAATCAGGAAATGGACCCGAGGTGTCGAAAGAAGGAGAGTACGCTCGTTCGTCTCCTCTTGCCTTGCGGCCTGCGGACGCTAAAGAGGACCTGGAGGAGAACAGGCGCGTTGAGAAGTTTGACATCCCACTCAGCAGCCTGAAGCAAATGTTTGAGAAACCGCCGGCGCAACATGTGGTGAGTCTTAGAGCGAAAGAGAAAGAATGAGAGAATGAGAATGGAAAGAAGACAAATTGAGCTCTTGAGTTTATCTGATGATGCAGAGAGATAATGTGTGCATCAAGATGTCATTTTTCTGATATTTTGCTGGTGGCTGCAACATGACTAAAGAGAGAGAGAGCATATGGAGAAAGAGGAGAGAGAGAGAGGAAGAGAAAAAAACTATAAAAACAGCTGTTGCTGCATGTTTAAAAAGAGTCAGTCATCTATTCCCAAGACTTTCACATCTGATTTTCCGAGCATTTTAAATATAATTTGAAGATTTGTCTCACTGATATTTGTTGAGGGTCTGTTTGTTCCCCATTATCATTCTTTGGTATTTAAATTCTCTTTTTTTGTACTTGTTATTTTAAGTGCCCACATGCAGTAACATAATGAATGGAAAGACTTGGTTAGGCAGATGACTTATGGATGTTTTACAATAAACTCAGGATTGTGAGTTCTTTGAAGCAGACATCAGGTTAGAGAGCTACATTACTGTTAAAAAGTTTGGGGCCAGCAAGATTTATTTACACTTTTGAAAAGTCTCTTTTTTCACCAAGGCTGCATTTATTCAATCAAAAATAAAGTGAAAACAGTAATATTGTGAAATATTATGTTTGAACATATTTCAAAATGATGGCAAAGTTGAATTTTGAATTTTGAAGTGTCACATGATCCTTCAGAAATCATTCTAATATGCTGATATGGTGTTGAAAAAAGATTTCTTTCTTATTATCAGTGTTAAAAACAGTTGCACTGCTTAATATCTGTGTGGAAACTGTGATACCCTTCTCAAACTTTTAAACGGTAGTGTAATTCCATGAATTTCCAACAATCTGGCATCCTGTCCAGTCTGACAAATGTCTGCAGAAGAAATCTGGAGATCATATCAATGACTTTTGTGAGCTTCAGTTTGTTTCCCTCATCAATCTTTGGTGTATCTACAGTAAGTGTACTATGCATTACTTTTAAAGCATTACTGCTTTCTAGTTTTCAGATATACAGTATATGTGAGGTCCTTTTTGAAAGTGAAGTGCTAATGTGCTAATATAAGAGATTATGAATAGAAAGGAAAAGCAAACCCAGATTCTGTTCTTTCTCTAACTTGGTTAGCTGGACAGGGTTTGGTTCAACTTGCAATAAACTTGGGATTTTGTTTTTCAAAGCATGCTTACACTTTAGTCAGCTATGTTATCAGAGCAGCATATCCAATTTCTCAAACCTGATCATTGGCAGGGTAGCCTGCTCAGAAGACCAGCTTAAGCTTCCATGCTGGTCTGCTCAAGTTTGGAACTTAGCCAAGCTATTTACCAGCACAACAGCTTATAAAACTGTTCAACCAGCATATTCTTTATAGTGATACTATGTAAACACCAGCACATCTGCATCCAATGAATGATGGTGACCAGCATTAAAAACTTCTGTTGGTCTTTTCAGAAGGGTAAACTGTTCAAGGGGATCCCAGGTTTGTGCTACTGTAATTCACCATACTTCAAAGAACGGGTTTGAAAGTTTAGTGTTCAACAGTCACAGTTCAGTGAAGTGACACTGATGGGATGGCTGAGAATGAAAAATTAATGAGACAGGGATGAGAAATAAGTGATACAAGAATGAGAACTGAAAGAGCAGACATGAAAGGAGTAAGATATGATTGAGAGAGACAGTAGATTAAGAGAGAAGATCCGTTTAAATGATGTGTTTCATAGGTTTCATAACTGCTCTGTGCTGGAAAGCTCGTTTTGCTGGCCTTTTTACATAGGAACATTTAATCCATTAAATTAAATTGTTGTGAGCTCACAGAGAAAGGTCACAATCTGGAAATGCAGAGAAAACGTGCATCAGCGCATACACACACACACACACACACACAACAAAGCTACAGACACCTACAACAGAAGCAGCTACTGGCAATAAACTTGTGGGAAGCAGAGCAACTGTGTGCTGACGTGCTCTCACACACACACACACACACACACACAACAAAGCTACAGACACCTACAACAGAAGCAGCTACTGGCAATAAACTTGTGGGAAGCAGAGCAACTGTGTGCTGACGTGCTCTCACACACACACACACACACACACACAACAAAGCTACAGACACCTACAACAGAAGCAGCTACTGGCAATAAACTTGTGGGAAGCAGAGCAACTGTGTGCTGATGTGCTCACACACACACACACGTTTCACTATGTTATTTAAAATTTATTTTTGGGGTTCTTTCCGCAACACTGGCTTTCGTATAAATAACCCTATAATTTGCATGTGGGTAATGTGTGTATGGGGGCAGAGTAAAGCCAACAGAAGAAAGTGAGAGCGATATAGAGATAGACATATAAAGAAAGAAGAATGAACTAATTAGTTTAGCATGGTTTGATTTTACTCATACTTGCAAGAACACACACACACACACACACACACACACATAAACAAACAAAAGCTTTAAAGTCAAAAAAGAAGAGGTTGCATGTTATGTTAAAGGTACAATAGGAGATCTTGGAAAATGCTAACTTTAGCCTCATAGCACTGAAAGCGAACGTCCCACCCTTCCTGCAATCGCCGTCCAAAGCCACGCCCCCTGAACGCATTTACACTCACAGACCAGAGACAACATTACTACAATAGGCTACATCAGGTTCCCAATTCCAGCGGTGATGATCATCATATTCTTTGGGAACTATAGGCCAGTTATGTTTTGTTGTATTGTTGTAAAGTCTCACTGTGTATTATCTGTAATGAGCAGAGTCACATGGATTATGCAGTGGTAGAATTGCAATGCCCATCATTCCCAAAGTTCTACTCTTCCCCTTCCCATTGCTTGTTTATTTATTATATATTTTGCCTATTTAAACATGCTAGTTTGATATCAGCTACCACTAGAAGTGTAGTACTCCAAGCTCAGTTTAGTTTAAACACATTTCACCCAGTGTGGTTCCATCCTGGTAAACATAAAGGTTCTAAAAGGAGGGTTTCAAGGTGATGCCATTCAGATATGGGCTTACATTTCTGCCACAATTCTGCGCGTGAAAGATCATATTTTGAGTGCACAAAAGTGCATTTTGCACGCGCGCGATCTGAGAGAAACCATTTTTTTGGTTGATGAAGAACCTTTCAGTGAACAGTTCTTAAAAGAAACACTTTTTCTTTGTGTGAAAAACACTCTAATAATCTAACTATAAAGAACCTTCTGTGCATTGGAAAGGTTCCATTAGTGTTAAAGTTTCTTCATGGAACCATGGATGCCAATGAAAAATCTTTATTTTTAAGAGTGCATTCTGCAGAATTCCACAGATTTCACCTATAAATGCTCTTCAGTATTGATCATCATCAGGCCAGGAATGATTTCCCCCTGTTAGTTAGTAAACAATTTTTATACCAAAATACATTGCAATGCATTGTCACAAGCGATATACATTTTCTTCAGTATTGTGACATACATCAGAGTGAAACGGATTATCAAAAAGAAAGAAGTGTAAGATAGGGACATGGTTGCTTGCATAGGTTGTTGATTGGATGGAGGCAGATCAGAATGCAAGCGTGTAGTCATTTGTAAGAAAATGAAACATGCGTTGATTAATCATTTACAGTATCTAAAATATCTGTTTACATTGTAACATGCATTTAGAAAATAGATAGGCTAGTTTTTGGAACATGGTAGGCTAATGTACGGTGGCCGAGAGAGCTGCAAATGAAAAAAACACATGCAGATGAAACGTTATGTAAGGATTTACTATATTAACATAATACATAATACGAGTAACAGGCACTCAGCCTAATAATTCAATAGTTGACTTTTTCAACAAATATATTGTACTAATTTTGACATTTAGGCAGTTTAGAAATTGTGTTTTAATACACTACCAGTCAAAAGGTTTTGATCAGTAAGATTTTTAATGTTTTTTTTAAAGAAGTCTCTTCTACTCACCAAGCCTTCATTTATTTGATCCAAAATACAGGAAAAACAGTAATATTGTGAAATATTTTTATTAAAATGTAATTTATTCCTGATTTCAAAGCTGAATTTTCAGCATCATTACTCCAGTCTTCAGTGTCACATGATCCTTCAGAAATCATTCTAATATGCTTATTTGCTGCTCAAGAAACATTTCTGATTATTATTATGTTGAAAACAGTTTAGATCTTTTTTTCAGGTTTCTTTGATGAATAGAAAGTTCAGAAGAACAGCATTTATCTGAAATAGA